>NC_051095.1:547018-849037 GCF_901709675.1 Syngnathus acus
TATCAACAATCAATTAACAACACTTTTATGATATCAATTAATTTAAATGATACTAAAATGAAATGAGCACATTTGAACTAAGCAGGGAGTATTCTCGAGCCCCTGATCATGTTATTGCGCAGGTTACCGAGCTGTTCTTTGACCACCCCACTGGTCCATGCCATACATTTGCAGAACATGGCCCAGGGGTCAACTCCCCAAACAAACGGCACAATTGGAACCAGTCGTGCAATTTTATTCCAATGAATGGTATTATAAGAAAGAACGACAACAACAAAAATCTCAAAGTTGTTCAGAAAAGTCTTTTCATGAATTCTTAAGATGGATTTGTTTCTTTTTGGGGCAAAAAAAAAGGGAACCTCTGCTCACAGTCAGGAGCTTCTGAGTGTGTTCCTGTGAGGCGTTTGTATGTGTGCGCCCGCCCCCCCACCACCACCACCGTTTAAAAAAACCAAAATTGTGCGCCTTGGGTGAGTGTCAGGTGTGTTGGCTGTTTCGTTCCTCCTGTGTACCCCAAGCCTGGAAGCAGAATAGAAAATGGACGGAGCGGTGTCGTTGTGTATGCCTGAACAAAACTATTGGATGAGGCTAAATTCTTTTTTTTTTTTTTTTTATACCTCCATTTTACACACTCGGGGTCTTTTGTGAACAAAAGGCTTCGACTGAAAACTTAAGTAATCCGAAGTGATGACAACGTGGAGTGTGATCGTTTGTTGTATTTTCGGTCAGGCATGTCTTGGAGTGTCCTTGCACTGGATTGGCTGTGGCCTTTTTTCCCTAATGGGTCCTCGGCCTCCTCCTGTTTCATCTTGGTGTGATTTCCGCTCTTAGCTAACGGCGGCACCCGGCCTTTAATTCAGCGCAAGGCGTAGTAGCAGTAGCAGCAGCAGCAGCATTGTAGTATGTTACTTTCAAGGTTTAAGAGTCGTTAATGTCATTTTAAATTGGAGGGTGGGATCGGAATATCTTCAGTGCTTTGTGTTGGGTTTTTGGGGTTTTTTTTTTTTTTTTTTACTTGACGCCGCTTTCGCTAGCCAACATGGCTGGCATGCCCACATTGCATCCTTGATCGCGACGCAGTAATTAGCCGTGCTGGAATCGAAACGCCTCCGACAAGAGTCAATTTTTGGTAAAGGCTCCGCGGACCGGGACGAACGCTTTGTGCGAGTTGGGTTCGTTGCGACCGGCGAGAATGCTTTCCGAGGCAAACAAAAACGGGTAAGAATGGGAGCGAGCCAGAGGGCGACAGACAGTGGTGGTGGTGGTGATGCATGTGGGAATGGCGCCGGCCGCCGGATGTCTATTGTTGCGTGAAGTAGTGGCCACAGATTATTTGCAATCTTAAATCATTCGCCCAAATCGACCTTTCTGTCGTTCTGTGAGGAGCAATGCAGCCTTGCTAGGGGAGATATCATAAGGGGATATATCATGCGCAGATGATGGATGGATGGATGGATGGGCCCCCGACGCACTCGCACACACACATTGCTAATGTTAGTTGCTGCTTAGTACTGTATTGCAATTTCAATCGTTTTCTCCAGGCGATTTTACTTGAATACTACAATAGTTATTTAGCTAACCGTTGATCCTAGTGATGGCAGCCACATGAATGAATGAAGGGTTCCTAATGAAGATCAGCACTCTAGATCCATATGACCTGTCTTCATGTTTTTTGTTTTTTTTGGCAGAGTGGTGTCAGAGCCCAGCGAGGCGGCCGTGTCAGAGGTGGAGCCCCGCTCGAGCGGCGAGGCGAGGCAGCCGGCGCCAAACGCCGAGCCAGTCGATGGCGAGGGCCGCCTGGAGGAGGTAAGTCTGGTCAAGAGAGCGGAACGTTTGACCGTCTGGCGCTCAAAACCTTGCATCCTCATTCATGAACGAGCATGACAAGCTGACACGAGGCTCACTTGAAAACAACACAACCTAGAGAAAACCCCAACTACAGTGCGACTTCGATTTACAAGGGACCCCGCTTGCGTCAAACCCCCATCCCCCCTCACCCCCATATCTTGAGCTGTGGTTACATTGCTTTTTTTGCTTTCACTTACGTTTTGCAGACAATGTCAAGCTACGTGTAAAGCCAAGGAAATGACACATTGTGTATGAAACACAAAACTATTGCAAAAGTAAAATGGTGCAGAAGGCAGGCCAACTGGCTAACGAAACCAGCAGTGACTTTGGCACATTTAAGCAAATGATATTTGAACGCAAATAGTGCAGCTAAATGGACAATACAAGAATCCTCCCAGGCGTAAATTCTTTATCCATGGTGAAAAAACATCTGGTGCGGCTTAGTTGTCTTTTTTCATTTCCCTCTAGTGGCTAAGTCGGGAATGTGTAGAAGTGTCAAGCGCTAACTTTATATTCTTCTCGACCGTATTGGAAAGTGCATGTTGGTGCAATGAACCTGATTTTGGGATGTCTTTTATTTGCGGAACAGCTTAAGTGTGAGTCAATGCCCCACGTGATTATTGGCTGATTGCTTTGCTGTGGCGCTTGATTGCGTTTTGACCCAACTCGTAATGCGCCTCATGGTTCGCTGAGCGCGCACGCCGAGTAGTTGTTCATTTAGTTCGCCCACTGCATGTCGCTCACCGAAGGGCTGGAGGTCAAGCCCTATTTTTGACACGGGCGGGCAGGCAGGCAGGTTGTGTAGCGATGCATCGTGACGTCTTTCTTGCCTCTTTTCTTCCTCTCTCTGTCTTTAGCCTCATCTAAACGCTTCTCTCTGCAATATAGTATTTATGGTGTGATTGTTGTTTTAAAACCACATTGATTGCTTTGTTATGAAGGTGCCCATGCCTCTTCCATTGCCCCTAATGGTACAAGCTGCGTACTACTACTACTACTACTACTACCACCACCACCACCATCACCACCTCCACCAACAACACCACCACCTCCTCCACTCCTACTCCTCCTTCAACTTCTGTCCCGATACGCCTGAGTGCGTCTGCAACCGCTTGTCACTGAATAAAGTCTGAACCAACAGCAGGAACTGGATGGAGTTCACATCAGACCGGCAGCGGTGGTAGCCACGGTAACGGCAGACCCCCAGTTGTCACGGTAACCTACCCTTGAGTCACGAGCAGAGCTGCTTGCCGCACTGCTCGCCGAACTGGACTGTACTTTGGGCAGAGGGAAGGTGCGCCGTCCAGCTCTAGCTCCTCCCGACAGCCCGCTGGGTTTTTGACACCGGACTGAACTTCCAGCACAAGTCAAATGTGGACATTTCCTCCGCAAACAAATCTGTCAGACACTTTTTTGAAAGAAGCATTTTTTCGTGGAGTCCTTGAACAAACTTTGAATGGACATACAGCCGTGGAAAGGTCATTTGCCGAGTGTGGAGCCAAGATGCTCCACAATGGATCTGAATGCTGTGAAATTGCCATTTCCGTGACGTCTCCCGCTCGCACCGCTGCCTGGATTACAATTCTCAAAGCCACAAATCCATCAGGTTTTTTGTTGTTGTTGTTGTTTTAGCCCTTTCAATTCTTCACATTGCTTTCATTTTTTGAGAGGAGCATCGAATCCTTGTCCCCCTCCCCCCCCCCC
Source organism: Syngnathus acus (assembly GCF_901709675.1). Classification (NCBI taxonomy): domain Eukaryota; kingdom Metazoa; phylum Chordata; class Actinopteri; order Syngnathiformes; family Syngnathidae; genus Syngnathus; species Syngnathus acus. The sequence continues at coordinate 550,571 of NC_051095.1, forward strand.
CCCCTCCCCCCATCCCCCAAAGACTTGCAATGGACTGTACTGAAATCAAGGACATGAACCTAAACGAAGAAAAGACCCCTCCTGACCCCCGACCCCCTCCCACGGACACAATTGTGACTCTGCACAGCTGCTGCCAATCCCCTCAAAGACTAAAGTCCACCCCAGTGATCTCTTCCTGCACACTCAAATCGAGGCATGGCCTCCGCCTTCCCCGATTGGATCCTTGTTGCCTAGATACAGTGCACAGGGTCGTGCGGTTGGGCCCTAGTCGAGCCAGTAAGGAATCAGGTGTCAAATGGTACCACCATTTCAAATGTCTAATTGCTAGAGGAATTCCTTTCCTCGTTTTAATTCACAGCAATTGTTTAATACTGCAGTTTCATTTGTGGTAGTGCTAAAAGTCTGCAGTTTATTGGTAAATAAGCAAATCTTTAGTGACTTAAAAAAAAAAAAATACATAAAGTCGCCAGGGCTTCTTTTTCCACCTCTGCTTCGAAGAACACAATTTAAAAAAAAATTTTTCTTTTCAAATGGATGCCTCTGAGTGATGCAACTGTTTTTTTCAATTGACTCAACACCCAGGCAACGCTTTTACCCTTAAAATAAAATCTGTGAAAAAAAAGGATGTGGACACACACACACACACAAGTAGTTAGTGGCAGCTTTATCTTGAATCGCAGACGCATAACACATAGATGTGTTGATGTTGGTGTCTTTAAGCAGAGGTGGAAGCCAAAAATGTTCCTTACCACGTTTTCATGTTTCCCGTGGCACGTCAGGAGTTCCCATCTCACCCACTGCGCCCTTTGGGGTTTCTGTATGTTCTTTTTCTGTCTCTCCTTCTCTTTTCAGAGCACCACTCCAAAGGCTTTTGCCGCTCGCAAGATCTCCCTGACCAGTAGGTGGACCCCGAATGAGACCCTTGTGCCCCTTGCTTTTTCTCCCATTTGACTTTGGCGCCTCGGCAGGCAACAAGACGCCACCCGTCGACACCGACGGAGGAGCGGGAGATGCCGACGCTGGAGCGGCCGGGAGGAAGCGGCGTTGGGGCTCCAGCACGGCCGTCACTGCCAAGAAGCCGTCCATCAGCATCACTACTGACTCGCTCAAGGTGGGTGTGAAGGCCGCATGGTCCTTGTCATATGGTCTCAATCCTTTTCTGTGTCCCGTAGTCTTTAATTCCAGATATCAAAATAGCCCAAGAAGCGGTGGTGGACCTTCACCCCGAGGAGCTGCAGCTGTCCGGGGATGACGACAACAACAACAACAGCAGGGACAACGGCCAGGGAGACGCCGATGACGGTCTTCAGATCCGACGCACCGTCACGCAGGTGAGGGAGGGAGGGAGTCGTCCGAGCAGGGGCGTCGGCCTGTGACAACTTGCGTGCGTCCTCTTCAGGTGGTCCCCTCCGACCAGGAGAACGGGCGAGGCGACAAAGAGGAGAACGCCGAGACGGCGGAGCCAGACATCCCGCCGGCGGCGACCCTCGTAGAGCGGTCCGAGCAAGCTCCTCCCGAGAAGACGGCAGAGAAGCTTGACGGAGAGCTGAAGAAAGGTGAAAGCCTCCCAACTTGTTTCGTCTCCGAGCTTTCCGTTCACGGTCCTCTCGTTTGTCCTTAGCTTGCCCCGACGACGCTGTGGTGCGTCGCTCCATCAGTCGGCAGCGCTCCGGCGTGTCCGTCACCATCGACGACCCCATCCGATCCGCGCGGCTGCCGTCGCCGCCCCGCGGCAAACCTTCAAATATCATCCACGTGACCAACCTGGTGGGTTCGCAGGAGAAAACTCTGAAGCAATATGATTTCAAGGCTTCATGAAAACGCTCCAGAATTGCTCAAATGAGAATCATGAATGAGCCCTGAAAAGAGCCTCCAATGTTTGTCCGATGCAAAGTAGCCCAATTTGGACGCTCCGACCGCACTGAATGTCTGTCCATCTGCTACGTTCCAAGGTGCGGCCGTTCACCTTGGGCCAGCTCAAGGAGCTGCTGAAACAGACGGGCAATGTGGTAGAGGAGGGCTTCTGGATCGACAAGATCAAGTCGCACTGCTTCGTCACGGTGAGCCGCCGTCCGACTCTCGCCCCGAGGCGTTTAGTTCGAGGGCTAGCTAACGGGCCGCGCCCTCTCTCCCTCCGCCTTTGGCAGTACGCCAGCGCAGAGGAAGCGGCGGCCACTCGAGAATCTCTTCACGGGGTCAAATGGCCTCAGAGCAACCCCAAAGTGCTCAGCGTGGACTTCTGTGAGCAGGATGAGGTAAAGGTCACTCACATTTGAAAATGGCTTCTTGTGTTTTTTGTCATGGACATTGGAGTTTTGGAAAGCACAAACAGTCCCTTTAGTAACGACCTACATTATGTGGATGCTTCAAAAGAAACAGGCTCACTCACCCATTTGTGTTTGTGTTCTCGCACGCAGCTCGACTTTCACAAAGGTTTGTTGAAGCCAAAGCCCGCCGAGCCGCAAGTCCCCCAGCCGGTCCCGCCGCCCAGCCGCCCTCCGCCGCTCATGCCCGAGCGCGACAGGCAGCGCGAGCATGAGCACGAGCGCGGCGCGCCGGGCGTGCGGGACTTGTGGGCCGAGCGGCAGCGGCAAATGGAGCGCCGCGAGCGGGCCCGCGGCGAGCGCGAGTGGGACCGCGACAAGATCCGCGAGTTCGCCAGGCCGGGAGCCGACAAGATAGAGCGGCGCTCCAGGTCCCGTGACCGGGAGCGGCGGAGACGGGAAAGGCCAAAGAGCAAGGAGAAGAAGACAGACAAGAAAGGTGAGTCCTCCTTCCCATTTCTATTGCTCCGATCCCTTTTCCAAAGCGGCCATTTTTAACATGAAATATTTGTTCTCCCTCAAAAATGTTGAAACAACGAGACACTTTTCTCTCATCACCAAACGCGTCAATGCATAAAAAAAAAAAAAAAAAAGAGGCTGAAAATGTGTTGGGTGGTGTTTGCTGTGCGTTCCTCTAGAGGGCAGTAATGGCAAAGGAATTGAGGGCTTGCTGCTGCTGAGGGTAGCGCACATTCACAATGCCGCTTGCTACACTGTCTTCGGAAGCATACTGAACGTTCGGTCCCACAATGCAAGCAGCCACTCAAGGGGTTCAAATCTCACGTCAGTGTTGAAATGTTATTTATTTGACATGCAAACCAGGCCAGGCCAGGCCAGGCAGGGGCAACACCGACCCATGGATTGATCAAACGCCCTAACTCTAACGCAAGCCTTTTGTCACCTTCAGAGAAGGCAGACGAGCCTCCCGCAAAGCTTCTCGACGACTTGTTCCTCAAGACCAAAGCGGCTCCTTGTATATACTGGCTCCCCCTCACCGAACAACAGGTTGGTCACGCGTCTTCTTGTGTTCTTTGTGCGTGAATAGCAATAGCGAGCGGCGTTTTGTGACCTTGCCCATCCGTGGTGTCAAGCCAATGCCATTCATTGAACTGCCCAATGCAAACTGTGGAACACGGCTTCTTGGGAGGTGCTGATGCTCTTGTGGCAGCTATACACAATGACCATGCCTTTCTTTGGCAGATTTGCCAATCCGGGCAGTTCTTTACATTATTGTCGTTTTTATGCAGAACAGTCCCATCCAGTGTTAGTTTTCTGATTGAAGTCGTTTCTCATTGGGTGGATTTTTCTTGGCGTCCTCCATGAAAGCTAACTTTAAATTCAAGTCAAAGGTTCGTAAACACCCGCTTTTACTTTGGAAAACATTCGTCGTCGTCTGTTTTTCCCAGACTAGTCACTGAATTCTAATTTTGATATAGCGTCTCGTCTATGAACGAAGGGATGGCATTTTGTTTTTTTTCTTCCTCCCAGTCCAAGTAACACAGGTTCTCAAAATCATTAGCCGAAACCCTAATATACGTACGTGTATATGTACCACCAGGCGGCGCAGAGGCTGGTAGAGCGCGGCGAGCGGCAAAAGGAGCGAGAGCGGCGGCTCAAGGAGCTGCAAGACGAGCAGGAAAAAGTTCGTGAGGAACGCAAGAAGGAGAGGCTGAAGGCCCGGGAAAACGAAAGCCGAGGCAGCGACGGCAACGCCGCCGCCTCCGGCAGGGGAGCTGAGGCCGAGCGGGAGAAGGAGAGAGGCCGGAACAAAGATGGCGAACGGAGGCGGGAAGGCGAGAGGCGGAGTGGCAGGCCGCCGCTCGGCCGCCGCTCTCGTAGCTGTAGCGACACCCGAGACAGGCGCCACTGAAGCGGGCGGCGCCGGGGAGGGAGGGAGGGCGGGAGGGAGGGAAGGAGAGCAGACTTGCCTGGCCTGGCCCGGCCCGGCCCGGGAGCAGACTTGTCCTCCTGAGGTTTGGGAGGCCTTTTTCTTTTTCCCCTTCAAGTTGTGTGGTTCCACAGTTTATTCCTCCCAAAGCCCTATAATAAAGTCCAAAATAGATAGCCTAGCCTTCAAAAGTTTTCTCTGAGCAGTTTTAGTGTTTCCACTTGCTTCAGCACTGAACTTGACCTGTCAGGGTTTTTAGTTAAGGTTTTTTTTTATTTTATTTTTTTTATATAAACTACATTTGCCCAGTCGAAACAGAGATCCAATCAAAATGCTTCGTTAATTCAAGGGGACAAAAGAGAAAGATTGCCCACTTTAAATTCCCTATTTATAAAAAGAAAAAAGGGGTTGACCTTAAAATGCTCAAAATCCTCTAAAAACTTTCAAACATCCAACTGTTGCTTGATGCACAACTGGCAAAACCTCACATTTGTCATTTCGAATGTGCACTTTGGAATTATGATGTCAGAGAACAGCGAATTGAGCGCACTGTCGAAGCATTGAACCTAAAAAAAAAAAAGTCTAATTGTGCATTTGGGCCTCATTCTGGAATTTCAGCTGTCGGAGATCCAAATTGTATTTTTGCCGTCAAATCCCTATGAAATTTTGACTCTTTTAACTTTGTTTTAGTTGAACATTTGATTTCTGTTGCTGCTGAATGTCATGACAAATGCATTAATAAATGGAAGTGCTGTCTGACTTCACTTGGGCAAACCTTGGCCTCCCTCACGCTCTTGGAGGAGATGGGAAGCGTGGCAAATCTTTTATATGAACTCTGAAATGTACAACCACAAAGCAGTCTTATTAACTCTAAGGTGTTATTACAGCATACAAAAATGACAGTCCTCCAATTTGGTGCCTTTACCCAAACAAAACCTCTTCAAGTGCAAAACGTTTGCTAAGAAAATATGTACAGGTAAGCAGGATCCTTTTGTTCTTCTGCAGCAAATGAGCAGTAGTGGCTTTTGCCTTCCCTTTTTCATTGTGTCTGAGCAGAAAGGCAAACCAACAACAGCAGGGAGAATGGCGTCCAGGAGTTGGCGGGGACGCGGGAATGTCTTCAAATCAGCAGTTCCAAAACAGATTCCTCAGTTGTGCGTGGCGGCAGCAATGGCGGCGGCCGTGCCGCACACGCGGCTCATGTGACACGGGTGGCAGAGCAGATGAGAGTCCAGCGGGAAGCACTGCGAGCCGGCCTTATCCGAGAGCTGCTTGCCGCACTCCTGATAAGGAACGCACACAGTCGCTCATGTCGCCTTGCGCAAACAAAAGGCGGGAGGGAGGCCGGCCATCACTCACCTCGCAGTGGTAACACTCAAAATGGTAGTCGTTGTTCATGGACACGACCCTGAGGATCTCCTCGCTGCCCTGCAAAACAATTTCAGGAGGAATCAAACGCCAAAGTGTCTCCATTTGGTAGTTGGATTGATAAAGAGAGAGAGAAAGAAAGAACGAGAGAATGAAAGAACGAAAGCAGCTTGCAATTGCATGATGGGCCTCACCTCAGTGGGTAAGATGGGCTGCAAACAGGCGGCACACTTCGGGGCAAAAGTCCTGCAGGGGTGAGAGGGAAAAGACGGACCAGAAGGTTTAGAAAGGCGCAAATGTTGCGCAATGGCGCGCCAGACGCTTCTTATACTTGTTGTAGTCGGCCACGCAGTAGACGTTGCTGTGCTGGTCCACGGTGAAGGGGACCCCGTCCAGCGCCTTGGTGCACACCACGCAGCGGAAGCAGCCGGGGTGGTACGAGTTCCCCAGCGCCTGCAGGATCTGAGGCCGCAAGCGCAACTTTTAGAGGGAGCCAATCGCATTTCCTGTAAGCATGACGAGAACCCATTCTCCGTTTCTAGCACGGGCGGGACGGCGTTGGGCACCTCACCTGCTCCAGAATGAGGTGGCCGCACACGCTGCACTTCTCGGCAGCGGCCTGGAATCCCGAAAACTGCCGAGTACAAGAAAAGCGATGAGGACTCGAAAAAAAAACAGGCAAAGCCCTCTCACCATATAATCTTCTTTGCAGTACACCGAGCCGTTCACGTTGTAGAAGTCCTTGTTTCTCAAGGCGCGTCCTGCCAAAACAAAGCAGTCTCAAATCCATTTTGCAGTTGCTGGACTTTGAATCGTCGCTTTGCTTTGCTTTGCTTTTTCCTCACCGCAGGACACGCAGGTGAAACAGCGCGTGTGATAAAGGCTGTCCAGAGCCTGGCAGGCGTTGTCCACTCCGTACACGCCTTTACCGCACTTGATGCAGGTCCCTAGTAGAGGGAGGGAGGGAGGGAGGGAGAAAGGGAGAGAGAGCGGGAGGGAGAGGGACACACACACAGAACAGGACAGGAATCAGGACCTTTGAGGCCAGGGGCGGGATTTGCCTTTGCCGGCGCCCGTGGGGGTTTCACACCAAGGAGCCAGGCCCGTTTGATTTGACACTGCTGACATAAAAGGGAAATTCCAACACTTCCCGTGAAGACGAAAAAAAAGAAGACCCATGTCGTCGGCGTGTTAGCCGAGCGGCAAAATGGTGCCAGTCCATCAGGATCGCAAAGCAGCGGCCCGCAAAATAGCTCAGTCCGCCCGCATTTACTACTCCATTTGCCTGCTTTTCAAATTGAAGGAAAAGCAGTTAGGCGGTCCGAGCGCTGCGGTGGCCCGCTCCGACCCATTCGCTGTGATCTATTCCGGGATCTGCCCACACGTTTTTTTTTTTTTTCATGTGGCCGAGGGAGTGCCACGCAAACGAAACGAAGCATTCCTGCGCGCACCGCTCAATATTGGCAACGTCTGGAAAAAGCCAAACAGACTCTTGACATCCGAGCGTATGTCGCTCTCAAACCATTCTGTTGTCTTGCCTGTTCACCAGAACCAGCCCCCGGCCTACAAACATTTAGAAAGACAGTCACGTGGCGGCCCCGGGCTGTTGGGCCTCCGTTTACGCCACTTTGAAATCTTTACTCGGAAAATGTGTCAAGCGCGAGATGTCACACCGCCGAATCGGATGTGGAATGGGGAGGTGGCCGTGCCGCCTCCCCATCACACCTTTGCCAGGGAGAGCCAGCCCTCCCTCCCATCACTGGTGGTTTTGCCGGCCAGATGCCGAAAGGCGAGGCTCATATTTCTTGCCAATTGGCGACGCGCTTTGCCGCTGCACGTCCCCTGAGGGAACGCATACCTGAGAAGAAAAACAGGCTGCAGCACACAGCGCCCCTGCCTGCGTCCGCACACACACACACACACACAGCTCACTGTGCCCTGCAGTCACCGCAGGAAAACACACCCTGCACAAAGAAACGGCGCCTGCATGCACACACACACACACACACACGCATCAAGCCACCGTAACACACACAAAGACAGTGTGAGCCTGGTGTGACTCACAGTCGTGGCCAGCGTTTATAGCCCAAGCGTGCAATTTTCTCCCAGAGTGTTATTTTCAACAGTTGATGGCCAGCATGCATCAAGCCAAGCCTCGAGAAAGTTTCACTATCACGTCCATCAACGCAACAACACACGGCACAGCACGGCACGGCACGGGACGGGCCTGTCCCCGACTTGTCCGGATCCGCTTTGAAAACACGTCTGCGTGTCCCGGCAGGTTCGGAGAGCACCGCAGAATAAGAAAAATGAGGGCAACCCTTGCGCCGGGGACGGACCGGTCTCATGGTCCCGGCTGTCACCGTGAGACGCTTACTGTTGTTGAGACAGCAGCTGCCGTGCTCGTTCTTCTGCTTTGTCTTGTTTTCTGTCCCTCCGCCTCAAAGCACCGGCCTGCCTGCCTGCCGGCCGGCTAGCCGACTTGCTCGCCTTACCGATCGATTCCAGGTAGGAACGTGCGAGTACCGATAGCAGGTATCCGACTCGGGACGATAACGGCCTTACTCCCAGAGGGTGCCGAAACCTCAGGGCAAACCCCCCCCCCCAGAAACCATGAAGTAGTCCTGGACAGCAGGCGCCACTATTGTGCGGCGGCCCAGATCATCGTCTGCCTCAAAAAAGGAAGCCCTTTCATGGACATTTTAGTATTGGGACTAAGTTTCAAAGAGTACTCAGAGCTGGAATGTGTCTTCTGAAAAGAAGCCACATTTGACTTGAGTTCACGTTGGCTTCTGGTCACACGTTTGGGACAATGTGGAGCAAGGTGAAACGTCAAGTTGTCTTACCAAAAAACTCCTGCCGGTTCTCAACGGCGTCTCGTCCAGCGGCGGGCCCCGGATCCTCCTGAGCCTTGGTGGCCGCCGCAGACTGTTCTTTCAACATCAAGCCCTCCAAAAGACCCCCGGCGCCTTCCAGAGCTGCGTCTCTCAGAAGAAGCCGGGTCAGCTCTTCTTGGTAGCGCGTGCCGGGCAGGTCGGAGTGGCGGCTCTTCCCGCCGCCTAGCGCCGCATCCCCTTCTTTGCCTCTGGCCCCCACCGGCCGCTGCTCGTCCCACCACTCGGGGCCCGCCCGGTAACACGCCGCGGCCGGACTTCCCACCGCCGGCGGGTAGGAGTGTCGGCCGTCGTAGGCGCCCTGACGCATGCCGCTGTCCAGGTATTGAGTCCAGGCCTCCACGGGGGTCCTTGCGTACACGGGCCCCGTCTGCGACGAGGGAGACTGCTGCTGCTGCTGCTGCTGCTGCTGCGCCGGGATGGAGTAGCGGGAGTCGTAGCCCAGGCTGATCCCGCTGGTTCGGTTGCTGCTGCAGCGGCTGCCCATGGGGCTGCCGCCGCCGCCCCCTCCGCCGCCTCCGCTGGCCGTGCTGGAGGCGAAGCTGGACCGGGGGCTGACCAGCACCGACTCCTGGAGGCTGAAGGACGAGCACGGACTCAGGGCGGGTCCCGGGGAGTAGAAGAAAGCGTCGGCCGGGCGCTGCGATGAGTGGGACAGGGACGCCGGTCTCGGGCTGTCCCACACCTCGCTGCCTGTGCTCAGGCGTTTGTAGAACAATGCCTCCTGGAGGGAAAGCCGCTTGTGCCGCTCCAGTTCCGGAAGGTAGCCCGTCTCGGCCGTCGTGCCTCTGGGAGCTGACCCGTAACCCACGGCGGCGGCGGTGGGGTACGGAGGAGGCGGCGGTTCCGATAGGAGCTGCTGCCTTCGGACCAGTTGCTGGAGCTCCAGGGAGTAGCGGCGCTGGTTCAGCGACACCTTGTGACCCCTCGGTGCGTCGCACTCGGGGCCCGGCCCGGACTCTCGCCTCAGGTGGGAATCCAGGCCTTCTCCCAGATAACACGAAGCCCTTTGCTGGGGGGAGCGACGCCTGAGCGGAGCCAAGGTGGAAGGGTGAGGCGCTTGTTCTCCATCCGCCTGCGCAGACGACGGCTGGGGAGAGGGCGACAGACCGCCGCCGGCGCCGCCGTTGCCATTGCCGCTGTTGGCGTTCGCCGCCGGCTCGTGTTTTTTCTTGGAGCTGTTGAACTTAACGCTGCCCGAGTCTGTGAGCTTCAGCTTCTCCAGCAACTTGCTTATCGGCCGATCCATGGCGACTGTTCCCGAATCGCTACACTTCTTAAATGCTCAAACGGTGCTCAAAAATGACTACTCTTGAATTGGTTTACTGCAAGAAATAAATAGCTAAATAAATAAGAGCAAAGGAGGCGCAGAGGAGACTCAAGACATGACTTGATCCTTACTTTGCCATCATGTGGACGGACACCCCACAGGCGCAGGTCGGCTCAATTGGACTAGTCTGAAGAAGCGCACATCCAGGACACTTCGAGTGGTGGTGGGTGGACGGAGGGAGGGAGGGAAGGAGGGCCTTCTTTGTGGACCCTCGCGTGGCTCCACATCTGCATCGTCCCCAAGTCTTGCACAAATCTACTTTTGTCTCAATGTGCTGCTGGCAAAAGGTACTTTCTTTCATTGGCTTGCAAAACAATGATAGTCAAGATCCGCCCGTGCACGACTCAGCCGACTCCTGCCATTCATCCCAGGGATAAAACCAAAACAAAAAACGCACTAGTAGTCCACAGAAAACGGACGCATCGCTCCAACGCGTCCGGTAGCGGAGAAATTCGGAAAGACAAGGAGAGCTCTGTTCTACCGACTCGTTTCCGTCTCAAAAGACCTACTCGGTATAAATAAAATCCCTCCCAGAGTGCATTGCACGGTCGACAACTTTCTTTCTTTTTCTTTCTTCCCCTAAATAATGACTTACCTCCCCCTCTCTTTAAAAAAAAAAGAAAAGTAATGTTGGCTATGACTTTAGTAACCTTGTTCCGGCTACGGATTTCCAAAGCTAAAGCTCCTTCATTTCACTTCTTTTGAATTACACCAGACCGTGGCGCTTATACGTTTTATTTTGAAGGCAAGTCGGTGAGGCGTTCGTTCCGTCCCTGTCTAGCTTGATTTTTCACTCGTTTCCTTTATCAGTCAACGGTGGCGACTTGTTACATGCCCCCTTCTTCGCACCCCCCCCCCCCCCCCCCTCCGATCCCTCCGGTAACCGGAACACCTCATACGATTTCATGCGAGTTCTAGATTTGTAGTGTTGTATCACATCCCGCTTTCCGACTTCATTTCACGCGGAGAAGAGCTTAAAAGAACCGAGTCCGCGCTTTCTTTGGACGGCACTATTTGATTGTACCAGCAGCCTGTGGAATGTGCGGAGGCACACGGTCGGAGTGAGGCGGCCTCCGGAGAGAGACGGAGCCCTTCACCCCGGAGTCCCCCCCGCCGCCGTCGGCCTTCCCGAGCACTCTCGCTCCGTTCGCCTCGCCTGGGCTTGCGAGTGGCAACTTGTCTGAAAAGCTAACAGAGGAATTCTTCTGGGCTTAAGTGTCGCAGTCGTTCGAAACAACACTATGCGCAGGTTTTCAATACGTCGGAACGGTTATAACCTAGTTATCGACGTTGGTTAGCCCTTCCAGAAATACAATTTGACCTCCACTTTTGCTCATTCAATATATTGCCGACGGTGCTTTTTTTTTTTTTTTGTCATTTATAATATTAAAACAAAAGCGTTTCTCCTGGCTCCACTGTTTCGAAATGCCCTCACCACCACCGCATCGCCAAAATAGAAATCATCAATACAATGCAAAAACTCAAGCAACACAATAACACCCACACGAAGACAACTAAAACCAAATTAAATGACATAAGGCCTACGCTCTGAGGATTCATAGATGTGAACTCCTGGCAAAAGATGTAACACCATTGTTCTAAAATGCTTATTCCGACACTGCATTTGTGGAATAAGAAGCACGAATCCATCTATCTTCATCAAATTTAGGGCAAAAGTGCGTGGTTTAATGTGCATTTCTTTAATCGGTGAAGTCATGAGGAGTGATTGAAAATAAAATAATAATAATAATACTCCACCCAAATGCATTCATGTTGGATTTGATTCTGGAAATTTAAAGTTGCCCATTTCTGACGCTGGATGGTTTAAATTGAGAAAGAGTGAAGTTTGGACGGACAAAAGACGCTTTGAATACCGTCATCAAATGTTTACATTGGAGCTCAGGCAGAGAAAACCGAGCGAGAGTTTATAGCGTCATCTTGCGGCCGTTTGTTCTAATTGCCCCGTCCCTTGTGTCCAAGCGGTCATTTGTTGTAACTGCAGGCAAGATGGCGTCCCCCGTAAGGATGCTGTGTTTCTCCGGTGAGACACGGATTTTTTTTAAACTCCTGTTGAAATACCTTGTTTTTCGAGTCGCGTTCCGTTTTAACATGACAATAATGACAGTCAATTTGAGCCGCTCGCTCTCCCTCGCCAGCAAACACGACGCGTCCAGCAGCTAATGCTAACTGTGTCCAGCAGCTAACGCTAACTGTGTCCGGCAGCTAATGCTCACTGTGTCCAGCAGCTAATGCTCACTGCGTCCAGAAGCTAATGCTAACCGTGTCCAGCAGCTAATGCTAACCGTGTCCAGCAGCTAATGCTAATCCAGCGTAAGTTCGCCGAACTTGTATGATATGTTCGTACTTTTTGTGAGTGTGTGTGCAGCCTTCAGACACTCCTGCCGGTGGTTCGGCACGACGCCGGGAGCTCAAGGGGGAGGAAAGTGGAGGAAAGAGTAAGCTGGGACTCAAATGGTGTCCCATTGAGATTGTGTCAATACGCGATGATATTTGTTGTTTAGACACGGACTTGCACGCAGTGGCAGCGAATATGGACCTCTAACAGATCTACCTGATTGGTCTTTTGCAGGTAGTCACCGTAATGCCGTGTGTCTCATTCAGGCCCAGTATAAAGTCCACTGGGCTTTTAATTGTCATTCCATTGGTTTGCAGATGGCAGGGCAGCACCGCCCATGAAGGGCATGTTGAGGAGAAGGGGAGAGAGGGAAGAAATGGCAGTAAGCATTATTATGATTCGAGGTGTCATTGAATTATTTTTGGACTTCATTAAACGTCTCTCTTCCACAGAGGCGCATCGTGATGCTCAGTTCCGAGATGGATCGAGGGATCGAGTCGTGGCTGGAAAGGGAAGAAGAAGCGCAAAGAATTGAGGAGCGCCAAAAGTCTCTGCTGCTTAAGCCTAAAGGGAAGCTACTAAAGAAGAAGGATGCTCACAGTTAGGAAGAGCCTATCGTGGTAAATAACAGCCCCGATGTTACTGTCAAAAGTCAAGTTATGTGCGGTAGGATTTTCATGGAATAAATCACTTCGACCCAGTTTGGGCCAATTTTTGCGTCATCCACTGGAGGGCAGTATTTCTTCAGTGAAGATCAATCGGACGGCTCAACCGCCATTTTGTTTTCTTTCTGTGCAAAGGGAGGTAGGTGGGTTTCAGCCACTGTGCAAAATATGTCCTGGGGGCCATGTACAATCCACTCCATCATCGAATACGACCATGCAAACATTTAACGTTTTTGGTCATCATCAGTTGCTGAACTCCTATTTTGCATCGAGATATAGAACTCGTATGCTTGTAAAATGTCATAAAAAGCTAATTTGTTAAAGCTAAAAAATAAAATCATTAGAAAAGACTGAAATGTGTTGTCGTTGGAATTTTTTATTTGACTCATTTTTTGCTTGACAATAAATGAGCCAAATATTTGAGGAGTGAAATGCGTAAGGATGAATAAATGAGAATTTCTGCAATTATGTTCAAGGAGTTAAATGAATGCAGACACTCGCTTGATGGACTGACAACTTTTGGCCCTACCCGAGCCCCGCGGCATCGTCAAAGCAGTCCATAGTCAATCAATCGTGAGTTCTCGTGGCATTCTGAACACGTTTTGCCCGTCACTTGCACCAGATGGACTGCGTGCGTGCGTGCCTGAGTGCTGTTTTTTGCAGTCAGCTCAGCAGTGTGGAATGGGATGCAATGGGAATTGCTTTCTCCAAAGAGGTAAGCCCGCCACGAATGCTGCTGCTGCTTGTGCTGACCTGTCGAGTGGAGTGGGAAGCCCACTCACCCCCCTCCCTCTCTTTATTCTCCCCCGCCTTGTTTTGCTTTTGAGGAAATGAGAAGCAGATGTTTGCCTTTTGTGTTTGGTCGAAGGCCGATGAGCGAGCGGACAACACAGGAAGCACGTGACAGTGTGTGTTCATACTAAAGTGGAAGTATTCACAGCGCTCAACTTTGACCTCATTGTGTCGGGTGAAACAAATTCATTTTGGAATACTTTCCAGATACAATGTGGGTCAGAGCGCTTAGGAGGCCGTCATTTTTTTCTTATTTTAGCAGATGTTTTCCAGAGTGGGAAAACCGAGCTCACGAGGTGCCAGCCACTATGTAGGTCACCGAACCAAAAAAAAAAGAAAGAAGAATCCAGGTTGAATTGCAAGTAGCCGCTTCCCACCAAGGCACGCAGACGCCAGACTGAGAAACAGTGTGTCAGCACAAAATAAAAACACTCCCGTCGAAATGTCCGACTCATCAGTATTTTCCTCAGCGGGGAGAGCAGATGCCAAAGAATAAAAAGGCACATCAACAAGCTCGTTGGCTTTTATTGATACACTCATCATTATAAATATCAGTATGGTCATTCCAAATCACTTTTGATTTTGCTTTGAAGAAACTCAGCCCCATGTGTTCATAAATAGCATGGATGATCACGAGCTAATGTCTGGGAAAAAGGTTTGCACTAACAATCAGCAAACCCAGATTGTTGCTTACTTGCTCGATCATTGTCACGCTGCGCCTCTGTCCAGCAGGACTCGTAATTGACAATGAACACATGCAGACCAAATAGCCAACGATGAGAACATACGTACTTGGAATAAAAATAATAACACCAATGCAGCGAGCGATCATTTACAAGGAAGAAGAAAAAAAAAAATCCCTTAATACTGATTGCACCGTATTGTTGTCTGCTGATCCCCGTCCGTCTCTGTGCAGAGACGAAGAGAACCAAATTGTCGGACCGGACCGACCCGACTCGTCCCACCTTAACTTGTGCGGATACAGAAAAACAACAAGGGAAAATGTGGAAAAGATGCATCCCTGCGGTTATCTGCAATGTCTTTGGCAACTGTGGCGTGGATTTGGATGGCTTGCAATCAAACAGCAGTTCGGCCAAACCCGTCCACTAAACAAACACTACTCCCAAACAAGTCAGGATCAAGTGAAAAGGCACCTTTGGAGGCGGACCTAATTGGACTTTGTGGATAGCTGCCTTGTCTTCCGAGCCGCCGGGTGATCCACGCGTTTGTTTGTTAGCGAGCTACCGATTCCACCTGAACGAAGCTCGGCGGCCGCTTCCCTCTCGCCGCGACGTCTGTTTGAAACCTGCCACGTGTCGAGTCGAAACAACTTGACTTATTGTGCATTCATCAACTTTTTGGGAGTAGTGTATCTCAGGGCGTTAAAAAACAAACAAAAAAAGGAATATGAGCAAGAGATCTAGGAAGTCATTGTTTGTTGTTTGTTTTTCTGTTCTTAATGTAAATAGATAGCATAGAAATACAGCGGGTTTTGGTTTCTACGTGGAAACCCCCCAAATGTTTGGACCGAGCGTCCATCCGTCTGTCTCTCGTCAGTGCTTGCGCCGTTCCGTCTCTCGGTTCCCACCTCCAACTGGCCCTTGCTCGCTCCTGTTCGGGTCGCTCTGCGGTAGTCCGTGGGTAGCCGCTGCCTAGACCTTGTCCAGAAGTGACCTCTGGCAGTAGAGGAGGCGGCGGGGCGTGCCGTATTTCCTGAAGAACAACAGCGCCCCCAGGGTGACCACCACCAGGACCAAGAGGAGGAGCGGGATCACCACGGCCGCCGGCCCGACGCCGCCCCCGGCCTCGTCCACCTCCAGGATGATCACTTCCTCTTTGCGACCCTTCTTGGGCTCCTCCCCCTCGCAGCCCATCCAGTGGCTCAGCGCAGACTTGGGGTAGCCCGACTCCACTTTCATGTACTGGTTGTTGAACTTCCAGTACTTGTTGGCTTTGTAGAAGTAGGTGTACGCTGCGGGAAAGGCGACTCGGTCACTCGTTTGACGGGCGCTCGGCTTTGACTTTGAGGCTACTCACAGCCGTCCTCGCTCATGATGGCCGCCTTGATGTTGTCCGGAGCGCCGCTCCACGTGCCGATGGGCTTGGGGTAGCCGCTGTCCACTGTGCGAGTCCTCTCGTCGAAGCGGTAGTACCTGCCGACGGCCTCCGTGTCAATGAGCATCGGACGACTGAAAAGAAAGGGATGTGCAAACTCACTTTGTGCCCCTGAAGAAGTAGGTCTGGCCCGTGGGGGTGTAGAAGAGCGCCGCGTCCATTCTATCTTGCGGCAGACCGCTCCCCATGTCTCGGAGGCTCTTGGGAGAGTCCTTATCCATTGTGGATTCGCTGAAGACCCAGTACCTGTCACCTGTTGAGTCAAGATACCACTGGGTCATTGCAGGCGCAGGACATGGGGACGTCTGGCTCAACCGCCATACGGAAAGGTACTCTAGCGAGCCAGATGGCCTGACGGTGAATTCGACTAGGGAAAATTGGATAGGTGCAATTGGCCGGCCGGCCGTCTTCCAAAGGCCAAACCTCCGGCGGTAAAGACTTGGTGACCCCATTACGGGTAGGCAACCTGGGTCCTGGAGACAGAACTCGGCTTGCTAGCCCAGCCGTAGGTCGGAAATCCACGGCCCGCAGAGCTTACCCTTGAAGAAGACAAATTTGCCGTCGTCCCGCTCGTACGCGGCGTTGATGTTGGAAGGCAGGCCCTTCCAGAAGTGAGCGATGGGCATCGGGTAGCCCGGAAGCACCTTGTTGTTGCGCACGCGCCAAAACCACTGGTCCTGGAAAGTTCCCCAATAGCCGTGAGACCCACAGAAACGTTTTCCACACACATGCGCAGGGAGCGGTGACAGATAATACCTTGAAGACAAACTTTTCGCCTCTGAGAATGGCGATGGTGTCAAAGTGTCCCTCGCAGATGTCCGGACCGTGTTCTGGTCTCTTGGGGTTGGACGACTTTGTGGGTCTCGGCGGCGGAGGAGGACCGCCTGTCTCGGTCCCTGCGGGAGAATGGTTCATCATGGGTTGTATTCCGGTGACACCGCCGCCACCGCCGTCACGTACCATAAATGGCTTGGATGCCTCTGCGGTCGTCATCCGGAAGCTGGAAGTTGTCAGTGTCCATCCACTGATAGAAGGGCGCCATGATGGCAGAGGGGTTGTTGGAGTGCTCCAGACCCAGAGCGTGACCTAGCTCATGGACGGCCACCAGGAAAACGTCGTTCCCTTTGCGGAGACAAACGACTGATGATTTCTGGCGAGAGCAGTCCCAGAGGACGTTAGCCTTTAGCTTACCGCCCTGGTCCACGTTCCCCGTCGTCCAGGGCTCGGCGAGGTCAAAATGCGTGTCCCCGCCCATCCCTTGACCGGGGAAGTAGGCGTGAGCCAGGAAGCCGCCTTCGCCATCAAACGGGGTGCTGTCGCCGTGGAAGCCCTCCGAGAAGGAGAGCATGATGTCGGCGTATTTGTCCACCTTGCCCCGGATGTGGCTGTACGGAATCTCCCTGAAAGTGAGCGGGATGGCGTCCTCCCACACTTTGAAGGCCTTCCGGATGGCCTCGTAGGTGGCGCGCTCGCCCACTTTTGGCGTGTAATTCTCGATACTGCGAGCAGAGAGACAAATTCAGACCTGGTCAGAGCGGATGGCGGATGACCGAGAAGCGCGGCGGCGGCGGCGGCGGCGGCGGCGGCGGCGGCGGCGGCGGCTTCAGTCCTGACCTGAAAGTCACCTCCGACTTGTCCCACTTCAATCCTTGCACCGCGTAGCGCTTTCTCCTCAGGTTACTTTTGAGCTCCGCCCCAAATTTATCCGGAACTCCGCATCGTGGACGGCTCATCGCCCTGGCGACGGTCAAAGCAAAAAGTGGTGGGATTTGCACAGACGTTGTCACGGGCGCCTTCTCAAGACTCACGTTAAGGTGTTGGTGTCGATGGAGCCGGTGACGGTCAAGCCGTAGAACCTCTGCATGGCCGCGACGGCCGTCTCCACCGAGCGGGGCGAGCGCAGGGCCTGCGCTCGGACGTCGCCGGGGGGCAGGTAGCCGTATTGCTGAAGCCACGCCTTTCCGGTCAGAAGAAGAAACATTGTCAAAAGCCCATCGGTCCGGTTCCCAGCGTATCGCGCATCTGCTGGACCGCGCAGACGGCCGAGGTGCCGAACATGTGCGAGGCGGGCGTGAGTCGGCGCCGAATCCAAACTGAGGAAAAAATGAGTCACCGCGCGTGACCTTGGAGTCTGTCTGGACTTTGGCAACTCACAGATGTTGCACAAGTCACAGAGTCCGTCCGTCCATCCGCTCTTAGTGGGTCAAAGGATTCCACTGGTTATTTTGACTGATGAGAGCCACGGGCATTTTTCGCCACTAGCACTGCTTTTTGTCTTTGCTTTGCACCTGAGATGCTCAGCCAAAACCTACTCAGGCGCCCGACTTGAACCGGCACTTCTCCTTTTACCATGGACTTTGTTTTTTTGGGTTTTTTTTTTTTTACACGGTCCAAGCACCGAGTGAGTCTACGTTTGTCACCTGTGAGTCCAAAGAGAATTGGCCTCAAATGGTCTGCAACAGCATCAGATTTGGAAGGGAGCAAATGTGGTGGACCACCTGTTGCTGTTGTGGCACATGTCGCTTATGTCCACACACGGTGACAACTCCCCTTCCTCTCCTCCTCCTCCAACTCCTCCTCATCTTCTTCATCAACTTCTCCCCATAGTTCCCTGGATCGGCGCTCAGAAGATATGTCATTGCTCATCGGGGCCTGAAGGACCTTTTCCTCATCTCAATGGTGCGATGGGTTCTTTGAAAAAGGAAGGCTGCCGCCGCCGCCACCATTAGCAGAAATGGGTCAAAAACAAACAGAGTGATGCCGAAGCACTAGCTTTGTCTAAATCGAGCTTCTCAATTCACTAAGATCTCACGAGTCGCTTTTATGAATAGGTCGGTTCTTGGAGCAATTCATCACCGAAGCGCCGCAGTGGGGCGGCACGGTGTAGCAGCGGTAAGCACGCCTGCCTCACAGTTTAGAGGCGCCGGGTTCGATTGCGCTGTGGAGGTTGCATGACTCTCCGGGTGCTCCGCAAACGGCGAGACTGGTGAGCGCTTGGGAAGACGAACGAATGGTTTCTGGTGGCCAGGGGGTCCCACTCTATGTGTCTCTTGCTGGTCCATCCGAATTTTGCAAGTCCATGTTGCAATAGAGGACAGGAAGTGGTGCTCTGGATGACATTTGAGTGCTTCCTGACCTGACTGCTACCACTGTTTCCTTCTTTGAAGGAGCAGGCGCCATCAAAGCTTCTATTTATGGAGGCTTGAACATGGCCGCCGCCGCCGCCGCCGCTGCTTTAGGTAAACACACACACACACACAGGCCTACCTGAGAGTGTGCAGTGTGTCTGCAGACACTAAAACATATGGTGGGAGAATCTTTTGGGGACCTGCTACTGCTATTTGATTTGAATCCGAGGTCTCGGACGGTGAGCCAATAACGCTGAAGTTCAATTTGAGAGCGAGTCAGTTGTTCCTCTGTCTGTGCCAGTGGGGGAAAAAAATTAATAAAAATCCACTCGCGTGTCTCCGGAATTTCTACTCCAATGTCTTTGCTTGGTCTTTGCTAGTTAAGAGCAGGGCTGCCATATCTGGCAAAACTAGAATCAGGTCAGGTTTGTTGGGAGTTGCGGTTGTCACCTTGATAGTTCGTTCAGGCCAGGAACTGTTTTTGATGCCAGCGTGGAGTCAAGATGAAGCCAGATGCAGATGATCTGCTTCCCACGTTTATCAGACGGAACCAAGAACAAATACTCTTACTTCAATAGATTTGACTCCGCTTCTTCTCTCCGTCTTCCTTGGTCAAAATGGTGACGGCGGACCGACGGGCGAGTATTAGCGACTGAGCAACTGTGGGCCACTTTGTCATGATATTTATTTCCGTTGTCTGACCATTCTTGGACGAACGGACGGTACATTTTGAAATGGAGCCATTCAGCTCAAAAGGATGCAAAACGGTTGAGGCCGTTCCGATGGATTTTGCTTGCGGCCCTCGTCCAAGCCCAAAAACTGGCTTCCGATTTGGAAGCGTGTCTCATCGTTTCTCGGAATGTTGCGGTTCGGCCATGTGACCTCGCGCCCGGCCTGACATCAGGTGATGCAACGCATCTCAGTGCCATAGACGGCTTTGTCTGTGTTTTTAGCGGTCAGTCATGCATCCTGCACGGCCGAGTCAGAATATGATTCACTTCCCTTCTCGCGCGCTCCTTCCACATCGTCCACATCGAGACGACAATTGCTAGCTAGTTTTGGTGGTGAACCTCGCAGGGCAGGGCGTTGCTGTGTTTGCATCGACGTGGAGAAAAGACGCTGAGCTAAGACCATTTGAAAGATGAGCGATCAGATTGTCTTGGGATCCGAAAGTGTCTTGGTCAGAGTTGGATGGCCAAGCGAATCTGATTTCAGATAACTTTCCGTCAACTCGGCCGATCTGTATTCTGAGTTCTTTGCTGTCTTTCTTAACAATGCAGAATGAAAATGTCAGAAGCAGAAAATATCACTTGATGGCACAAGGCATTCATCTGTTTTCCGTATGGAAAATCCCCGCCAGCCACACTGGCGGGCTCCATTTCTCCAACTGGTGGAAAAGTGACGAGAAAAGCGGCCGTCACTTACCTCTGCTCTCAACACATCTGCCGTGACGGAAAAGCAGCGGATGGCGCAGGCCAAGGCGACCACCAAGAGCGGCAACATTTTCTTCTTCTTCTCCGACTGGCGCAAATCCCGAGGTCTTCCCGATGAGCCAAGTAAAAGCAAGCCGTGGGAGTCTTGAAGCCGGACCGGACCGAGTCAAATGCGAACTGAGAGTGAAAGACAAAGAAGTGAAATCATCCCATCTGTTGTGTGTCAACTTCTCCCCCCCCCTCCCACACTTTCTTACAGAGTGTGTGGACGTGGTCAGAGCGGAGTGATGGAGGAGCCTTTGGGTCCTCCTCCAGATGTGCCTGTGGTGTTTTCTTCTTCTTTTTTTTTTTTTTATAACTACACCGCCCCGCCCCGCCCCCTCCCCTCCTACCCGCCTGCCGTGTGCCGAGCATAGCATACGCACATAGAAAGCGCCTTGGCACCAAGTTGTGTGTCGACGCCATCTTGGGTGTGGCAAAGTTTCACCATGTGCTTGCTCGCTTTAAATTTGCCACTTGTATTCTTGCACTCTTGTACGCTGCTGTGACAAGTACATTTCCCCGCTGTGGGATGAATAAAGTTCCATCATCATCATCATCTTGGGCCTTGGCCTTCTCTCAGGAGCATAACTACTCGCTCTTCTTGTGACCAAAACCTTCTCAAACCAAATCTTCTTGGGACGAGAAGAGGCTCTGGGGACTAGAACGAACATGCTCTTGGGGCAGTAATCTCTCAAAAGTAGGACATTCTCTGAATCTGGGATCATCTCGGAACCAGACCCTCTCTTGGACCAGACCTTTCTCTCGAGCGAGAACATTCTCTGAATCTGGGATCATCTCAGAACCAGACCCTCTCTTGGACCAGACCTTTCTCTCGAACTAGAACATTCTCTGAATTTGGGATCATCTCGGAACCAGAACCCTCTCTTGGACCAGACCTTTCTCTCGAACTAGAACTTTCTCTCTCTCGGGGCGAGGCCCGTTTCTTTGGACGAGAACCTTTCACTTGCTAATGGTGCATGCTCCTGGGATTAAAATCTTCTTCTCCTGGGGCTAGAAAATTATTTTGTGACTACACCTTCTCTGTGGACTAGTATTGGAGGCAAGTACCTGGTGTTCATTTCTGATCCAGTGTGACCAGCAGCACGCAGTCCCAGTCCTGGCAATCCTGTCAGGGAGGACATATCTGTGTGGCATGCGGATCTGTTCTAGGTCATGGAAGTCATCCTTGTTTGGGTTAACTGCATTTGTGTGGCATGCGGATCTGTTGGAGGTCATGGCAGTCATCCTTGTTTGGGTTAACTGCATTTTAATTGCACTTATATGTGAGTTACGCATAGAACGCATTGGTGTGCCATGTTATAAATGTAAACTGCAAATTGTGACCTCCAAAGCCAATTGAGTATGTTTGTGTCTCGATGAATGTGAGGCCACTTGGGTTCGAAAAAAACCCTGGTTCCATTTTTAACATCGAGTCCTGACATTGAGCGCTTTTTGCCCGAATGAGCAACCGCAGACACGATTTGGATGGAATTTCTGACTGAGCTCAGATTTTTCTGCTGTACCGGCAATTTGGATTGAGCAACAGTGACATCTATCGATAGAAAAGGCTATCTGCTTGTGGCGTTAAAAAAACAAAAAAAAACGACACAACCGTGTGACAGAAACCCCGCCCCTCGTGCGTCATCCTGCAAAAAAAAAGAAAGAAATACGGAAGTAGCTCCGGACTTATCAAAAGGAAACGAAAGACAAGGTAACGTTCTATCCGGTTTTAAGTAGCAACTTTGTTTCGGACAATTCCTTGGACAATTCAAATCGCCATGTCGAAATGTTCGACGGTAACTGGCAGTCAAATGCGAGTAAGGAAGGACGCGCGACGTTAGCATGTAGCCCGACCGCATGCTAAAGGCTAGTAAAGCTCGTTTTGCTTTTAGACACAAACTAAGCCGATTTTAGACCAGCGAGGGAGGCAAATGAACTTTTAAACGAGCCGAGTGCGAAGTGGTGCCAGTTGCACACAACCTGGTGGACACTTTACTGGGTGGCAAGAATGGCCACGAAACAAAGCTTCAAAGCAGCACTTTGGAACCAATTTTTCGCCTGTCACCTTCTGTCACAGGCCGAAGTTGACGAAGGATGCTTTGTTTGGAGTTACAAATCGGTTCTGGATTCAAAGCTGGAATCAATGCAATAGCTTGAAATTGGACAAAATGTCAACATTTCAAATTTCTACCCTACAGGTGGCGTCTTCCAGAACAATCGTTCCAAAATGACACTTTTGTGACACTTTTCTTCCGGTCTTTGCACGTGATCAGCATAATGGTGCACATCCCTAGCCTCCTGCTTTTTTGCTTCACGGGTACGTAGCTGATGGATGGATGGATGGATGGATGGATGGATGGATGGATGGATGGATGGATGGATGGATGGATGCTAACCTGATGTTTCTGCCCACAGCATGCAGCCGGACACAAGTAGCGCTTTTTTTCGGTAAGGACATTGCCGTGTGCCATTGTAACAAAGAGGAAATCAAGGCAGAAAAAAAAAACTTTGTAGAGAGAATTTAGACCCTAAATTCCTAAGCCTTTTTTCAAGGTATTTTGTGTCATTATTATAAATTAACATTAAACAGTACAACTAATTTAGCTCGTCGTCAACTTTTGCCATGTTAAATTCCCTGTCTTTGTTGTTGTTTTTTGGGGCGAGCCCAGCTTTTCGGGTGAAATGTGTCCATTTTTTTATGGGTCTGTTTTCCACAGAGCATTGTGGACATTCCTCTCAAGTGTTGGATAGCGACGTAGGCGAGATCAGGAGTTCTGCTTACCACACGTACTCCTACCATTTTGGTGCCACGTATGACTGCTGGACCATTAAGGGTTCGGTGGGAGAACCGGTCGTCCTCAGGTGAAATATTCCAAACTTTTTTCATACGTCGAATGTCCCTTTTAAATTGTTTTTCTCCGTAAACTATAATACAATTACACTCGTCACTCCGCTACAATCTCCTCACGCAATTCCGTTATCGGGGCGTGCGCTCGAACAAGACGATCACGATAACATGACATGCGCGACGGTAACGTGTCGCATCGATGGAGCGTCAGTTGACGCACCCCGCTGTTAGACCGCTGTTAGAGGTCTCGTCTTAAGAACACCAGTGAGATGCCGCTATTGCATACTACATAAGGAAAATATACATATTATCGGCCATTTCCGTGCCCCTTGGCGATCGGACAAAAAGTGGTTCTCTATTAATCGCCCACCCCCCCTGTTGGACATAAACCTTCAGGGCGATAATTAGAATAAATACGGTAATCTGTTAATGGTCAAGTAATAATGTGTTCATAATTTCACATATAAGTCGCACCCCGGCCAAACTAAAAAAAAAACCAACAACTGCGACTTATAGTCCGCAAAATACGATACAAAGTTGACTCTCCCTAATTTTGTGAATCAACTGCTGTGTGTTTTTTTTTTTCCTTTCTTCTTTTAGCTTCTCGCAATTTTCAGCTCGGTGCAGAAATGAGTGGCTGGCCATCAAATCGTCCGGCGGCGGCACGCCGCTCGTTTTGTGTGGCTCCAAATTGCCCCCGCCCGTCGAATTCCCGGGGGGAAACATCACAGTGGTGCACCACTTCCTGCCACAAGTCTATCCCGTGTCGTCGTTTCGCTTGAATTACGCCAGAGGTGCCTTTGTTGTTTTCCCGATTGGCCTCCACGTGCAAAAGGGGAATCCAATCTTTTTAGTGGTGAGACGCCATCCGTGGCAGATACTAAAATGTCAAAGTATTTTCAGATGTGACTTTCGGCCAGTGCCCCCGGACGTCCTTCAAATGCCCGGGAGGCCGCTGCCTGCCCCTCTCGTGGCGTTGCAACGACCAAGCCGAGTGTCTGGGGGAAGGCGCCGGCGCCGACGAGGAGGGCTGCGGGGCCGAGGGGACCCCGCCCGGGGCGCCCGAGAGGAACGGCGCCGGAGATTGGCGGGATCCCAGTCCGTCGGCGAAGAGCCACGGCGGCGACAGGGCAGAGGAGCTCTTGGCCCTGTTGAAGGAGAGGCAGGAGACCCCGGTGACGGCCGCTCCCGTCCCGTGGCCCTGCGGGGGGCTTCTGCGGACCTTCTACGGGACATTTTGTCCTCCGCCTCTCCGCGGCCCCCCATTGCACTGCGTTTGGACTCTGGACCCGGATGACTCCCGGCCCTTGAAACTGGACCTGCAGCAGCTGGTGCTGGGGCGCGGCGACACGCTCACGGTCCACAACGGCGTGCAAGGCGAAGGAGACGTCGTTAAAATTGTGAGTGAAAATAGCAAACGCACAGCTGCGGCGATGGAGCTTTTTAAAAGTGATGGGCATTTTCCCGCTGACGATTAGAATATCAGTTTGATGAGGAATGAGCAAAAAGCAAACGTGGGTTTGAGTCCATGATGATGCACGCCAGCTCGGTGTGAGCCCGGCTTGACTTTTGCCCCACCCGACAGATCACCAGCGCCTCCAACTACAAGTGGCTGCAAGTGGAGTCGCGCACCGGCCTGCTGTCGCTGACCTACCAGACGGCGGCCGGCTCGGAGGGCGGCGGCTTCAACGCCACCTTCCACGTGGGCGGCTACTGCCCGCCCTGGGAGGGCCGCTGCGGCGGCGCCTCGGGAGGCTGCTTCACGCAGGAGCAACGCTGCGACGGCAAGTGGGATTGCCCCGAGAGCGGCCGGGACGAGGAGGGCTGCCGGGGCTGCGGCCGCCAGCAGTTTGCCTGCGGGGTGCCCGGAGGCCAGAGGGCGGCGGCCGGGCGCTTTGCCGGCCGCCCCGTCTGCTATCCCGCCAGCGAGCGCTGCAATTACCAGCTGTACTGCGCCGACGGCAGCGACGAGAGGGACTGCACCGTGTGTCAGCCCGGAACCTTCCACTGCGACACCGACAGGTCAGCCAGAAAGACAGACCCCAAAAGAAGCCCTTTGTCTTGTCAAACCTCCAAATGCGATGAAAGAAAAGCTTTGGATGGAGCTCAAATCCAAGGGCCGTGCTAATCTATGTTCACACTGGCCGTCACTTGCGTGCTGAGCGTCAAATTTCCAACTTGCCTAGTGGTTTTCGAGGCACTGGTAGAATGAGGCTGGCGCTTTGCCGGCTGACCCTTGGCGTCTCGCCTCGCCCCGCAGGTGCGTATTTGAGAGCTGGCGCTGCGACGGCCAGGTGGACTGCCACGACGGCACGGACGAGCTCAACTGCACCGTGGTCCTGCCGCGCAAGGTCATCACGGCCGCCACGGTGGGCAGCCTGGTCTGCGGCCTGCTGCTGGTCGTCGCCATGGGCTGCACCTGCAAGCTCTACTCGCTGCGGAGCAGAGAGTACAGGTAAGCCCCCCCCCCACCCGGTGGCAAAACTGCGGCATTTAAACGCATCTTGCGCACGCAGCATGTTTGCGCCCGTCAACCGACACGAGGCGCAGCTGATCCAGCAGCAGGCCCCGCCCTCTTACGGCCAACTCATCGCGCAAGGCGTTATCCCCCCGGTGGAGGACTTCCCCACGGAAAACCCCAATCAGGTGAGAGACGCGGTTCGTCGGAGGGGCTGCATTTTCCAAAAATTCACCTTGAATCAGTTTGAGTTCATTTTAATTTGAAAAACAAAATCCATTTGTCGAGCGCAAGATAAAAAAAAACAAAAAAAACAATTCAAGGTTGACATAGAAGGGCATTTTCACCATCATTGTATTCCAATAAAAAAAGTCCCGTTTTATTGGAGCTCGACTTGTACTGAAAATCACTGATGATGTTTCAGACTTCCACCTTGTCTCTGAGGGGAATCCTGCAGCTCCTTCGCCAGGACGCCGTCACGTCCCCGCACCGGAGACGCAGGCCTCGCGTGGTCCGCCGCCTGGTCCGTCGCATGAGAAGGTGGGGTCTGATCCCCAGGCAGCCCTCCAGACCTTCCCAGACGGCCGGCCAGCGGCCGCCCGACGCCACCCCTCCGGATCAGGAGCCCGCTCCCGCCGCTCCCGGCGGCTCCTCGTCTTCGGCGGAGGGCGCCCAGCGGCCCGCGCCTCAGAAAGTGAGCCTGTCCGTCAGGGCCCCGCCGGCGTCTCGCGCCTCCCCGCCACCGCCGCCCCCGTACGCGCCGCCCGCCGAGGCGCCCCAAACGCCCCCCGTGGCGGTCCCGGCCGGCAGCCCGTCCCTGGCGTCCATCTTGCACACCCTGGGCCTGAGTCTGTCCTTGTTCAGAGCCTCGCCCTCGTCCGGCAACTCTGCGCCCCTCTCGGCCTCCCCCGACGACGACGTGCTGCTCATTCCGCTTTGCGACGACGACGCCGCCTCGGACGAGGACGTGCCTTTGCTCACTTGAACGGGCCTCCCTCTCTCTGTGCCTTTTTGTCTCTTGTCGTCGAATTGCTTTTAAAATCAACTATTTTACCATTTAGAAAAACAACTCTCGGGCGTGTTCCCAACCTTTATCCAGCCTCGGCACATCTTTCCCCCCCCCATTCGGCCCACCGTCAAAGAAATTGCGCGCAGGATGTATCGTCCAACTATCGGACCCCCCCAAATGAGAACCTGAGTGTTTCAGTCAAAAGCGCAAACTCTCCTTCCAACGTTAGCCATCAAACTTCTCGAAAGAGTCTGGAAAAGGGTTGGGAACCAAAAACGGCGAGGCTGACGCGTTTCATTCCCACCACGTCAGCTGAGCTTGTTGCACAGTGGAGTCTTCCCGAGCCACTTTTTGACTCCTTCCGTCTGCCGAAAAACGTTCGGCAGCGGGATATGTTTGGAGATCGTCTTGGGGTATTTGAGAGAGAGAAAACGTGTCCCTATTTAAGTGCCTTTTTGAGGAGTATCCCCCCCCCCCCCACGCAGGTTGGTCCCCCCCCTCCCCCGAACGCACTCACAATGGCTCGCAGGCAATAACCCTCGGATGCGGCTTTGAGTGCGCTTTTCCTCAACCCTTCCCAAGTCCAGTGTATGTAAATGGCTGCTTGTGTGAAAGAGACGGACGGGCCCGCATTGATTTTGAAAAGATTGCTGGTGGTCTCGTTGCTTTGTGTCCGACGGAGTAGCTCAGAGGTTTTGAACTTTGCAATGTGTTGAGATCAATAAGAGAATGTCTTTAGGGTCAATTTCACTGTATATAAGTCCAAAATGTGGCTGCCATTAAAAAATGCACTTTTTATTGGGGGGGTCTTTGTTTTGTTCCCACCCGACGAGCTTTGTATTCAAAAAAGCTCTTGTGGAATTTCACACCGGCTCGCCACCCCAAAAGAACGAACTCTTCAAGGAGGAAGAATCAGTCAGGAGTTGCTTCTTTGCGAGCCTTCAGACTCCAGTCAACTGCTAATGTGTGATCTTTTTGGGGAGGGCCAAGTTGTGTTGCGTTGAAACAGGTGATGGCTTCCCGGCTAGGATTTTGCCTGTGTCTGCCTCTGCTTTGCGGCGCGCTCCGGGTTCAGGCTGTGGTCGGGCCAAGTCCGGCGCCGAGCCCTGGAGAGGTCGCCCCCGTGAGGATCGGGACTTGGCTTTCCGCGGAGAGCGCCCACCTGTCGGACGCGCGAGTGAGGGGCGCGGCCGAGCTGGCTGCCAGCACCGTGTCGTCGTTTTTGTCAGGTGCGCAGCAAATGTGGATCACGTGACTTGATTTCATAGCCCAAGCAAGAAGCTCAACGAGATTTGCTTCGACAGTGCGGCCAGTCTTAAGCCCGTTGCTACTCGGGAGGGACGTCAGCAAATACTGCAGGTTTCTGTGGAAGAATTCAAGCAGCGTCAATTACAACAGGTAGGGGGCGCCAATGGTCATTCATCGACGACGGCACCTTTTGGATCCATCCGATCGCTTTCAGGTGTGGCCAAGCAAAGAAAAACTACAAACATGAGACGTGTCTCGACATGAAGGTGAGTGACGGACGATACACCGCCAGATTAAATTGAATTGTCCTATTTTAGTCCCCCAAATCGGATTTGTGTCAAATGCGCATCTCTCAAGATACTCGAGTGGCTCTGAATTAGCCAATCTGAACGTGGAAGGATGCCGATGTCATTGCTGTGAGGGAAATTGAAATCTGATTGGTTCAACTGAAACAGCGGCAAGGCTACTGTAGTTCACGTGCCACCTTAACTGCATGATGCTGAAGCCCCGGGGCAGATTAGCTTCATTAATATGGCGACACATCCAAAGAAAGTCATCAACGCGTAAGGAGTCATCTTCCCTGTGCAAAAGCACCCGTTTCCCCTCCCAGATTCCAGATGAGCACCTGGCTGGCTGCAAAGTGCACCCCCAGGCTAACTCTACCCGCGCCGTCGTTCTCAGGCGTCCGGGCGCCGGCGTGGCCGACGTGGACTTCCTGTTTTACCTCCACGTGCAAGCGTCGGACAAGTGCAGGGCGCAGGTAGTGCTCGTTTGCTCGTCGCTCGTCCGAAGGCTCTTCTTGACTTGTGTCGGCAGCCTGGCCTGTTGGCCTACGCCGCCCACTGCCGGACGGACGCCGGAGGGAGACCTTTGGCTGGCGTGGTGGTCCTCTGCAGGGATAGACTGACAAAACTGACTGCGCAGGTCCTCCAAGGTTTCACTTTGTTCTTACAGTGCCATGTGGAAGACATGAAGCACCATGCACCTACTCTCCTCCACTCCCCCCCCCCCCCTCCCATCCAGACCGTGCTCCATGAGCTGCTCCATGCGTTGGGCTTCTCCAAAGATCTTTTCGACACGTGGAGAGACTGCTCGTCCGAGAATGATTTTTCAGCCGGTGTCACTTGTTCCCCTCGGGGAAAAGTGACTCACGTGGACGGATGGGGCCAGATGAGGCTATACACCCCGTCCGTCATCTCGGCGCTCCGGAGGCACCTGGTCGCCGCCGACCCTGAGCTGGGGGCGCCGCTGGAGAACTGGGTGCATGCCAAACCGTCACCGGGCAGGTTCTGCACCGCCCCTCCTTGCCCTGCATGACTCGTGTTTGTCTTTGCACTCCAGGACGCAGCCCCGGGGATGGCGTCCTCACACTGGGAGTCCCGACTACTGCAGGGTTCCGTCATGTTGGCCACGCCCAGCCGGTCCGGCATAGCGCGGATCGATCCGCTCACCTTGGCCGCCTTTCGGGACACGGGCTGGTACGTCGTCAACGCCAGCCGGGCGCAGAATCTCGTCTGGGGAAAAGGTACCCGAGCTCAAATAAAATAGTTCAGGTGAATGATTGAAATCATTCATTTCCTTTTAGTATTTGCAATTCATTCATTTGAGGAAAAAATGTAACATGATTTCATTCATATCATCATTTGTATCATTGAGTATAAATAACATCTTCATTAAAATGAATATAAATGTGGTCAATTGAATGTGAATTGTTTATTGTATTCAAAAGATTGTAACGGTGTCAATTAAATACAGCGGCAGCCAGTCATTCGTTCAAACCAATATGCTAATTTACTTGACCAAAAATGTTCAGAGTTTCATTATAAATTAATTCACCTATTATTTCAAATCTAGTTTTCTTCTAGCAATAAAATATGAATGATTCTCATTGAAATCATATCTTTCAAGGAGGTATGAGTGCCGTTGTTTGCAGTGCAACCAATTTTAGTTCTAAAAAGAAATCCCCAAAACATTGAAATGAGTCCATCAGAAAATTCCAGATGCTCAATGTAAAACTGTACAAGTGGTACACTTGCCATTGACTTTTTTGGGGAAAATAACTTTCAGGTGAAGGAGCTTTGTTTGGTTCCACGTCGACCTGCCACGACAACTCGTCATCCTTCTTCTGTAGCGGCAGGTTAGTTTCCTTTCCTTTCCTTTCCTTTCCTTTGCTTTGCTTTGCTTTGCTTTGCTTTGCTTTGCTTTCCTTGTGCCGCCTTTGAATGGAATTGTGAGAAAAGTAACCCGCGGCGCTCGCTCCTGCAGCGGACTGGGATGCCATCATTTGCATGGCCACAAAGCGCGGTGCCAGAGCGATCACTACCTGGACGGCTGTCGCATCTACAAACCCCTGGAGAAGGGCGTAAGTTCCTGTGCTTTTGCGCTGCCAGGCTTTTCAAGCTTCCTCCTAACTCCACGCTTGCGTTCCAGAGCGAGTGCTGGGAGAAAGCAAACGAGAGGAATTCAAGTGAAGAGCGCCAAGGCGGCGAGATCTTTGGCTCGGACAGCCGTTGTTTCTTCTCCCATCTGAGCACACTTGTGGGTACACGCCGGACAGCCAAAGTAGTCCGAGCCATATTTTGGCCACGTTTTCCTCATGTCTGATTTTCAGAAATGGATTGTTCTTTTTGTTCAACACGCATCAGCCCAGAATGACAGCAAGATTTTTGAAAGTAGATTGCAAATAAAACGCTAAGAAATCACTTACTGCCGATTGAACATGATCTCGAATAACTGACAGAAACTATTTGGAAGGAAATTGCAAATATGTACTTTGACAAAAGTAGTGCTTGGCCGCCACACCCTGACAATAAGGTGAGTTGAGATGAAATTTCATTGCGACACAAATAATGCTTTGTTGACTTCTTGTGGTATTTTGAATCCTGCTTGTCCTCTTTGTTGAACAGAACCACAGTCAGCTCATGGTGACGGGACGCTGCTACAGACACAAGTGCAGCGGACTAAACCGCTACCAAGTTCAGGTGCTGGGCTCCGATTGGGTGGACTGCCCAGCAGGTGGCAGCATACAGGTAATCCACGAAAAACGGACGGAAACATCTTCGACTCGACTTGACTCTTTTCTCTGCCATCATGTTTTGAAGATAAGAGGATACCGGGGTTCTGTTTTCTGCCCCAACGAGAGGTTGTGTTTGGATTGGGACGTCAGGCCTCCCTCAAAGGCCGAGGATGGTGTCCCCACAGGGCAAGTGGAGCGTTTTTCTTCAGACAACCCTGTACTTATAGTAAACAATACTTTTCTCTCTCTCTCAAATCAGTCAGCCAGAGGTCACCATACTCCAGGATGACACCCGGTCAGCGTACGGACCTGCTACAGATCCCCTGGTCACCACTGCGCTCTGCGTTGTAGCAGCACTGAGTGTCCTGGTTTTCGGTCTGGCCAGCTCCAGAGGTTCCCCCTGCAAAGTTCGGATTCATCCGGCTTTGGGGGATGTGTAATTGTTGAGAAGATCCTCTTTCCGGATCACTGTTGCAAACAAAACCCCCCCAAAGAACTACCTTGTGACTGCATGCTCATTTGTGGTGTGTGTTTTGTTTTGGAATCATGAATACATGAAATACGAAAACTCTCACTCATGGGTAGAGCATGTGTTAAGAAGGAATGATTCCGATTGCTTTGGTTTCGTCTTTTATGAGTAAACCTAGTCTTTGAAAACAAAGCGATCGTCCATGTTGCCGTTGTGTCTGAAATTCCGGAGGGCCTCGAAAGCATTGGCATGCGTCATTGTTAAGGGGAAGCTGATTGGTGGAGAACCAGGAAGTTGTAGTGTCGTTGGTGTGGGTAGCCTAGTAAAAAAAAAAGTAGTCAGCCTTGTTTGTTTTACGCATCAATGATCCAACGTCCACCCGTCACGCCCTGTGACAACACGTCATTACTATCATCATCATTATTATAGTGCTATGTGATTCAATTACATACAATTGATCTTTAACAAAGCTTATGAGCAGCGAAAGCAAGTGTTGTGTTCAGGAAATCTGTTCAATATGTTCTCGACGGAGCACACATATTGGTTTGTGATATTTACATTGCACAAAAGGTGTGTAATGGAGGCACCCAATCAAATGAAGTCAATTTTTGATTGTCAAATGTACGACTTGCACATCAGGCCACAGTCTGTGGTTGGATTGTCAAATGTACGACTTTCACATCGGGCCAGTGAACGTCTCGGACGCACCAGCTACCCGTCCCGACCGACGTGTTTTCTCCTCCCTCCTCTTCCTCCATTCGCTCGCAGCGTTTCCTTCCATCTTCATTGAATTGACGCGACGGTGCGGCAAACAAGTCCCGCTCTTCGGGGTTAGAAAGACCAAAAGTCGACGACATTTGAGCTAAATTGGGCCCAAACGAGACATTTGTTGCCAGCTTCTTTCTTTCTTTCTTTCTTTTTGTCGTCGTCGAGCACGCAATATGGATCCAATGACTCAGTCTGCCCAGATATCTTCGTCGCAG
This sequence comes from Syngnathus acus, assembly GCF_901709675.1. Classification (NCBI taxonomy): domain Eukaryota; kingdom Metazoa; phylum Chordata; class Actinopteri; order Syngnathiformes; family Syngnathidae; genus Syngnathus; species Syngnathus acus. The sequence continues at coordinate 582,937 of NC_051095.1, forward strand.
GGACTCGCCGATGGACAAAATTCTGCGTTGAAAGAATCGAGGCCGTCCGGTAAGAAACAGTCGCAAACGGGCACTTAACAAAAACGCACACATTATTATTCCAAATGGTTTTGACTCGCGAGCGCCCTTTTCCGCCATTTCGCCTGTATTTTGGGGGCTTCTATTGTCGATGGCCATTGCACTGTATTGACGCTTCCACCTGCAGTCACATTTACATCAAATGAATCCAACTCGGCGCGGTTCAAGTATTCTTCTGTGGCTCACATAATCTGACGTGGGTACATTTTTGGTAATTGTGTGCCAAATGTAGCTTGTTGTGCACTGCGGGGAAAAGAGTGAGGCGGCAAGTGCTCCTGAAGGCAACGTCTCTTAAAGGCGCAGTACCTTCCTTCCCCACGTTTTTATGATTTTCTACAGATTCAAACAATGGCGCTTTTTTATTTTATTTTTTTAATCAACAGTCATGAGGGGAGAGCTGTCATTTAATTATTTCCAATTCAACTAAGCTGCCAGTGCTTTTTATTCTTAGTTTTCTAAAGGGAGTGGCTGCTAGCACCATCAGTCCAGCAATCTTTTCCTGCAAATAAAGCCTTCAAAGGCACAAATTCAAAACATCCGTCCGTCCGTCCGTCCGTCCATACACGCTTGGGTGTGGCGTGCAATGCTAATTGTCCCTTTTGAGTCAGAAAGTCGTGCTTTGAAATGGAAGCTCGCTCGGTCGATCTCTTATTTCCCTCACTGTTCTTCTATCAGGTAGGCTATTCTTTTACTTGGTGTAATTTGATGCCTAGCACTTGAAGCAGCTGTCGTGTCACTGCTCAGCTGCTGCACACGCGTGGCCGCCCCACAATGCTCAATTTGTTTTCATCTAACGAAGCAAATTCAGAAGGTGATTGGCGATTGTCTGGGAAATTTCTTTGGCTGTCCTCCAAATTGACGACACTTTTTAAATAGGCCAAAGCTACAACATGGCCGAACGAGTTGCCTCGAAACACGGGTTCTCACGGGTCTTCTTTTGCATTCTCAGCCGGGATTATACCCCAATGGTGTGTGTGTGTGTATTTAAATTGTTCAAAAAGTCTAATAGCAGTCCATTCAAAAAATACTAAAAGAAAACAAAACATATCCTGCCTAATTATTGTTGGAAGCGATTCAAGGCCACTTATAGTCCGGAAAATACGGTACTTGAATCAACATTTATACCAACGTTAGCGACTCAATCCCGTACTAAAAAAAGAAAGCCATCACTCTCAATGGTAGATTTCTGAGCGATAGCGGGAATTCCAAGGGAAAAAATCCAAAATGTGGGCGCGCTAGCTGAAGCGCGTTCCAATTGTCAACGGGCCGTCGCCGAGGAAGTGGCACACTTGAAATGAGGACCTCGTTTCTCCAAGCGTATTGCACCAGAGGAAATGTGTCCACAGAGTACTTTTAGCCTCATTTAGCGGCCACATCTCATTAAGGGCACAAATGTGACCCATTTAACCAGATTGCGCCGGTGCTTGTGTGGAATCGGAATCTCTATTTTCCCCGTGACTTTCTATTCCACCCGATGACAACAACGTTTGGTCAGGCTCAACGTTTTTGCTGATGTCTGTCGTGTTTTCTTCCCAGCATTCTTTATAGCACAGGTGTCAAACTCGAGGCCCGAGGGCCAGGTACGGCCCGCCACATCATTTGATGTGGCCCGCAAAGACAAATTGCGCATAAACCTGTCTCAATACTAAAATTACAAATTGTCTTTAAAAAAAAACAAAACGATATTGCCGTTCAGTTTTTCCTCGTATCTGCAATGGCAGATCCTTATCAGAATTTGAAAGGTAGTCTGATCACAATCTTCTCATTTCACGGGGGCACGCCGCGCAAGGATGGGAGGCACAATTCCGTCATGCTGCAAAAACTTGACTTTAAAAAAAAAAAAAAAAAAAAAAAAAAAAAAAAAATGAAATGATTGAATCAAGAAACTTGATTTGTAAATTTTGATGGGGCTAAAACGTGTTTGTGTATTTTTTGCGGCGCATAAACAAGCTTCCAAGTGAACGGAATGTCTTCAATGCTGCCTTTGCCTTTTTTTTTTTTTTTTTTTTTGCTGCCTTCGCTTTTACAACCCTCCAAGAGTCCATTGATCAATCTGGGCTCGGCTCTGCTCTGCTCTGGAAGCCTTTGCGGCCTGTTCCTCGTAATCCACCTTGCATCATCTTCCCAAGCCGCAAAAGCGAACGACCTCGTTAGTCATGGTTCAGTCTCGCTGGCAGTACAAACTCTAATTGCAGGGAGAGAAAAAAGAAAAAAAACCTCTCCCTGCTATCGTAGTACAAAGCTGTGTGAGAAAGCTGACATATATATCTCAAAGGTGTGGCTTCTGAGAGCAAGCCAAGAGATGGAATGCCGTTCGGCAAAGGTGCATCAACCCCAACTTGCAAAGCCAGTAGCACATCTACGTGCCCCCCCAAACAAGAATGCGGGACTCGCCCGACGACAGCCAGCTCATTCAAAAACATTGCAAAAAAAAAAAACCTGCTGAGTCGGCGTTGTAACTCCGAGGCAAAGCGAGCAGAGGGGATGCTTTTTCTTTTTTGCGTGCGTGTTCTCTCCAATTTGTATTTTTCTGCACAAGCCAGGCTGGCTCAGGTTCCCACTCAAGGTGACGACGCACTTTGACCTGCGCAGGTGCAAAAAGGTTCCTCGCAAAGTATTTGGACTCGCGAACCTGCTTGTGCGTAAGGAGCCTTGAAGACGTGAAGTGGATTGAGCGGATTGGTTTTGCGCTTGCGTTCACCGCTCTTGTGTTGTCTTTTCTTCTTTTGATTTTCTTTCAGATCGCGTTCTTTCCTCCCCGCCCGTATCTTTTATTCGGCCGTCACAAGGCAAGTGTGTTCCATCTCCTAACGCCGCTGGCTTGCTTCTCCATCCATCCCTCCTTCCTTCCTTCCCTCCCTCCTTCCCTCAGCCCGTAGCTGTGCAATTCTTGCCCTAGTGGCGGTTCTGGAGCGGTGCGACGCGCACCAAAAGTGGCTCCTTCCATCACATGACTTGTGTTGACGAGCTCGACGCGGGCCCCGGCAGCTCGACCCATCTTTATCAGCCTGCGAGCGAACATTATTCGGGTCAGCGGGACCGGCTGCGGGTTTGAGATAATCCCCAGATTGCCACCCTTATTTTAAGACGCCAAGAGTTGACACCGTACGGGCTGGCTACGGCAGGGACCTAAAAATGGATCAGGTTGCTGTCCTTCCCCCTTAGCCAGTACCTGAGATGGCCCCTATCAGAACCAGCAGCAAAGGGGCCCACCCAAGGGAGGAAGAGTGGCACCAAAGCGATCGCCCACGGCCCAGTGGGCAAGCGGGCGGGCCTGACAACCTGCCCCCCCCCTCCCCACGGCGAGCGCACTATCTGGCTTTGCGCATGTCACGCTTCTTTGCTCCTTTTGGGTCATTAAGACTTTGCTCTTCTTGTGTAGTATATATAAGTAGCGTTAGCTTGGATCTGTGGTGTCAAACTCTGGCCCGTGGGCCAAATTTGGCCCGCAGCGTCTTTATATTTGGCCCGTGAAGACAAATTGTGCTTCGACTTTATTGCAAATTGTGTTCACTTTTAAAGAAATAGATCAAATGCTCAGTAATATTTCATGTGTTAACACTAAAATGGCAAATTGTCCACTTTTGAAAACTACAGATATTTATATGACCATTCCTTTCCCCAACCCTGGGATGCATGGTCAGTACTATTTGACCAACCACCGCGAGTAGGGTTGTCCCCATACCAGAATTTCAGTCGTCGGTACCTGTGATTTTCCACGATTCTCAATACGAATTCGCTACCACGGTAAAAAAAAAACGCCGAATCCACTTACTTTTAAAATCACTCGTTTATTTTAAACTGCTTGAACCGTATTTTATACATTGAAAAAAGAGCAGCAGTGGTGGCACATTGCTAAAAACAAGCAAGACTGATAATAAATATTCAACTCTCATGTTGGATGAAAGCGAAATGGAAGAAAGGAAAGTTTTCTTCCGGCAGGAATCGAAACAGCTCGCCGAGTGAGACATGAAGTATTTGCAAAAAAGCAGGTGTCGAGGTATTTTTTGCACGTTGTAAGTATCGCTTCTTGTGATGACGGTGCCGCATTTGGTCCCCTTCGAAAGGTACAATCAAATGTTTTGGGACGCAACTTCATTGCGACTTGTTAATCCAACGCTGTCTTTTTGGCCGTCGAGAACGGAAGGTCCGTCTGTCCTTTGTGTCCATTGAGCTCACTTTGCATGAACGCTTGGGCTGCAGTAGCAGTATAAGGCTTCCGCCGCCACACGTAGGTAAGATAAGAACATCCCCGTTGCGTGGGAGTGGCCGCCTCATCCGTGTGACCTCCCTCCCCTGCTTTTCTCTTGTCCTCCGTGCGTGTCAATGCAGACGTAAAGACGCTGCCGTGTCGGGGTAAAGGCGACCAAGGGCTTGCCACTTCCCTGCGCTTTTCCTCTCAGCCAGGCTCTTTTTCGCCTGACACTTGTGCGCAGCCCGAGTCGCCGATCAAGACGTCTCCGGTGTCGGAGCGCATAAAAGCTCTGGAAGCTCTCGCCGCCAAAAAGGAGACGTATTGCCCAAGCGACTTTTCCTCGCACCACCGTGACAAAGTTCCCAAGCTGCGCCAGGAGACCAAAGGAGCCTCTCCCGACTGGCCCTTTGAGGTCCTTGGCGAACGGCGGCAAATGAATGCCTTTGAAGAATCGGAAGCTCGGGCAAAGGCTCCTCCGCCGTCCGTGGCTGACTGGCGAGACGCCGCGGACGGCGGCTCTCTCCAAGGCGGCCTTTCTTCCGCATTTAAGCCGCCTGAGGGAAATCCCGCTTCACCTCCACTCTGTGTCCCCGACAATTTGGTGGAAGCCGGCCACGACGATGTCGAAGAGGCCGACTTTGCGCCAACGGCCGATGGCGACAATCGAGCTCCGCGGCGCTTCGATTGGGAGCATCCGACCTTCCCTTCGCCTCCGGACGACGGCGCTCGGGACGCTCCGCATGGCGACAAGAACGCCGAGGCTCAGGACCTCCATAGTTCAGCCGAGTCTGATGAAAGGCTTGCGGAAGATGCCCCCTCTCCAAAGTCTGATTGTCATCCATCCAGCGACATCGCCACTTCTCCTGCGACGGCCGACGCAGAAAGGGTGCCGGCGCCCAGATGGGAACGAACACTAATGCAGGTTCCCGCAATTAATGTCATTGAAAGCCAAGAGCCGAACTGCAGCGACGACGAGCTGCAAATGGAGTTTGAGGACGACGAGCTGGTGGAAGAGGCCGTCCAAACGGCACGGCCTGAGGAAAACAAGCAAGAAGCTAACAGAAGACCCGTCCAAAGTGAATTCATGGAAGGCTATTCTCCTCCTTCCTCTCCTGTGGAGTCTGACGGCGAGCGCCTCACTCCTCCACCGGCGGAAAACAAATTCAAGAGCGCCGCCACGTCTTGGAGCCAGGCGAGCAAGGACTCGTCCGGCAGCGGCGAGGATGACGACTCCGGCGCAGCCCGCGACGTGGCCACCGTCTCCTCCAGAATAGGTCTCGTGCGAGACGATACGTACGAAGGGCGGTCGTTTGAGTCGGCCTTTGAGCCGTCGGCGCCCAAAGACGACGACGGCGGCGGCTTTGCCGCTGATGTCGAAACGCCGCACGCCGAGGACCCGGAACCTCTGACGGGCTGTGATAGCGGCGCTGCCTCTGAGCCTGTGGATAGTTTTGTGGAGTTCATGAGAGAATGCCTCAAATCCAGACCGGGTGAAGATGAGCAGTACGTTGGGCGCTGCCCTCCGGCTACGCCGCAGGACCAGCTTCCGCTTGAGGCCCTCAAACGCTTGGGCGGGAGTCAAGAGGCGGGAGAAGAACGGCTGCCGAGCGCGCCGTGTTCCCAGAGCGACACGCTCGGCACCGACTGCACCCTTTCTCAAGAGGTGGACGCGTGGGTCGCCGAGGCCCGTCATCTTGCCGAGCGCGTCTTGACGGCAATGCTTAGCCACCTGTCAGGTAATGCTCGTTGTTTTGGCTGTCAAACGGGCTTTTGGTGCCGTTGAAATGTAAAGCCTCAGAGATGGAGAGAGGCCGCCGTTTTACGTGCCGGGCTGCTCTGGGAGCGTTCCCATCGAGTGCTACTTTGACCCGTTTGGCTCGCCGCCAGCCATGCGGGGCGGGCGGGAAAGGTTCTCCCTGCGCTGTTGATCCAATCTGACTGTTCTTTGTTTCCCCTTTGAGCTGCGTCAACAGCGCTGCTAGCAAGCGAGCGTGCGCACCCGCGCCGCCGCCGCCACCTAATCTCTTCTGCATGAGCAGAATTAGCTTTTCCACATTTTCTTGCTCATTGTTGTCCCGCTCTTCTCGTCAACTCACGCGGCTAAAGTTGAGCTTGTCGCGGGGCCACAGAAGGAATTTGCGACAAGACAAAAATCGAGCCATGAGACATGCTTGAGGCCCCTTAAAAGCTCCCATACGATTGGGGCCAAAAAATGCCACAAATAAAGGCTTGCCCCTTTTGTTTTGAAACAAATTTGCAATTGGGTGCATTTTAGAGAGGGAAAGGTCAAATTGTTCATCCAACTAGAAATGACTTGAGAAATTATTTTTGAGTCAAATGTTTCCGAATTTCTTCGATCATTTGGTGGGGGGGGGGGTCTGAGAAATAATTGCCTCCCTTGAGCACCCCCTCTTTTGGCCACGCAAAATATAAAGTCAACCAACCACCAACAACACGAGAATCACACGCTCGCTGGCTGTCTGGCTGGCTGGCTCCCCTCCTCCAATTTGATTTCCCTGCGGCACTTTGAGAGTGGCAACCCGCTCGGAGGTTACGCAACTCCTGTAGCGAGCCAATCCTTTCCGCATGCGCGACTCTCGACAAACACGCAAAGCGGGGGCGGCTGTTTGAATTTCGTGTAACGCCTGCTACTCGTCCGCAGTCAAGGATCTGATTCACTGGCGGGACCCCAAAAAGTCTGGCTTGGTCTTCGGTCTGTCCATGCTGCTGCTGCTGTCGCTGGCCGCCTTCAGCGTCATCAGCGTGGTGTCCTACTTGCTCCTGGCGCTGCTGTGCGTCACCATCACCTTCCGCATCTACAAGTCGGTGGTCCAGGCCGTGCAGAAGTCCGGCGACGGCCACCCCTTCAAGTAAGCACGCCCGGCCGGGGCGGTTGGGGAGCCAGCGCGAAACCGGAGGCCAGGCACCAAAGCCTGATTTCAAAAGCTCATCTGTTCCTTCTCCCTGCAGATCGCTGATAGATAAGGATGTCAGCATTCCTCCGGAGACTTTCCGCAAGCACGTGGACAGCGGCCTGACCTACATTAACCGAGCCCTCAAGCAGATGAGCCGCCTTTTCCTGGTCGAGGACCTCGTGGACTCCCTCAAGGTGATTTGCACTCCCGCTCACCGGACCCAAAGCCGCTCAAATACTGACTCGTCGGCCAACGAAAAGATGCCGTGGCTTGGGCTCGGTCGGCGCTCTCGTACAGACGCCAAACGGCGACGGGACACAAGCGCTCGGCTCGCTCGGAAGGCAGGCGGCGCGACTCAACCCGGCACTTGGGCTGAACCCGAAGCTGCCGACTCGTGACTTGGGAACGCGCCGCGCCGTCGATTCAGCGGAATCAAATAAATGTGAGGTCGCTAGCTGCCCTTCGAAAAGGTCTCACGCGAGGTCTTTGATTTTGCGTAGCTGGCCGTGGTCATGTGGCTGCTGACCTACGTGGGCGCCGTCTTTAATGGCATCACCATCCTCATCCTCAGTAAGCGCCGCCGGCCGCAAGCCAGACGCTCCGGACGCCAGCATCTCACTTGTTTCTTGTCCTCCGCAGCGGACATCCTGCTCTTTGCCGTGCCGCCCATCTACGAGAAGAACAAGGTGAGCGTCGCCGGTCCTTGAAACGGCAATGACGGTCGGTCGGTCGGTCGGTCGGTCGCGAGCTTGTTTTTCTACACTGCTCGGGCATTGTCCAAACGCGGCCGGCCGGCTGGCGGCGTTGAGCTCGCGTCATTTGTTGGCGCTCACAAAAGGTTGCGCTTGTTCTGTCCACAGACGCAGATCGACCAGTACGTGGACCTGGCTCGGACCCAAATCGACACCACCGTCACCAAGTAAGCGGCGCCGCTGCCTGGCCATCTTGGGGTTTGACTGCAAATCTTTCGCTTTCTCCCCCCCCCCTCAGGTTGCAAGAGAAACTCCCCGGCGCTGTGAAGCGCAGCAAAACCGAATGATCCGTTGGAGGAGGAGAAGATGCTCCCTAACCCGCTTCCACTCCCACCCATCTCCATAATAGACTCCCCAGCAGCACACTGAACCTTGCTTGCTAGGTAGAAAAAAAAAGGAAGTCTCTATTTAATGTCGGACGTAGCGACTGCGCTGTGGTACCAGAGCGTGAACTAGACTGAATCTCTGGCCTGCTTTCAAGGGTGCATGCCAGCAAAAATGTCTGTACTCAAAGCGCGCCGTTCGGTTTTTTTTGTTTGTTTTTGTATCCCCCCTCGCTTAAGTAAGGAAAGAGATTGAAGAAAAAAAAAAAAAGAGGAATTAATACTAACCTTGTTGTCGCCATCGCTGTGGCTATTCTCGTCGCTCTGCGTAGATAAGCGGGCTCTTTTTTTTTTTGGTAGCAGGTTTGCCTGTGTTTCTGCACTGATCTTTTATTCTGGAAAACGCCGCCAAGCGGCTTGAACTCACAACAATAAAAGCTTCTTGCAACACTGTGGTGATTGAGTCCAGTTCACACGGGGCGCACAGGTTCTGAGTCCAAAGGCCGTCTTCCCAATGGCCTTTTTTCTCTCCCTCGCTCTCTCTCGTTTTCTCTCTCCCTTTTTCTCTTGTCTCTCTCTATCCTTTTCTCTTTCTCAAGACGACAAGTTTTGACCTTCCCACGCAGGAACGTGCTTGGAGCCAACCATCATTAGGCCGAGCGTTTTGGCGACGTGAGTCGGGTCTGCGTTCTGACTGACGCGCTCCGTCCGGCATGCCCATGAGGTATTTGAACTCCTCGAACTTGGCCTGCTTCAGGTCTTTCAGCGCCCTCAGCAGCACCAGCTCGCTCCTCATATCCAGTGTTTTCTGTACAGAATCAGAATCCCCTTCATTGTCATTATACATAGTATAAGGAGATAAGAGCTGCCCAAACAACGCATACACATTGCACGTAGAAGAAGAAGAATAGAGGTCAAGCTTAGTGCCTGTCAGAGTTGAGACATGATATGGCGCTTGGCTGTTTTAAAGTCTTGTTTGTCCTTGTCCTGATGTTCCTGTAGCGCCTCCCCGAGGTCAAACAGGATAGAGCCAGGGTGGGAGCTGTCTTCTGAGATAGGCCCGCCCAATTGATAGATTGACAGATACTTTCGGGATCCCCAGGAGAACCAGTGAAGTGATACAAAATACATATGTTTTTGTCATTGTACATATGTTGCTTTGTGTTATTCGGTCCAACAAATGCAATTGCTACCCGGTAGTGATGGGCACATGAGGCTTCCTTGGGGTTTGAGGCTTTCCCACCAAACGGTTTGGAGATAGGTTCATTTCTCGAGGCTTCATGTGCACATAAACCCCCCTGCTGGTCTAAAGGAGTCATTCATTCCATTCATGAGAATTACATTCACTTTTATATTTTGCTTCATGTGGCCTGATCAAAATAAATCAATCTGTATATTGTGTTTCAATATGGAAGTAAATACCTTCAATGTCTATCAAGACACTAAAGGTTGACATTTTGTTTTGAATGGCTGCTGTGTTTGTTTTAACAAGGAAAGACTGATGTGCCTATGGATGAAGATGACTTGTACTTGTGAGCAGGAAAGAGGAGTAGTTGAATTGTGTTCATTACGGCTCCAGAGCGTAATCGGCAGCAACGTGTACAATGACAAAAACTTATGTGCACTGACATTTGTGAGGTTTTGGGCGTTTATTTATGTATTCATTTATACTGTATTTATTTATTTATTTATTCATTCGTTCATATTTATTTATTTATTTACTTACTTACTTACTTATTCCCCGCCTGCTGCCCGATGACTGCTGGGCTCCAGCACGCCCGCCCGTGACCCCCGTGGGGACAAGCAGTATAGAAAATGGATGGATGGATATTTATTTATTCACTCACATACTTCCTTGCGACCCTGGCCAAAGCACGGGAATTTTGTATGCAACTCTTCCGTGAGCGTGCATTTTGGTTTCGGCATTGTTTGTAAACACTCGCAGTAGACTGGCCAGCCCAGTAGCAAAATGAAATGGAATGGCATGTATTATGGTTGAGGCAGTCCAACAAAATCCCGGACCAAACAGTTTCGTTTGTCTCACCAGTTCTACCAGTTCGACGGTATGGCTGTGATGCTAAACTCCCAGTAAACATAAGAACTCTTGTCTCCTCTGCGAACGAACCGGCTTAGGATAATTGCACCGCAAAGACTCTTTCCAATTGATCACACGCAAGATCCGTTTTTGAAAGAGCGCGGTGCGTGCCCTCAGCTCGTCCACGAGATCTTGGGAGGGCGGGATCTGCGCTGCGCTGCGGCTGCTGGACTCGCTCGGGAGGACGGCTGGCTGGGGGAGCGTGGTCTTGTCAGCTCAACGCTATTTTCGGACTGCTTCAAGTGATCCCTTTGCGTTCAGGTTCATGCGGGAAAGATGGCTCTGGATATGGAAATCAAGGGCCTGCTGTTGGAAACGCTGAAAGACCTGAAGCAGGAGGACTTCAAGGAGTTCAAGTATTATATGGACCTGCCCGAGAGCGTCAAAGAAAACGCAGACCGGACTGACATCGCCGCACAGCTGATGAACAGGCACGGCAAGAACGCGGGGGAGAAGACCATCGAGATTCTGGAGAAGATCAACAACTACAACCTGGCCCAGAAGCTGCGCAACGACCTGGCGCAAATCACAGGTAAGGTGAACGAGGCTTCTGGTGGGGGAGGGGGGGGCTTTCCAGAAAGCAGCTTACCTGAAAACTCTCAGGTGATACAAATGATGGCAACAGCTCTGGCCTGCTTCACTTGCCTCCTTGAGGGGAAGCGGCGGCGGCATGGCTGCAGCACGCTTGCGGCCAGGCCTAAGGCGGTTTTGCCACACGGGATCTCCTTCTGCGCCCTCAGGTAGCATCTCCTCAGTGGATAACGAGCAGATCGGCAAATTCAAGCGGGAGCTGCAAGGGAACCTGCGGAAGATCTACCTCAACGTTCCCGAGGGCAACACGGGGTACAGCCAGCAGAAGCCTCTGGAGAACGTCTACACCGAGCTCAACATTACCCGCGGCGTCGCCGGTCTCCCCGACAAGCAGCACGAGGTCCTTCAGATGGAGATGTGCGGCGTGGCCGAGGAGGAGTCCATCCAGCCGTGCGACATCTTCGAAAGCCAGAAGCCCCTTCGCACGATGCTCACCGTGGGCTTCGCGGGTATCGGGAAGACTTTCCTGGTGCGCAAGTTTGTCCTGGACTGGGCCAGCGGGGAAACCAACACAGACGTGGACTTCATCTTTCCCTTCGCCTTCCGCGAGTTGAACTTGGAAGAGGGGAAAAGCTTTTCGCTGGCGGAGCTCATCCGACTCTTTGTCTGGGAGAGCAAGGCCATCAAGATGCTGGACCACATCTTGGTCAGTCTGCAAGAGTCGGCCAACCGCCACTACCAGTCCAGCAAGATCAAGATTTTGTTTGTGCTGGACGGCCTGGACGAGTCCCGCCTCAAACTGGACTTGAGCGACGTGCGCAAGGTGGACCCGGACGTGACCCGAGCCTACCCCATGGAGGTGCTCCTGGCGCATCTCATCAAGGGGAACCTGCTTCCCTGCGCCCGGGTTTGGATCACCACGCGGCCCCAGGCGGCCCACGACATCCCGCCGCGCCTGGTGGACGGCAGAACCGAGGTGAAAGGCTTCAGCGACTCCCAGAGGATGGACTACTTCAGGAAGAGGTTCCCCGCCGAGGAGGACGTCATCAAGCACATCCAGAAGTCCCGCACCATTTTCATCATGTGCCACTTGCCCATCTTCTGCTGGCTCACCGCCACCGTTCTCCAAGACTGTCGGAAACACGGAAAGGAGCTGCCCGAAACCCTGACCGAGATGTACACAGAGTTCCTGCTCTATCACCTGGACAAGTCCAAGGAGCGAGACAGCCAGAAGAGCACGGAGTACGTCAAAGCGCTGGCCAAGCTGGCTTTTCAGCAGCTGATGAAAAAGAAACACATCTTCTACGAGAGCGACTTGCGGGAAAGCGGCTTGGATGACCCGCGGGGCGCAAAACACTCGGGAGTCTTCACCGTGGTCTTCAAGGAGGTACCCCCGCTCAAGAAATACCAACGCAAGATGTTTCAGTTCATCCACCTGACCGTCCAGGAATATCTGGCCGCTCTCTACGTGATGATGAGCCTGTTCCAGGACAACAAGAACGTGCTGGACGATTACGTGTGGACGCTGAAAGGCCTCCTGTTGTTTTGGAAGCGGAACCAGCTCACTTGGGTACACGAGGCGGCCATCCGCATAGCCTCCGAGAGTGAGGGAAACCTGGACTTGTTCCTCCGCTTCCTGCTGGGTCTCTCCTTGCAGTGCAACCAGAAAATCCTGGGTGAGCTGCTGAAGGTTCCCAGGAACTACAGACACAGCAAGGCAGAAACGGTCCGCTTGATCAAGCGACGGATCGAGCGGAATTCTCCCGAGGAGAACATCAACTTGTTCCACTGCCTGAACGAGCTGAAGGACGAGTCCCTGCTGGAGCAGATCCAACGATACCTAAAAGGGGGGGGATTGTCCACGGAGGACCTACCTCCGGCCATGTGGTCGGCCCTGCTCTTCTTCTTGCGGGCTTCCGACGAAGCCATGAGCTGCTTCGAACTCCGGAAATACGCTCCGTCCGAGAAGGGGCTCCTGATGCTGCTGCCGGTGGTCAAGGCTTCTCAAAAATCAGTGTAGGTGCCGTCGAGCCAGCACGATGAACCGGCCGCGCGCATGTCAGCAGCCCAAACCCTCTTGTCTTCTCAGGCTCAGGGGCTGCCAGCTGAGCAAGAAAAGCTGCGAGGCGCTGGCCTCCGTTCTAAGCTCGCCCGGCAGCCTGAGGGAGCTGGAACTTGGCTACAACAACTTGCATGACGACGGGCTGGAGGCGCTCGCCGCAGGACTGGCAAAGCCGCAGTGCACCTTGCAAGTTCTCAGGTAAGGCTCCCCTCGAGCCGGCCCAAGAACCTTGGGCTTGTGTCAGCCGCCCTCTTGTCTTCTCAGACTCAGGGATTGCCAGCTGAGCGAGAAAAGCTGCGAGGCGCTGGCCTCAGTTCTAAGCTCGCCCGGCAGCCTGAGGGAGCTGGATCTCAGCGGCAACGACTTGCACGACCACGGGCTGGAGGCGCTCGCCGCTGGACTGGCAAAGCCGCAGTGCACCTTGCAAGTTCTCTGGTAATGCTCTCCTCGAGCGGCAGAAGGCCAGCCGGCCCAAGAACCTTGGGCTTGTGTCAGCCGCCCTCTTGTCTTCTCAGGCTCCAGAGCTGCAAGCTGAGCAAGAAAAGCTGCGAGGCGCTGGCCTCCATTCTAAGCTCTTCCCGCACCCTGAGGCATCTGGATCTTAACGGGAACGACTTGTGCGACGATGGGCTGGAGGCGCTCGCCGCCGGACTGGCAAAGCCGCAGTGCACCTTGCAAGTTCTCGGGTAAGGCTCTCCTCGAGCCGCCCCAAGAACCTTGGGCTTGTGTCAGCCGCCCTCTTGTCTTCTCAGGCTGGTGCGGTGCAAGATTGGCACACGAGGATGCGTCTCACTGGCCAAGGCTCTCCGGTCCAACCCCTCCCACCTCCAACAGCTGGACCTGGGGGGCAATCACATCGGAGAGGAAGGAAAGCGGGCCTTGGAGGAGGTCCAAATGGATTCTCCCTGCAGTCTGAAGATTCAAGTGGTAGGTTCCAAACATCTTCCAGGGTGCCGCATGGGAATTTTGTAACCAACTCTTCCGTGAGCGTGCATTTTGGTTTCGGCATTGTTTGTAAACACTCGCTGAAGACTGGCCAGCCCAGCCTACTTCGTAGCCAAGTGGAATGGAATGGAATGTACATGAATTATGGTTGAGGCAGTCCAACAAAATCCCGGACCAAACAGTTTTGTTTGTCTCACCAGTTCTACCAGTTCGACGGTATGGCTGTGATGTAAAAGGAAGCTAAGCTCCCAGTAAACAGAAGAACTCTTGTCTCCTTTGCGAACGAACCGGCATAGGCTAATTGCACCGCAAAGACTCTTTCCAATTGATCAAATGCAAGATCCATTTTTAAAAGAGCACGGTGCGTGCCCTCAGCTCGTCCACGAGATCTTGGGAGGGCGGGATCTGCGCTACGGCTGCGGCTGCTGGACTCGCACGGGAGGAGGGCTGGCTGGGGGAGCGTGGTCTTGTCAGCTCAACGCTATTTTCGGACTGCTTCAAGTGATCCCTTTGCGTTCAGGTTCATGCGGGAACGATGGCTCTGGATATGAAAATCAAGGGCCTGCTGTTGGAAACGCTGAAAGACCTGCGGCAGGGGGACTTCAAGAAGTTCAAGTTTCATATGGACCTGCCCGAGAGCGTCAAAGAAAACCCAGACCGGACTGACATCGCCGCACAGCTGATGAACAGGCACGGCAAGAACGCGGGGGAGAAGACCATCGAGATTCTGGAGAAGATCGCCCACTACAACCTGGCCCAGAAGCTGCGCAACGACCTGCCGCAAATCACAGGTAAGGTGAACGTGGCTTCTGGTGGGGGAGGGGGGGGGGGTCATCCAGAAAGCAGCTTACCTGAAAACTCTCAGGTGATACAAATGATGGCAACAGCTCTTGCCTCCTTCACTTGCCTCCTTGAGGGGAAGCGGCGGGGGCGGCATGGCTGCGGCGGGGGCGGCATGGCTGCGGCACGCTTGCGGCCAGGCCTAAAGACGGTTTTGCGACACAGGATCTCCTTCAAGTCAAGTCAAGTCAAGTTAATTTGTATAGCCCAGAATCACAAGCAGTCTCAAAGGGCTTCACATAGACAAAAATTGACTATTATTCTCAAAGCATCCCCTGATCTTAAGCTTCCAAAAGGGCAAGGAAAAACTCAAAAAAACCCTGCCAGGGGAAAATGAGAAACCTTGAGAAGGGACCACAGATGGAAGGATCCCCCTTTCAGGATCACCAGGTTGAAATGGATGCAGAGAGGGCACAAATGATACATAATATGAAAATCAACAAAAAAAAAGCGAAGAGCGAAAACCAACTCCAGCCGAATCGGCCACTCCAGGTTAGTTAAAGGCCATGTCATAGAAATGTGTCTTTAAACGTGTCTTAAATGTTTCTACTGAGGTAGCAGTCCTAATATCCATTGGTAGGGCATTCCAAAGCTCTGGAGCCCGAATAGAAAATGCTCTAGACCCTATATTGGGGTAATGTGATCAAATCTTCTTGTCCGTGAGAGCAGCCTTGCAGCAGCATTTTGTACTAACTGTAGACTTTTGATGCGGGACTTAGGAAGACCAGAGAATAATACATTACAGTAGTCCAGGCGCGACGTGACGAACGCATGTATAATAGTTTCCGCGTCACCGGTCGAGAGGATCGGACGACTCTTTGCAATATTACGAAGGTGAAAAAACGCAATTCTGGTTATATTCTTAAAGTGCTTTTGAAAGGAGAGCATTTGGTCAAATATTACCCCGAGATTAGTTACAGTATCGCTCTGAGTGATAGTACGGTTATCTATAGTTATAGCGGTTTCCTTGAATAAGTGTTGATAACGAGTTGGACCAATGATCAACATCTCAGTTTTATCTGGGTTAAGACGAAGGAAGTTCAGAGACATCCATTGCTTGATCTCCGCAAGGCACGCCTCAAGATTACAACAATCCCGCGGCTCTGTCATCGATAACGGCATATATAATTGGGTGTCATCCGCATAGCATTGAAAACTAATATTATATTTACGTATTATGTCCCCAAGCGGAATCATATAAATATTAAATAGAATTGGTCCGAGAACCGATCCCTGTGGGACACCACACGTAACATTATAGAGCTCCATGGACCACTCGGTGCGTCCTGTTTGATAGATAGGAATGGAACCAGCCTAGTGCTGACCCTGAAATACCAACACAACTTTTAAGACGCCCTAATAAAATATCGAAGTCTACAGTGTCGAAGGCAGCACTAAGATCGAGTAGTAACAGTACAGATGAAGTGTTTGAATCCATAGCTATGAGGAGATCGTTAGTCACTTTAGCAAGTGCTGTCTCAGTGGAAGGATTAGCTCTAAAACCAGACTGAAAAGAGTCATATCGATTATTGGCGATCATGTAATCAATAAGCTGCTGCGCTACTACTTTTTCAAGAAGTTTTGCTATGAATGGGAGGGAGGTTTGAAACTGGCCTATAATTACTGAGACAGTCCGGGTCAAGATTTGGTCGCTTAAGTAATGGTTTAATGATAGCGGTTTTAAAGGCTGTTGGCACTATCCCAGAGACAGACAGACAGATTGATTATATTTAAGACGGACGGTCCTAAAATTTGAAATAATTCTTTAAGTAGTTTGGCTGGAAGAGGGTCGAGTAAACGTGTTGTTTGTTTAGCCGCACTAACCAATTGTGTAAGCCTTTCAAGAGACACGCTTTTAAAAGTTGAGAGGGTTGTTGCATGATCATCAGCGTTGGTAAACGGCGGGCTCGACCGAGCGATTGGAATGGTATTCTTGATCTCGTCCCTAATGGATTCAATCTGTTGAGCAAAAAATTTCATGAACTCGTCAGCTGAGTGGAAGGAACTATCGGGGGTCGGCTGGCGTAGTCAGCTTTGCCACTGTATCAAATAGGTGTTTCGGATTGTTTTTATTGAGATTAATAACTTGCGAAAAATACCGAGTTTTTGCTAAGATAAGCACATCTTTATATTTCAGGAAGCTATCCTGCCATGCCTGATGGAAAACCTCAAGTTTGGTTAGACGCCATCTGCGCTCATGCTTTCTCCATAATTGCTTAAGCGTACGCGTTTCATCTGTGAACCACGGAGTAGGCAATCTACGGCGAGTTTTCAGACGTAACGGCGCCACAGAGTCAATGGCATTTAACAATGTCGCATTGACTTAGACTTAGACTTAGACTTAGACAGAACTTTATTGTCATTTTGTCAACACTAGGTGTGTACAAAACGAAATTTCGTTGCATACGGCTTTCAACAATGTAGAGGTATTTCGGCTGGTTAAAAAGTGACATTCTATATAAAAATATGAAATAAGATAATTATAAAGTACAAAGTGCAGCAGTGATACAGTATGTAAACAGTGCAGGAGACAAAAGCAGTATTTACAAGTGTGCAGAGGAATGCTACGTTTGAATGTTCAACAGTCTGACGACAGCAGGGAAAAAACTATTGCAGAACCTGGTGGACCTGCAGCGGATGCTGCGAAACCTCTTCCCAGAGGGCAGCAGGGAGAACAGTCCATGGTGGGGGTGTGATGGGTCACTGATAATATTTCGGGCTCGGGACACGCAGCGCTGGGATGACAAGTCCTGAATGGAGGGAAGAGGAGCCCCGATGATCCTCTCTGCTGTCCTCACCACTCTCCTCAGGTTCTTCCAATCGGAGGCGCTGCAACCTCCACACCACACCGAGAGACAGCTTGTCAGAATGCTCTCTATGGTGCTTCGGTAGAACGTCCTCATGATGGGTGGGGGCAGGTGGGCTCTCCTCATCCTCCGCAGGAAGTACAAGCGCTTCTGTGCCCTCTTGACCAGTGTTGTGGTGTTCACAGTCCAGGTGAGGTCGTCTGTGATGTGGACTCCCAGGAATTTAGTGCTGCTGACCACCTCCACAGCTGAGCTGTTGATGATCAGTGGAGCGTGGTGAGGCTGGTTCTTCCTGAAGTCGACGATGATCTCCTTCGTCTTCTCCACATTCAGGATCAGGCTGTTTTCTCTGCACCAGCCCACCAACTGCTCCACCTCCTCTCTGTAGTCCAGGTCGTTGTTGTCCCTGATGAGGCCCACCACCGTTGTGTCGTCTGCAAACTTCACGATGTGATTGGTGGTGAACCTGGGGGCGCAGTCGTGTGTCATCAGGGTGAACAGCAGGGGGCTCAGGACGCAGCCCTGAGGGGAGCCTGTGCTGAGGGTGATGACATCTGAGGTGTTCTGTCCGACCCGGACTGACTGAGGTCTGTTGGTGAGGAAGTCTAGCAGCCAGTTCCGAAGGGGGGTGCTGAAGCCCAGGTGTTCCAGTTTTTCCACCAGATGTTGTGGAACGATGGTGTTAAACGCTGAGCTGAAGTCCAGGAACAGCAACCGCACGTGGGTGTTCCTCTCCTCCAGGTGAGCCAGGCTCAGGTGAAGAACGGAGGAGATGGCATCCTCAGTAGAGCGGTTCTGCCGGTAGGCAAACTGGAACGGATCGAATGTTGGGGGGAGTCTGGAGACGATGTGATCTTTGAGCAGCCTTTCGAAGCACTTCATCATGATGGGAGTCAGTGCCACCGGTCTGTAGTCATTCCATGAGGTGATTTGAGGTTTCTTCGGCACCGGAATGATGGAGGCAGCCTTGAAGCACACTGGCACTTTGGCTTGGTCCAGCGAGATGTTAAAAATGTCTGTGATGACACCAGCCAGCTGGCCTGCACATTCTTTGAACACCCGCCCAGGTATGTTGTCGGGGCCTGGGGCCTTACGTGGGTTGACTCTTCTCAGAGTCTTCCACACGTCGGCTGAGTCAAGGCAGAGGGCCTCCTCTTCCTGGTGGGGAACAGTTTTAACTGCAGGAGTGCTGTTTAGTGCCTCAAAACGCCCAAAGAAGTTATTTAGACCATTCAGGAA
This sequence comes from Syngnathus acus, assembly GCF_901709675.1. Taxonomy (NCBI): domain Eukaryota; kingdom Metazoa; phylum Chordata; class Actinopteri; order Syngnathiformes; family Syngnathidae; genus Syngnathus; species Syngnathus acus. Next base: position 601,719 of record NC_051095.1, read on the forward strand.
GTCAGCATCAACCTCACCCACCGGGGGGGAGGGTAAGTTGTAGTCCGTGATCGCCCGTATGCCTTGCCACATACTCCTGGTGTTATTGGCGTCGTGGAAAAAATCCTGAATTTTTCGACTGTGGCTTCGCTTCGCTAGCCTGATGGCACGGTTCAAGTTGGCTCTCGCTGTCCTCAGTGCCTCCTTGTCGCCAGACTTGAAGGCTGAGTTCCGTGCTCGTAGCGTATGACGTACATCCTCAGTCATCCAGGGTCGTTGGTTGGCTCGGGTGATGATGTTCTTAGTGGTGCTGACGTCCTCGGAGCATTTGTTGATGTAGGCTGACACAGTCATGGCGTACTCATCAATGTCGATCTGATTGTCATATGTTGCTGCTGACTTGAACATGTCCCAGTCAGAGCACTCAAAGCAGTCCTGGAGTGCCTCCATGGCCCCCTCAGACCACACCCTCACCTGCTTCACTGTGGGTTTTGCTCTGATCAGCAGGGGCCTGTATGCAGGGATTAGCATAACAGATAGGTGGTCTGAAGAGCCGAGGTGGGGGCGGGGGGCTGCTCTGAATGCATCCTTTATATTGGTGTAAACCAAGTCCAGAGTGTTCTCTCCCCGAGTTGGAAAATCCACGTGTTGGTAAAAATGAGGGAGAATAGTCTTCATGCTAGCCTGGTTGAAGTCCCCAGCAATGATGAAAACCCCCTCTGTGTGCGTGGATTGCAGCTCACTGATTGTCCGATAGAGAACCCTCATGGCCTCTTTAGTGTTAGCGCTAGGAGGCACGTACACAGCCGTGATGCTAACAACAGTAAACTCTCTGGGCAGGTAGAAGGGTCTGCAGTTAACAGTCAAAAGCTCGATGTCCGAAGAGCAGAAGCTGGCGACAGATCTAGCATTTTTGCACCAGTTGTTGTTGATGTAGACACACAGCCCACCTCCTCGGGATTTACCGCTTAGCTCGCTGTTTCTGTCGGCGCGGAATGTAGCGAGCCCCTCCAGGCTAACGGCGTTGTCCGGCATTGATGAGTTCAGCCATGTCTCCGTCAGGATGAGAGCGCAGCAGTTTCTAACTTCCCTCTTTGAAGAGAGTTCCAGTTTTAGATGGTCCATTTTATTATCCAGTGAGCGGACGTTGGAGAGGAAGATGGATGGAAGCGGCGGTTTGTAGGGGTTAGCTTTAAGCTTAGCCGTTAGCCCACCTCGACAGCCGCGCTTCCGCCGCCGGTCACACCGCCTACGCTTACTCCTCCTCCGGCGTGTGCTGCCCGGCGAGCCCGCTGCGTCGTGAGCTTCTGGGGCTAGCGCCCTAAGCACTCCGAGGCTACGCAAACAGACTAGGGTAGTTGTGGCTACGAGTCCGAAAACACTTGATGACCGTACCTCCAGCAGGCGCTGGCGATCATACACTAATCTACTGGATGGATAAACTAAACTTTGTGTTGTTTGTAGTGTCCTAGGCGACATATTTTGCGAAAATCCTCGTCGGATGTTGAGACCCGTAGCGGCCGCGGCCAACTGGGGCGCCGCCATCTTGGAATCATGAATCTTGAATTCATTTGTAAGATTATCAATAGAGCCGGTGTATGCGGGAAATATAGCGGTTGCTGACGATAAATTCATGTGGATGTTGAAATCGCCCATGATAATTATATTTTCCGCATTGGTTACTAGATCAGCCACGAATTCTGAAAATTCATCCAGGAAGCCAGAGTAAGCCCCGGGTGGACGGTAAATAAGAGCAAGATAAAATGACGGTAAAGCGGTGGATCGGGCAGTGAGAACTTCAAATGTTTTAAGTACGTTGATCGAACGAGGCCTAAATCTAAGCTCGGAATTCCAGATGAGGGCGACACCCCCACCCTTCGTTTTTACTCTTCTGCGCCCTCAGGTAGCATCTCCTCAGTGGATAACGAGCAGATCGGCAAATTCAAGCGGGAGCTGCAAGAGAACCTGCGGAAGAGATACCTCAACGTTCCCAAGGGCAACACGGGGTACGGCCGGCAGGAGCCTCTGGAGAACGTCTACACTGAGCTCAACATTACCCGCGGCGTCGCCAGTCTCCCCGACAAGCAGCACGAGGTCCTTCAGATGGAGATGTGCGGCGTGGCCGAGGAGGAGTCCATCCAGCCGTGCGACATCTTCCAAAGCCAGGAGCCCCTTCGCACGATGCTCACCGTGGGCTTCGCGGGCATCGGGAAGACTTTCCTGGTGCGCAAGTTTGTCCTGGACTGGGCCAGCGGGGAAACCAACACAGACGTGGACTTCATCTTTCCCTTCGCCTTCCGCGAGTTGAACTTTGAGGAGGAGAAAAGCTTTTCGCTGGCGGAGCTCATCCGACTCTTTGTCTGGGAGAGCAAGGCCATCAAGTTGCTGGACCACATCTTGGTCAGTCTGCAAGAGTCGGCCAACCGCCACTACCAGTCCAGCAAGATAAAGATTTTGTTTGTGCTGGACGGCCTGAACGAGTCCCGCCTCAAACTGGACCTGAGCCTCAAGCGCAAGGTGTACCCGGACGTGACCCGAGCCTACCCCGTAGAGGTGCTCCTGGCGCATCTCATCAAGGGGAACCTGCTTCCCTGCGCCCAGGTTTGGATCACCACGCGGCCCCAGGCGGCCCACGACATCCCGCCGCGCCTGGTGGACGGCAGAACCGAGGTGAAAGGCTTCAGCGACTCCCAGAGGCTGGACTACTTCAGGAAGAGGTTCCCTGACAAGGAGGACGTCATCAATCACATCCAGAGGTCTCGCACCATTTTCATCATGTGCCACTTGCCCATCTTCTGCTGGCTCACCGCCACCGTTCTCCAAGACTGTCGGGATGCCGGAAAGGAGCTGCCCGAAACCCTGACCGAGATGTACACAGAGTTCCTGCTCTATCACCTGGACAAGTCCAAGGAGCGAGACAGCCAGAAGAGCACGGAGTACGTCAAAGCGCTGGCCAAGCTGGCTTTTCAGCAGCTGATGAAAAAGCAACAGATCTTCTACGAGAGCGACTTGCGGGAAAGCGGCCTGGATGACCCGCAGGGCGCAAAACACTCGGGAGTCTTCACCGTGGTCTTCAAGGAGGTACCCCCGCTCAAGAAATACCAACGTAAGAGGTTTCAGTTCATCCACCTGACCGTCCAGGAATATCTGGCCGCTCTCTACGTGATGATGAGCCTGTTCCAGGACAACAAGAACGTGCTGGACGATTCCGGGTGGACGCGGGAGTGGAAGCCGCTCACTGAAGTTCATGCGGCGGCCATCCGCAAAGCCTCCAAGAGTGAGGGAAACCTGGACTTGTTCCTCCGCTTCCTGCTGGGCCTCTCGTTGCAGTGCAACCAGGATCTCCTGGGTGAGCTGCTGAAGGTTCCCAAGAACTACAGACACGGCAACGCAGAAACGGTCCACTTGATCAAGCGACGGATCGAGCGGAATTCTCCCGAGGAGAACATCGACTTGTTCTCCTGCCTGAAGGAGCTGAAGGACGAGTCCCTGCTGGAGCAGATCCAACAATACCTAAAAGGGGGGCGATTGTTCAGGGAGGACCAACCTCCAGCCATGTGGTCGGCCCTGCTCTTCTTCTTGCGGGCTTCCGACGAAGCCATGAGCTGCTTCGAACTCCGGAAATACGCTCCGTCCGAGAAGGGGCTCCTGATGCTGCTGCCGGTGGTCAAGGCTTCTCATAAATCAGTGTAGGTGCCGTCGAGCCAGCACGCTGAACCGGCCGCGCACATGTCAGCAGCCCAAACCCTCTTGTCTTCTCAGGCTCGAGAACTGCAACCTGAGCAAGAAAAGCTGCGAGGCGCTGGCCTCCGTTCTAAGCTCGTCCCGCTCCCTGAGCCATCTGGATCTCAGCTGGAATGACTTGCACGACGACGGGCTGGAGGCGCTCGCCACCGGACTGGCAAAGCCGCGGTGCACCTTGCAAGTTCTCAGGTAAGGCTCCCCTCGAGCGGCAGAAGGCCAGCCGGCCCAAGAACCTTGGGCTTGTGTCAGCCGCCCTCTTGTCTTCTCAGGCTCTTTTGCTGCAAGCTGAGCAAGAAAAGCTGCGAGGCGCTGGCCTCCGTTCTAAGTTCGCCCGGCAGCCTGAGGCATCTGGATCTAAGCTGGAACGACTTGCACGACGACGGGCTGGAGGCGCTCGCCGCCGGACTGGCAAAGCCGCAGTGCACCTTGCAAGTTCTCAGGTAAGGCTCCCCTCGAGCGGCAGAAGGCCAGCTAGCCCAAGAACCTTGGGCTTGTGTCAGCCGCCCTCTTGTCTTCTCAGGCTGGTGCGGTGCGAGATCGGCACACGAGGATGCGTCTCACTGGCCAAGGCTCTCCGGTCCAACCCCTCCCACCTCCAACAGCTGAACCTGGGTGGCAATGACATCGGAAAGGAAGGAAAGCGGGCCTTGGGGAAGGTCCAAATGGATTCTTGCGGCAGTCTGAAGATTCAAATGGTAGGTTCCAAACATCTTCCAGGGTGCCGCATGGGAATTTTGTAACCAACTCTTCCGTGAACGTGCATTTTGGTTTCAGCATTGTTTGCAAACACTCGCAGTAGACTGGCCAGCCCAGTAGCAAAGTGAAATGGAATGGAATGTACATGAATTACGGTTGAGGCAGTCCAACAAAATCCCGGACCAAACAGTTTCGTTTGTCTCACCAGTTCTACCAGTTCGACGGTATGGCTGTGATGTAAAAGGAAGCTAAGCTCCCAGTAAACAGAAGAACTCTTGTCTCCTTTGCGAACGAACCGGCATAGGCTAATTGCACCGCAAAGACTCTTTCCAATTGATCAAACGCAAGATCCGTTTTTGAAAGAGCACGGTGCGTGCCCTCAGCTCGTCCACGAGATCTTGGGAGGGCGGGATCTGCGCTGCGGCTGCCGCGGCTGCCGCGGCTGCCGCGGCTGCTGGACTCGCACGGGAGGAGGGCTGGCTGGGGGAGCGTGGTCTTGTCAGCTCAACGCTATTTTCGGACTGCTTAAAGTGATCCCTTTGCGTTCAGGTTCATGTGGGAACGATGGCTCTGGATATGAAAATCAAGGGCCTGCTGTTGAAAACGCTGAAAGGCCTGGGGCAGGAGGAGTTCAAAAAGTTCAAGTTTTATATGAACCTGCCCAAGAGGGTCAAAGAAAATTGGATTGACATCACCGAACAGCTGATGAACAGGCACGGCAAGAACGCGGGGAAGAAGACCATCGAGATTCTGGAGAAGATCACCAACTACAACCTGGCCCAGAAGCTGCGCAACGGCCTGCCGCAAATCACAGGTAAGGTGAACGTGGCTTCTGGTGGGGGAGGGGGGGGGGGGTCATCCAGAAAGCAGCTTACCTGAAAACTCTCAGGTGATACAAATGATGGCAACAGCTCTGGCCTCCTTCACTTGCCTCCTTGAGGGGAAGCGGCGGCGGCGGCGGCGGCGGCATGGCTGCGGCACACTTGCGGCCAGGCCTAAAGACGTTTTTGTCACACGGGATCTCCTTCTGCGCCCTCAGGTAGCATCTCTGACCGTGGCAGCCGACATGAAGGCACTCGGCATCAACCACGAGATGGCCATTGACCATTCCCGGTGGAAGAAAGCCATATCGAGAACCCAGTCCAACCCAGCGGCGCCTGGAAAGCGGACTTTAAACCGATGATGATGGATAACGAGCAGATCGGCAAATTCAAGCGGGAGCTGCAAGAGAACAACAATTTTTGAAGAAAATCTCCCTCGAAATAAAACTTGAAATCACCTTTCTTCTTGTTTGTTGTCAATGGCGCATCGCATTCAGCCATCCTGCGCAACACACTTAGTCAGTAAAATTCATTATTGACGACACATCGTTTGATGCGATGGTGCAATCCTTGATGGTGTGTTATTGTCAAATATTGTTTATTTTTTTTAATCTCCATCGCAAACCGGATATCATACGGAGGCCGCCATTACAGATGCGCAGAACGGATGCGCAAGACACGTCAGCTATATACATAAAGAGCGAGACTTGAGTTCTCTACCTAAATGCGTATTACAGGTAATGTTTTATTTCACAACACTTTGCCTTGTTCCTTTCTTCTCTGCTGTTCACTTCAAACACGCTCCATACGAACACAATGCTCTGGTATCAGACAAGGCTTGCTCGATCACCTGCTCGTTTGCTGTCTGTCACAATGTACCCGACACAAATCCGAAACATTTCTTCGCTGTTGAGTTTGCTAGCGCATGCGCAGTGATACTGACCGGCAGAATAACATCCGGTTGTTCCCGAAGATGATCTTTTTTCTGAAACAATTTTACGTTTACGGACTTAAGTAAGAGTCAAAATTTGGGTGCGTATTATACATGGGTACAGGCTTTTTTCCAGCATCGACATGCCATTTTTAGGGTGCGTATTATGCACGGGGGCGTATTTTACATGGAAAATGACGGTACCTCAACATTCCCGAGGGCAACACGGGGTAAAGCCGGCAGGAGCCTCTGGAGAACGTCTACATTTAGAAACTAGGGCTGTGGACTCGGTCGGATTTTTGCACCGAGTCCGAGTCCGGCCTCTTGACCACGAGTCCGAGTCCGGCTGTCCATTTTTTCTGTTAATTCATGTGACTGCTTAGTCTTTATTCAAGGCTAATTTAGATCAAAATCGAAATAATTACAACAGTTTTGTGACGGCTTTGTCTTTATTAAACATATAAACGAATACAATAAACAGATACTTTCAAGTTTTAATCATTAATTACACCATTATAGCTCAGACATTTATCTAAACACAAATAATTAGTGACGACCCCACAACTATCGAAACACATCAATGATATAAGCTGGGTGACGTAATCGTCCTTGACATTGATACATAATGTAAACATGAGCCTAAGTGCAACTCAACGTGGCCGCATTGATCGTAACTTACGCTCCGTTTCCCCCCCAAATCTAGAGGCAAAACATTGTTCTCTCGCTCCTTCCGGGTTCTTCCATCTTGGCTGCGCGCGGGGCATTGTGGGTCTTGTACGTGCACGCAGGCAGGCAGGCAGGCGCGGGCGCGCACGCAACAACTACATTTGTCATCATAACAAGCAAGCAGGGCTGTGGACAGTATTCCTACGCGCATTCTCAGCAGCATGATGAAAATAAAATTGAACGTATTTTTTTTATTGTCGGACTCGGTGGACTCGGTCAAAATCAGCTCCGAGTCCGAGTCCGGCAAAAATGACCGAGTCCGAGTCCACAGCCCTGTTAGAAACAAAGCCGCTGATGATGCCGGTAGTACGTGGGGCCCTTCGTCATCCCGTGATCAATCTTTGTCCTTTTTGTAAACAACCGCCGCGCCACGCCGCGTCGCGCTGCTGACGTCACTTGAAATTCAAATTACAGTAATCCCTTGCTACATCGCGGTTCGTTTATTGCGGTTTCACTTTTTTTTTTTTTCTGGAAAAAAAACCACATAGAAGTCGCTCCTTATTATAAGTCGCCCCCCCCCCCACCCAAACTATGAAAAGAAACGCGACTTATACTCCGAAAATGACGGTACTTTTTCAAAAGCGTCGGGACTCCAGTTAAATTGAACGAAATGTGAATTGTTACCACTGACGGACCAATCTATCAGTTATTACACGAGACGCAGGTTCAAAGAGAGGTTCAATATCGAGGCGCCTTAGTCACGAAAGTCAGAATTGCTTCGGAAGAAAATACGGATAATATTAATTATATTAATAATTGTACAGAAAGGGTGTAACTGCATCTGAGGTAGTATTTCAGCTCAAAGTATTTTTGTTCTTACCTATTACTGGTAATCAATGAGGCGGAAAATTTGTCTGTGCCGTTTCACACGGACCCATTTTAGTGACGGACCACCGGCAAAAATCTCCGCTAGAAAGGCCAGTTTTTCGAAGCTGTTGACTAGCCAAGTTATAGTTGAGTTTCTTGCGCCTTATTAACCACCTCTCACGCCTGTATATGCAGCTAATAAGGTAATGAGGGTGACGCTTCTGTGTTGTTTCATTGCGGAAGTTTGCATTTGATTTATGTACCTTGTTTATCTGTAGCATTGAAGCTTACAGCTAATAGAACCACTTGTTTGCTGCAGTATTGTAGTATTGAATATGCTTGTTAGTGGTGGTATATAGTATATGTATTATTGTGATGATGTTTAAAAGTTTATTTGTTTAACAGTCTTATAGGTATTATATGTTTTGTGATTACGTTTATTAGCAGTAGTGCAATATGATGTGAAAAGAGACCAAAGGAGATTAGTTTGAGCATATTGATTTATTGTTAAGAAATGCACTGTATGTTTATGTTTACACAGTTCTCACGGTCTGTCAAGGTCTGCCAAGTCAAGATAAACAGATCAGTAACAAAAAGAGCTCCAAGCTGTCCTTTGTATACGAGAGGGCGTCGCCCTGACCTTTGGACGCCACAGCGACGAGGACTTTTGTTCGGAAGGCTCACACGCTGAAACGAGACGACGCAAAGGAGAGCGTGCATGCGGAGCCGCAAAGCCTTGCTGTTCACAATCACGTTATTTAGTCAGCTGCACGGTCGGTCGGTTAGCGAGCGAGCCAGTCGCTCGGCGAGTCTGAACGACTTGTTGGCTTGTTTGGCGATTGCTCAGACGGTTCACTCGGTCCGCTTGTCGGTTATTCAGCATTCAGTCGCTGGCTTTCTCCATAAATGCTCAGTTGTTTACTTTGATCGAAGTTTGCAGGTAAAGGGTAAGCTATTTCTTGAAGGGACGTAACGACAAGGAAGCCAAGCCAGCAGCAAAGTCATTGTCAAGCAGCCTCGAGGACCAGGAAGGAGTCTCATCAGAAGAGCAGACTTTGGCCTCCAGCTTCTCGGAAATGCCGCCACCTTCTGAGCTTTGGACGTGGGACGCTATTGTGGCTGTCTCTTGTGCGAGAAAATCAAGGTGATCCCTTTGCGTTCAGGTTCATGCGGGAACGATGGCTCTGGATATGAGAATCAAGGACCTGCTGTTGAAAACGCTGGAAGACCTGGAGCAGGAGGACTTCAAGAAGTTCAAGTATTATATGAACCTGCCCAAGAGCAAAAAAGAAAACGCAGACCGGATTGACATCGCCGAACAGCTGGCCAACACGCACGGCAAGAACGCGGGGGAGAAGACCATCGAGATTCTGGAGAAGATCAACAACTACAACCTGGCCCAGAAGCTGCGCAACGACCTGGCGCAAATCACAGGTAAGGTGAACGGGGCTTCTGGTGGGGGGGGCTTTCCAGAAAGCAGCTTACCTGAAAACTCTCAGGTGATACAAATGATGGCAACAGCTCTGGCCTCCTTGAGGGGAAGCGGCGGCGGCATGGCTGCGGCACGCTTGCGGCCAGGCCTAAAGACGGTTTTGCCACACGGGATCTCCTTCTGCGCCCTCAGGTAGCATCTCCTCAGTGGATAACGAGCAGATCGGCAAATTCAAGCGGGAGCTGCAAGGGAACCTGCGGAAGATCTACCTCAACGTTCCCGAGGGCAACACGGAGTACAGCCGGCAGAAGCCTCTGGAGAACGTCTACACCGAGCTCAACATTACCCGCGGCGTCGCCGGTCTCCCCGACAAGCAGCACGAGGTCCTTCAGATGGAGATGTGCGGCGTGGCCGAGGAGGAGTCCATCCAGCCGTGCGACATCTTCCAAAGCCAGGAGCCCCTTCGCACGATGCTCACCGTGGGCTTCGCGGGCATCGGGAAGACTTTCCTGGTGCGCAAGTTTGTCCTGGACTGGGCCAGCGGGAGAACCAACACAGACGTGGACTTCATCTTTCCCTTCGCCTTCCGCGAGTTGAACTTGGAGGAGGAGAAAAGCTTTTCGCTGGCGGAGCTCATCCGACTCTTTGTCTGGGAGAGCGAGGCCATCAAGATGCTGGACCACATCTTGGTCAGTCTGCAAGAGTCGGCCAACTGCCACTACCAGTCCAGCAAGATCAAGATTTTGTTTGTGCTGGACGGCCTGGACGAGTCCCGCCTCAAACTGGACCTGAGCGACGAGCGCAAGAAGCGCCTGGATGTGACCCGAGCCTACCCCGTGGAGGTGCTCCTGGCGCATCTCATCAAGGGGAACCTGCTTCCCTGCGCCCGGGTTTGGATCACCACGCGGCCCCAGGCGGCCCACGACATCCCGCCGCGCCTGGTGGACGGCAGAACCGAGGTGAAAGGCTTCAGCGACTCCCAGAGGCTGGACTACTTCAGGAAGAGGTTCCCCAATGACAAGGAGGACGTCATCAAGCACATCCAGAAGTCCCGCACCATTTTCATCATGTGCCACTTGCCCATCTTCTGCTGGCTCACCGCCACCGTTCTCCAAGACTGTCGGAAACACGGAAAGGAGCTGCCCGAAACCCTGACCGAGATGTACACAGAGTTCCTGCTCTATCACCTGGACAAGTCCAAGGAGCGAGACAGCCAGAAGAGCGCGGAGTACGTCAAAGCGCTGGCCAAGCTGGCTTTTCAGCAGCTGATGAAAAAGCAACAGATCTTCTACGAGAGCGACTTACAGAAAAGCGGCTTGGATTACCTGCAGGGCGCAAAACACTCGGGAGTCTTCACCGTGGTCTTCAAGGAGGTACCCCCGCTCAAGAAATACCAACGCAAGATGTTTCAGTTCATCCACCTGACCGTCCAGGAATATCTGGCCGCTCTCTCCGTGATGATGAGCCTGTTCCATGACAACAAGAACGTGCTGGACGATTCCGGGTGGACGCTGAAAGACATCCTGTTGTTTTGGAAGTGGAAGCCGCTCGCTGAAGTCCATGAGGCGGCCATCCACAAAGCCTCCGAGAGTGAGGGAAACCTGGACTTGTTCCTCCGCTTCCTGCTGGGCCTCTCCTTGCAGTGCAACCAGGATCTCCTGGGTGAGCTGCTGAAGGTTCCCGAGAACTACAGACACGGCAACGCAGAAACGGTCCGCTTGATCAAGCGACGGATCGAGCGGAATTCTCCCGAGGAGAACATCAACTTGTTCTACTGCCTGAAGGAGCTGAAGGACGAGTCCCTGCTGGAGCAGATCCAACAATACCTAAAAGGGGGGAAATTGTCCACGCAGGACCTACCTCCGGCCATGTGGTCGGCCCTGGTCTTCTTCTTGCGGGCTTCCGACGAAGCCATGAGCTGCTTCGATCTCCGGAAATACGCTCCGTCCGAGAAGGGGCTCCTGATGCTGCTGCCGGTGGTCAAGGCTTCTCAAAAATCAGTGTAGGTGCCGTCGAGCCAGCACGCTGAACCGGCCGCGCACATGTCAGCAGCCCAAACCCGCTTGTCTTCTCAGGCTCCAGCACTGCGAGCTGAGCAAGAAAAGCTGCGAGGCGCTGGCCTCCGTTCTAAGCTCGCCCGGCAGCCTGAGCCATCTGGATCTCAGCTGGAACAACTTGCGTGACGACGGGGTGGAGGCGCTCGCCGCCGGACTGGCAAAGCCGCAGTGCACCTTGCAAGTCCTCAAGTAAGGCTCTCCTCGAGCGGCAGAAGGCCAGCTGGCCCAAGAACCTTGGGCTTGTGTCAGACACCCTCCTGTCTTCTCAGGCTCTATCATTGCCAGCTGAGCAAGAAAAGCTGCGAGGCGCTGGCCTCCGTTCTAAGCTCGTCCCGCACCCTGAGCCATCTGGATCTCAGCAGCAACGACTTGCGCGACGACGGGCTGGAGGCGCTCACCGCCGGACTGGCAAAGCCGCAGTGCACCTTGGAAGTTCTCGGGTAAGGCTCCCCTCGAGCGGCAGAAGGCCAGCCGGCCCAAGAACCTTGGGCCTGTGTCAGCCGCCCTCTTGTCTTCTCAGGCTCTATTGCTGCAAGCTGAGCACGAAAAGCTGCGAGGCGCTGGCCTCCGTTCTAAGCTCGCCCGGCAGCCTGAACCATCTGGATCTCAGCGGGAACGACTTGCACGACCACGGGCTGTATGCGCTCTCCGCCGGACTGGCAAAGCCGCGGTGCACCTTGCAGGTTCTCAAGTAAGGCTCTCCTCGAGCGGCGAGCCGACCCAAGAACCTTGGGCTTGTGTCAGCCGCCCTCTTGTCTTCTCAGGCTGGAGTGTTGCAAGATCGGCACACGAGGATGCATCTCACTGGCCAAGGCTCTCCGGTCCAACCCCTCCCACCTCCAACAGCTGGACCTGTGGGGCAATGACATCGGAGAGGAAGGAAAGCGGGCCTTGGAGGAGGTCCAACTGGATTCTCGCTGCAGTCTGAAGATCAAGTGGTAGGTTCCAATCATCTTCCAAGGTGCCGTTGAAGAAAATGGCTTCCAAAAAGTCGCTCGCGCCTAGCTCCAAAACCAGATTTGCTGACTTGAATAAAGTAGAGAAGCACACATGAAATCAATCAAAGGAAATGTTTTAATACTAACTTCATGATGTGCACTTTGACATCACAAATGTTTTGGGCCATATTGCCTGAATGAAGTAAGTGTTCAATGCATGCCCGGTGTTTTTCCTCAAACGCTGAATGCTTGGTTATATCTATCTAGGGATGATTGATGTGACGCCATTGACGCTAGCCTTGGATCCTTGGGAAGAGTTCTGAGGACGGATGGATGTGGATGCATGCAGAAGGTCGCGAAGGATGCGTTTCCCATGGAGCGTATGGCTGAGGACGCCCGCTGTCCAAAAGGAAACGGCAATGCCTGTCCTTCACGTTAGTTGCTTGATTCTCCGAGCGATGATAAGGCATAGATATTTCCACATTTCACAAATAAGATGTGAAATCCAACACAGACGTGTGCTCCTGACACTCTCCTGCCATCCACACTCGTGGCGGGCGGGACTTGACCCTTGACCCTCCACTTCCTCGCATAATTTGACCTGCTGGCACCAAACGCCGACCAATGGTGAATGTTGAGGCAAATAATAATTGCATCATCATGCCTTCAATTGACTTGTTTTTGAATGCACTTTGATCACTAAAGCGCCATGAAATATAAATACCGTAATTTTCGGACTATAAGTCGCGTTTTTTTTCATAGTTTGGGTGGGGGGGCGACTTATACTCAGGAGCGACTTATATATGTTTTTTTTTTTCAAAAATTTTCAAAAAAAAAAAAAGGTGAAACCGCGATAAACGAACCGCAAGGGATTACTGTAATTTGAATTTCAAGTGACGACAGCAGCGCAACATCGCGTCAGCAGCAGCTCGTCGAGTCAATCTTTGTCCTTTATGTAAACAACCGCCGCGCTGCTGTCGCAGCGTCGCAACAACACGTGAGCAACAACAGGCTAAACGATAGGTATGCTAACGTGACATAAACACAAACTAAGAGCTGAGAATGGCCCTGACGTAAAATTATTATTAAGTTATTCAAAAAACTATTACATAAATAACACGTTAATAAAACCATCTGCGTCACACCAATTCATTAAATCCATCAATCGTCCTTTGTCAACAATGCGTGCGCGCCGCTGACGGCTCTTGCACTTTAAAATATTCCACAGGCCCATATAACCATATATAAATTAGATATCAAATAACTATTACATAAGCAATAATGTTATCAAACCACCTGTGCAGTCTAAATCATTACATCCTTCAATCAAATTCCTCGTCCTTTGTCAACAACGCCGCGCGCTCGTGCGCCCTGACGTCAGCCTCGTTGTTATTCCACAGATCTAGTGTATAACTAGATTGTAGCGTTAACAAAGTACTTCCGGTCTGTGGTTTCAGCGCTTCTGTTGCTATGGCAACACATTCAAGTCCCTGACTGTGAAGACTGTACAAATATTCCAAAAATGTACACGTCAATCTAAAGTGTGTGTGCGTGTGTGTGCATGCGTGTAAATAACATAACCTCGGCACTGCCAACATCTTTCTGCTGGAGGTCATCGGGAGCTTGTCTTCACATGTAGGAGGATTCAAGTCAAATTGTAATCAGAGTACTGTTGGATTTTGTCCACAATTTAGGGAGCGCGCTATCTGCGCCTCACGGCAAAAGCCATTGCCAATCACCTGTTATCCAATTTACTCACTGCATGCTCGTTTGATTTCTTCAGATTTAGGAAAATGCTAAGACACTGAAGCAGAAATTAGACTTACACAGATTGGTTGAGTTCAATCACAATTCTTGTTAAGAAAGCTCTGTTTTCAGGAAAGTACAATACAGCGCTGGGCCTTTCAAGAGCAGAAAGTCTCCATTCCGAAAAGGCAACGTTCAAGCTTCTTTGGTCAGCTTATATTCAGTTGCACATGCCGGTGTGGGCCGAGTTTGATGGGTGATGAGTCGTTGGGGTGGGGCAAGTTCGCAGTAGAGTTTGATTCCATGGTAGTGGGTGCTGATTATGGGCGATTCGGTGTGTGTGTGTGTGTGGGGGGAGGGGGGGGGGCTGCTGTCTTCCATCCCGTCTTTCGGCCTTGGCGATCATCTTTGGCCGAGTCCTTGGCTGTCTCCCTCTGGCACCTGCTGGTTTTATCTCCAAGCGACCTTCCTGTAAACATTCTGCTCCATTCTTGCACATACACTGTCGCACCTCATCCATTCGTCATTCTTTCAATTTTGTCATTTTGTACGGAATGATGTGAGCTTTTGGCTGTGACATCATCAATTTATTCATGTTCCCTGACTATGCAAAGTTTGTTCTCACCACTTACCATGTTGTTGTTTGTTTGTTCTTTTGATACTCCATGTACTTGCTTACGTCATTATATTCTTAGTTTAATCATGGTTCCAACCGTATCTTTTCTTTGTTAGGCAAAATATCTCCCTCTGTGCAGAACGTTCAGTAGTAATAGAAAAGCTGGCGTCTAGCATTAGGCAACATATGACGTTTAATCAAAACACAAGATATAATCAAGTACTGAACATTCTAGACCAGTGTTTCCCAACCTTTTTTCATTCACGGCACACCTTTTCATTGGAAAAAATCTCGAGGCACACCACCAACAAAAATCTGTTAAGTGTTACACCAGCTTCTATATTAAAATCAGTTATATTACAACAAAAGACGTAAAGTTCTATTCCTATATATGTATGGAGAGTCGACTAATTGAAGAAAAATAAATACTAAATATTCTTTAAATTGTATTTCTTTTGTAAATAAAAGTGACAGTTTTTGAAAAAAGGTTTTAGACAGCATAAGGAATAAATTATTGAAAGTGATTGTGATCAAAATCCAAAAGAATCAATATGACTTTGTTTACTGTTTTAGACTAGCTCTATAAATATTGCGACATTAAGAACAAAGTCACTTTTAAAGACGCTCTGCTGTTCTGACAGCGGCTGAGTGGCTATCACAGTCGAGGTGTCTCGACTTGACTGTGTATTTTATGTTGGTGAAAAATGAACAATCCAGGTTCTCCCATTGAACTACCTGCTCTGATTTCCATCGGACCGAAAACGCACCACAGCCGTCATAGTGTCACTGTTAGTAAAAGCACACAGCAACACACACATAAACTGAGTATGTGCCGATGCCACAACATGAAACCTCAAGATTCTCCGATTTGCCCCGCATGCACAATTAGCAAGTGGCTGACCAGGCCTTGTGCTAACTGACCAGTGGTTTGGCCAACCTGTTTACAATGCGCTCCGTAATTAATGTTGGACAATTTCCCACGGCACAGCTGAACATCTCTCACGGCACACTGGTTGGGAAACACTGTTCTAGACCAGTGGTCCCCAACCACCGGGCCGCGGACCGGTACCGGTCTGTGGGTCACTTGGTACCGGGCCGCGGAGCCGCACAGGAAAAAAAAAAAAAAAATTTTTTTTTTTTTTTTTTTTTTTTTTTTTCATTGACGATCAATTCATTCAGGTTAAGACGCTCGTCCCGGTCACGTGACATGTCTCCCCAGTCGAGCCCGCAAAGCTAGCAAAAATGAGTAAGAATTTATTTTGAAAAATGTAAAAAATTTGGCGAATCTCTCCCAATTACATCTGTCGGTGCATCTGAAAAATAAGGACTCTTGACACAGGGCGCTCGTCTCGGTCACGTGACATGTCACCACAGTCAAGCCCCCGAGGCAAGCAAAAATGAGCAAGAAACAGAGAAGTTTGGAAAGCTTCTTCGGAAAGGGAAAAACGTCCAATGAGGACACTGAAGAAGAAGAGGCTACGACTTCTAAGAAAAGGAAAGCTGCATTTAAAAGAACATTTCTGGAGTCCTACTTAAAATATGGATTTATCGCCACAGGTGACTCTGACGCGCCAAGTGCACTCCGCATATGTGGCGAAAGACTAGCTAACGAGGCAATGAAGCCTTCAAACCTGCTTCGGCACATGGAGACCAAACATCCTGCATTTAAAGACAAACCTTAACCACTTCGGGTGTCATTGTCTCCGATTACGCCTAGATGGGAACGGCTCATTTCTGAGAAAAGAGCTCGGTGCTCCCACTAATTCAACGTTTTATTTTTATGTGGTATATATTTGTTTTTATGCCAGTCGTATCATTTTATTTCATCCTATTTATATATATAAATATTTAAATAATAAATATATAAATATATTTATTTATATAAAGGCCGGTCCGCGAAAATATTTCTGACACGTAACCGGTCCGTGGTGCAAAAAAGGTTGGGGACCACTGTTCTAGACGACCCTGGCCGTGTCCATGATTTAGAAAAAACATCAGGCATGCATTACACAGTTCCTTAAGGGTCATTAAGCTATTTAGGCAATATATCAAAAACATTTGTTATTTCAAAGTGCTCCGAAATATATATCAGATCATAAAGTTATAAAAACCTTTGTCATTACCACCTATCAAAAATGTCTAGTTATGTCTTCTTTATTGATTTGGTGTGTAGGTATAATTATATGCTTAAAATGTTTCTTTTATTGATTTAATATGTGAATATACTTGTCTGCTTATGTACTTTATTCACTGAGGTTTGAGCATATCTGTTTTTGTAGCTAGGCAGGACTTTTTGTATTTCGACCCCATTCCTTCACTGACACAAATGACATGGTGTCTGGGTAGCAGTAGCAGTTATGACTGCTGGGCTCCAGCACGCACGCACGCACGCCCGCCCGCGACCCCCGTGGGGACAAGCAGCATAGAAAATGGATGGATGGATATTTATTTATTCACTCACATACTTCCTTGCGACCCTTGCCAAAGCACGGGAATTTTGTATCCAACTCTTCCGTGAGCGTGCGTTTTGGTTTCGGCATTGTTTGTAAACACTCGCTGTAGATTGGCCAGCCCAGTAGCAAAGTGAAATGGAATGGAATGTACCTGAATTATGGTTGAGGCAGTCCAACAAAATCCCGGACCATTTTGAAAATGCCCCCGGACATGTTTTTAGGTCTCAAAAGTAGGACACGCATGTCTGGGAAAAAGGGACGTCTGGATGCCCGGACCAAATAGTTTCGCTTGTCTCACCAGTCCTACCAGTTCGACGGTATGGCTGTGATGCTAAACTCCCAGTGAACATAAGAACTCTTGTCTCCTTTGCGAACGAACCGGCTTAGGCTAATTGTACCGCAAAGACTCTTTCCAATTGATCAAATGCAAGATCCGTTTTTGAAAGAGCGCGGTGCGTGCCCTCAGCTCGTCCACGAGATCTTGGGAGGGCGGGATCTGCGCTGCGCTGCGGCTGCTGGACTCGCACGGGAGGACGGCTGGCTGGGGGAGCGTGGTCTTGTCAGCTCAACGCTATTTTCGGACTGCTTCAAGTGATCCCTTTGCGTTCAGGTTCATGCGGGAACGATGGCTCTGGATATGAAAATCAAGGGCCTGCTGTTGGAAACGCTGGAAGACCTGGGGCAGGGGGACTTCAAGAAGTTCAAGTTTTATACGAACCTGCCCGAGAGCGTCAAAGAAAACGCAGACCGGACTGACATCGCCGCACAGCTGATGAACAGGCACGGCAAGAACGCGGGGGAGAAGACCATCGAGATTCTGGAGAAGATCAACAACTACAACCTGGCCCAGAAGCTGCGCAACGACCTGGCGCAAATCACAGGTAAGGTGAATGTGGCTTCTGGTGGGGGAGGGGGGGGGGGAGTTCATCCAGAAAGCAGCTTACCTGAAAACTCTCAGGTGATACAAATGATCCTCCTTCACTTGCCTCCTTGAGGGGAAGGGGAAGCGGCGGCGGCGGCATGGCTGCGGCACGCTTGCGGCCAGGCCTAAAGACGGTTTTGCGACACGGGATCTCCTTCTGCGCCCTCAGGTAGCATCTCCTCAGTCGATAACGAGCAGATCGGCAAATTCAAGCGGGAGCTGCAAGAGAACCTGCGGAAGATCTACCTCAACGTTCCCGAGGGCAACACGGAGTACAGCGAGCAGAAGACTCTGGAGAATGTCTACACCAAGCTCAACATTAGACGCGGCGTCGCCGGTCTCCCCGACAAGCAGCACGAGGTCCTTCAGATGGAGATGTGCGGCGTGGCCGAGGAGGAGTCCATCCAGCCGTGCGACATCTTCGAAAGCCAGAAGCCCCTTCGCACGATGCTCACCGTGGGCTTCGCGGGCATCGGGAAGACTTTCCTAGTGCGCAAGTTTGTCCTGGACTGGGCCGGCGGGAGAACCAACACAGACGTGGACTTCATCTTTCCCTTCGCCTTCCGCGAGTTGAACTTGGAGGAGGAGAAAAGCTTTTCGCTGGCGGAGCTCATCCGACTCTTTGTCTGGGAGAGCGAGGCCATCAAGATGCTGGACCACATCTTGGTCAGTCTGCAAGAGTCGGCCAACCGCCACTACCAGTCCAGCAAGATCAAGATTTTGTTTGTGCTGGACGGCCTGGACGAGTCCCGCCTCAAACTGGACCTGAGTGACGAGCGCAAGAAGCGCCTGGATGTGACCCGAGCCTACCCCGTGGAGGTGCTCCTGGCGCATCTCATCAAGGGGAACCTGCTTCCCTGCGCCCGGGTTTGGATCACCACGCGGCCCCAGGCGGCCCACGACATCCCGCCGCGCCTGGTGGACAGCAGAACCGAGGTGAAAGGCTTCAGCGACTCCCAGAGGCTGGACTACTTCAGGAAGAAGTTCCCCGCCGAGGAGGACGTCATCAAGCACATCCAGAAGTCCCGCACCATTTTCATCATGTGCCACTTGCCCATCTTCTGCTGGCTCACCGCCACCGTTCTCCAAGACTGTCGGGATGCCGGAAAGGAGCTGCCCGAAACCCTGACCGAGATGTACACAGAGTTCCTGCTCTATCACCTGGACAAGTCCAAGGAGCGAGACAGCCGGAAGAGCACAGAGTACGTCACAGCGTTGGCCAAGCTGGCTTTTCAGCACCTGATGAAAAAGCAACAGATCTTCTACGAGAGCGACTTGCGGGAAAGCGGCTTGGATGACCTGCAGGGCACAAAACACTCGGGAGTCTTCACCGTGGTCTTCAAGGAGGTACCCCCGCTCAAGAAATACCAACGCAGGATGTTTCAGTTCATCCACCTGACCGTCCAGGAATATCTGGCCGCGCTCCACGTGATGATGAGCTTGTTCCAGGACAACAAGAACGTGCTGGACAATTCCAGGTGGACGCGGAAAGGCCTCCTGTTGCTTTGGAAGCGGAAGCAGCTCACTCGGGTACACGAGGCGGCCATCCGCAAAGCCTCCAAGAGTGAGGGAAACCTGGACTTGTTCCTCCGCTTCCTGCTGGGCCTCTCCTTGCAGTGCAACCAGGATCTCCTGGGTGAGCTGCTGAAGGTTCCCAAGAACTACAGACACAGCAACGCAGAAACTGTCCGCTTGATCAAGCGACGGATCAAGCGGAATTCTCCCGAGGAGAACATCAACTTGTTCTACTGCCTGAAGGAGCTGAAGGACGAGTCCCTGCTGGAGCAGATCCAACAATACCTAAAAGGGGGGCAATTGTTCACGGAGGACCTACCTCCGGCCATGTGGTCGGCCCTGGTCTTCTTCTTGCGGGCTTCCGACGAAGCCATGAGCTGCTTCGAACTCCAGAAATACGCTCCGTCCGAGAAGGGGCTCCTGATGCTGCTGCCGGTGGTCAAGGCTTCTCAAAAATCAGTGTAGGTGCCGTCGAGCCAGCACGCTGAACCGGCCGCGCACATGTCAGCAGCCCAAACCCTCTTGTCTTCTCAGGCTCAGGGGCTGCCAGCTGAGCAAGAAAAGCTGCGAGGCGCTGGCCTCCGTTCTAAGCTCGCCCGGCAGCCTGAGGGAGCTGGATCTCGCCTACAACGACTTGCGTGACGACGGGCTGGAGGCGCTCGCCGCCGGACTGGCAAAGCCGCAGTGCACCTTGCAAGTTCTCTGGTAAGGCTCCCCTCGAGCGGCAGAAGGCCAGCCGGCCCAAGAACCTTGGGCTTGTGTCAGCCGCCCTCTTGTCTTCTCAGGCTCCGGAACTGCCAGCTGAGCAAGAAAAGCTGCGAGGCGCTGGCCTCCGTTCTAAGCTCGCCCGGCAGCCTGAGGGAGCTGGATCTCAGCTGGAACGACTTGCACGACGACGGGCTGGAGGTGCTCGCTGCCGGACTGGCAAAGCCGCAGTGCACCTTGCAAGTTCTCAGGTAAGGCTCCCCTCGAGCCGGCCCAAGAACCTTGGGCTTGTGTCAGCCGCCCTCTTGTCTTCTCAGGCTGGCACGGTGCAAGATCGGCACACGAGGATGCGTCTCACTGGCCAAGGCTCTCCGGTCCAACCCCTCCCACCTCCAACAGCTGAACCTGGGGTGCAATGACATCGGAGAGGAAGGAAAGCGGGCCTTGGAGGAGGTCCAAATGGATTCTCGCTGCAGTCTGAAGATCGAGTGGTAGGTTCCAAACATCTTCCAGGGTGTCGTTGAAGAAAATGGCTTCCAACAAGTCGCTAGCGCCTAGCTCCAAAGCCAGATTTACTGACATCAGATTGAATAAAGTAGAGAAGCACACATGAAATCAATCAAAGGAAATGTTTTTATACTAACTTCATGATGTGCACTTTGACATCACAAATGTTTTGGGCCATATTGCCTGAATGAAGTGTTCAATGCATATTGCCAGAATGAAGTGTTCTGGTGTTTTTCCTCAAACGCTGAATGCTTGGTTATATCTCTCTTATGTTTTGTCTAGGATCTTTGATGTGACACCAATATTGGATCCTTGGGGAGAGTTCTGAGCACGAATGGATGGATGGATGGATGTGGATGCATGCAGAAGCTCGCGAAGGATGCGTTTCCCCTGGAGCGTATGGCTGAGGACGCCCGCTGTCCAAAAGGAAACGGCAAAGCCTGTCCTTCACGTTAGTTGCTTGATTCTCCGACCGATGATAAGGCATAAATATTTCCACATTTCACAAATAAGATGTGAACTCCAACACAGACGTGTGCTCCTGACACTCTCCTGCCATCCAAACTCGTGGCGGGCGGGCCTTGACCCTTGACCCTCCCCTTCCTCGCCTAATTTGACCTGCTGGCACCAAACGCCGACCAATGGTGAATGTTGAGGCAAATAATAATCGCATCATCATGCCTTCAATTGACTTCTTTTTAAATGCACTTTGATGACTAAACTAAAAGTTGTAGAATGAACTATGAACTCTCATTATGATGTTACGATGGAGCGTACACCTGTACGTCATTTGTTGTGCGTTTTATGCCGTATTTTGTGTTTACTGCAGTGACGTGAAGTTTTCTCATGTACTATGTACCGTGGACATTTTACGTGGGTTTTTACCTTGTTTGCGGCAACGGCAAATAGAAGTGAGGTACAGTGATCCCTCTTTTATCCCGGATAATTGGTTCCAAGAGCATCCGCGATATGTGATAATCCGCAAACTTGTTTTTTTTTTAACATACGTACATACATACATACATACATTGTTTGTGTATCAGTAAGTGTATATTCAACCATATAAGTGCATATGTTATCATTAAAAGATGAAATAATATCCATTCATCGGTTACGATTTGAAGCTTTGCGGGATTGTATTGATAGAAAACAATTCATAACAACAATGAAGCAAGGAGTAATTACTTTGATACCCAAGCCTGGAAAAGATAAGAGACTGTTGGATGATTTAAGGACTCGAATTGTTTTTCTTCTGGAGCAATCGCAAACAGACTCAAAGAGGGAAGAAGTGCCAAAATCCAGGATTTCCACAGGAGATGGCATGCTTGCACAACGGAAGGAATGTCAACCGGAAAAGCTCCATCTTCAGACTGGACCCAGTCCTTGACCATGGCTTCTTGAGGGTTGGTGGTCGCCTGAGCAGGATGGCTATGCCAGAGGTACCGAAACATCCAGCTACCTTGCCTAAAAGGCATCACGTTTCAGAGCTTCTGCTTCAACACATTCATCAGCGAGTTGGCCATTGTGGCAGAAATCACATCTTGGCAAGTTTAAGGCAAAAATATTGGATTCCTTGTGCAAATTCTCTTGCGAGGGAAATTGTGAACAATTGTGTCCCCTGCAGGCGGAACTGTGCAGGTGAACAAAAGGTGGCCGATCGTTTGACTCCTGACCTCCCTCCATTCTCACATGTTGGAGTGGATTACTTTGGACCAATAGAGGTGAGGAGAGGGCGTGGCATGGCAAAACGTTATGGCGTGCTATTTACTTGCCTGACTACTAGAGCAGTCCATTTGGAAGTAGCACACTCAATGGATACAGACTCTTGCTTGCGTGAATGAATGCCTTTAGGCGCTTCGTAGCCAGAAGAGGCCAAGTGAAAGAATTAAGGTCGGACAATGGAACTAATTTGATCTCTGCTGAAAAGGAGCTACGGGAAGCACCGAAACGATGGAACATGGATCAAATTGAGCGTAGTCTTATCCAGAAAGGTGTCAAGTGGACGTTCAATCCTCCAGCCGGTGCGCACCATGGAGGCATCTGGGAGGGCATAATAAGAATGGTGAAAAGGATATTATCCTCCATCACAAACCAGCAGTCTTTGGATGATGAAGGTTTAGTAACAGTGATGTGCGAGGTTGAATCCATCCTGAACAGCCGTCCTTTGACAACCGTTTCCAGTGACCCTAATGACTCGGAACCACTGACGCCTAATCACCTACTGCAGCTAAAGGGTATGAGCAACAGCTGTACACAGTGTTTTAAGATAAGCGGGTGACAAGAACTATACAACATCTAACCTTTGAAATTTAAACTGGACTGAAACTGACACTCACAGACATCGTTCGTCCGGCTTTATCAAAGGAAGAGTTATTCATAACAACATTAGGCTTGTTTTGGATTGAATAGAGACTACGTCTGGTGATCCCGTGGAAGATGACGGCTATGTACTCTTCCTCGATGTTTGCAAGGCCATTGACTCTGTTGAATGATGCTTTTACTTTAGAAACACTTACCGTAATTTTCGGACTAACAGTCGCTCCGGAATATAGGTCGCATGAGCCATAAAATGCACCAAAAAAAACATAGATAAGTCACTCCGGAGTTGTCAAGTGGCTTGGTGGTACAAGAGAGTGTAAAATTAGGTATTGGATTTGGCCCAGGCACATTGGCTATCGCAAAACATGTAGTAGTTCCAAAATGTCACCAGGAGATGGTGTTAAAGCTTGACATAGGGGTGACCTGATGGAAATGAACAAATCTAATCAATTAAATTGTTAGCAATTGGGAGGAGACGACCTGTTCAAACACGTAGCAACGCACAATTTTGGAACATGACTTTGCTATGCCATCATTTTAAGAGCTTGAGCAATATCAATATATGTGTTTAAGTTGGAGGAACCCATTCTTGTGTTAAGTACTATTATGTGTTGAGATTGATCTTTATTAGACAAGATATATCTGATTTATGTTGCAATGTTTTGTCCAACCTGTATTTAACATTGGTGTTCCATCCATACCTGAATGGATTAAGTTGAGAGGAGGCTTGAAAGACATTTACATCTCCCATCTCACCCGCAAGGCGACCACGATTGTGAGTGATGTGAGTCACCCCGCTCACTCTTTGTTTGAGCTTCTGCCCTCTGGGAAGAGAGCGGTACAGGAGCCTGCGCTCCCTCCCGCACCACCAGACTCACCAACAGCTTCATACTCCAGGCTGTTAGGATCCTGAACTCTCTCCCCCTTTCTGCGTAGCGTCCTGTACTTTGCGCTATGCTTACTGTCTGCTGTTTGCACACTGGCTCAGTTTTGCTCCTCTTATTTATTGTGTTTATTTGTTTATTATTTATTCATCACTCATATTATTTATTTATTGTTTGTGCCTTCTTGTTTTTATTTTGTGTCGTCTACTTGTATGTCTATCGTGTACTATGTCTCGTCACCGTGGGATAGAGGAAACGGAATTTCGGTTTCTTTGTGTGTCTTGACGTATGAAGGGATTGACAATAAGATAAGATAAGATAATCCTTTATTATTCCCTCAGTGGGGAAACTCCTTTGTTAGCAGCAGTACACTTAACATATACACACACACACGCATGCGGGGAAGGGGGTAAAAGATTTTAAAGAAGTAGAAGGTATATATAATTAAAAAATATGGACAGTGTATACAAAATACACAATACACAATATGCAGTGGAGATAAAAAAAAATATTAGATAAAAAAAAAATAGTGCAAGTGAAGAAAAAATAAAAAATAAAAAACAGTGCAAAGAAAGCAGGTAAAAGAGTGTGAGGTAGACAGATATTGCACATAGTGTCATTGCACATATGGTTATTGCACGTTATTGCATGTTATTTGTCCGTTAGCTACGGTGATCGGCCTGGTTGTACAGTCTGATGGCAGCAGGGAGGAAGGACCTGCGATGCCTCTCGGTGGTGCATCGTGGGTGACGAAGCCGGTCACTGATGGAGCTCTCCAGGGCTCTGACAGTCTCATGAAGGGGGTGGAAGACATTGTCCATGATGGAGGACAGCTTAGCCACCATCCTCCTCTCCCCCACCACCTCCACCCGGTCCAGACTGCAGCCCAGGACAGCGCCGGCTTTCTTCACCACCTTGTCCAGCCTCTTCCTCTCCGCTGCAGTGATGCCGCTGCTCCAGCAGACCACGCCATAAAAAATGGCGGACGCCACCACAGAGTCATAGAAGGTCCTCAGGAGGCCGTCCCTCACTCCGAAGGACCTCAGTCTGCGCAGCAGGTGGAGTCTGCTTTGGCCCTTCTTGTATAGGGCCTGAGTGTTAACAGTCCAGTCCAGTTTATTGTTCAGGTGAACACCCAGGAACTTGTAAGAGTCCACAATCTCTATGTCCGTTCCCTGGATGTTCACCGGCGAGGGGGAGACTTTAGCAGACTTTGACTAATAGTGAAAGAAAGAACGAGCAAAACAGGAAACATCTGCATCCGGTGACGGGCTACGGTCAGGCGCAGTGGTTGCTGCTCGAAGCAAGGTTGCCAAGACAACCAGTGGTGCACGTGCCGTGACGCTGCCCGGAGTAAAAAAACGAAGATGGATTTTTCATTCTTTTTGAGATTGAACCAAAATCTACTAAGGTGAATTTCCAGAGTCTTCGAATTGGACTTTGTCAAATGTTAAGCTTCAAGGAAGGCAGAGGAGACAGCCGCTCCGGGCAGAAAGGGGAAGACTCCAATTTTACTTTTTTGGCTACGCTCCTCACGGCCAGACCTTTCCTCTTTTTTAAAAAGAATTCGGATTTTGGAACAAAGGAGAGCCGATCACTCGACTTGTTCAACCAAATAGGATTTTAGTCCTTTAGTCTCCTCTTTTGTTCTGAGTGGGTGAGTCTTGTTTTTTTTTGTTTTTTCGACTTGTCATTCTTTTTCTTGCTTATTCATTAAATCTCCTCTTAAGCCTTAATTCGGTTATCGATTATTTCGTATTAACTATGTTGAGCATGGTTTTATATGCGGTAATTAGAACTTTAAAATGTCTTTATTTCCCTATCATAGTCATTCTTTGAATCCGTTCAATTCTTTTTAAAGTGAAGACAGCTTTAATCAGATCTGGTTCAAAGTAGTTCTCTTGAGCTCAGCTAGGGCGAGGGCGCTCTAGTAAATGAACGAATCCTTGAGGTCTTAACAAAGACATCTAAAAATATCCGTAACATAACACAAGCATCAAACAACCGAAAGGAGCCATCATTATGGCGCGGTCATTTCGACGACTCGCCTCGAATTGAGTTACTCGGCTCGCGCGTCGGATGACTGGAGAAGGATTGGCGACATAAAGAAATTAGATTGATTCTGGTCGAAGTAATTTAAACTCGGGTGGTTAGATACGGACGAGTCCCTTCACCCCGGCTTATCGAACCCTTTGATGGGAAGCCGGTGACACTTTGATAAAAAGTGCGCGTTTGACAGAGTATGTCGCATTTTGGTGGGAAATTTCTTCGACAAAATCCAACACCAAGAACAGACATGAACGAGCAACAACAGGCTAAACGATAGGTATGCTAACGTGACATAAACACAAACGTAGAGCTGAGAACGGACGGGCCTGACGTAACATTCTGAGTTATTCAAATAACGATTACATAAATAACACGTTCATAAAACCATCTGTGTCACCCCAATTCATGAAATCCATCGATCGTCCTTTATGTCAACAATGGGTGCGCGCCGCTGACGGCGCTTGCACTTCAAAATATTCCACAGGCCCATATAACCATATATAAATTAGATATCAAATAACTATTGCATAAGCAATAATATTATCAAACCACCTGTGCAGTCTAAATCATTACATCCATCAATCAAATTCCTCGTCCTTTGTCAACAACGCCGCGCGCGCCCTGACGTCAGCCTCGTCGTTATTCCACAGATCTAGTGTATAACTAGATTGTAGCGTTAACAAAGGACAAGGAAAGACGTGGGTTTGGTAAACGGCTCTTTATTTAACAAAACAAACTTCCAGGCGTGCGGCGGCGTGGACTTCCAGCCACCGAGGTGGAAGAGAGATCCATAGAATAGGACCGGGCGTGCGTAAAAGCCATGACCCAGCCCCATCCACCGTCCCCGGACAGCCACCCGGCCGAGCGCCGGCCCCCGACTTCTATCCACTGAGGTGAAAGAGAGCTTCGTAGAGTAGGACCGGGCGTGCGGCCCTTCGTCATCTTCGTCATCCCGTGATCAATCTTTGTCCTTTTTGTAAACAACCGCCGCGCCACGCCGCGTCGCGTCGCGCTGTGCTGCTGACGTCACTTGAAATTCAAATTACAGTAATCCCTTGCTACATCGTGGTTCCACTTTTTTTTTTCTTTTTGAATTTTTTTTTAAAAAAAAAACACATATAAGTCGCTCCTTATTATAAGTCTCCCCCCCCACCCAAACTATGAAAAAAACCCCACGACTTATAGTCCGAAAATTACGGTACTTTTTGTGTCGGGACTCCAGTTAAATTGAAAGAAATGTGAATTGTTACCACTGAAGGACCAATCTATACATATAATATATAATATAATATATAATAATATATATTACATGAGACGCAGGTTCAAAGAGAGGTTCAATATCGAGGCGCCTTAGTCACGAAAGACAGAATTGCTTCGGAAGAAAATACGGATAATATTAATTATATTAATAATTGTACAGAAAGGGTATAACTGCATCTGAGGTAGTATTTCAGCTCAAAGTATTTTTGTTCTTACCTATTAATGGTGATCAATGAGGCAGAACATTTTTCTGTGTCGTTTTAGTGACGGACCACTGGCTAAAATCTCCGCTAGGAAAGGCCAGTTTTTCGAAGCTGTTGACTAGCCAAGTTATAGTTAAGTTTCTTAAGCCTTATTAACCACCTCTCACGCCTGTATATGCAGCTAATAAGGTAATGAGGGTGACGTTTCTGTGTTGTTTCATTGCGGAAGTTTGCATTTGATTTATGTACCTTGTTTATCTGTAGCATTGAAGCTTACAGCTAATAGAACCACTTGTTTGCTGCAGTATTGTAGTATTGAATATGTTTGTTAGTGGTGGTATATAGTATATGTATTATTGTGATGATGTTTAAAAGTTTATTTGTTTAACAGTCTTATAGGTATTATATGTTTTGTGATGACGTTTATTAGCAGTAGTGCAATATGATGTGAAAAGAGACCAAAGGAGATTAGTTTGAGCATATTGATTTATTGTTAAGAAATGCACTGTATGTTTATGTTTTTGTTTACACAGTTCTCACGGTCAGTCAAGGTCTGCCAAGTCAAGATAAACAGATCAGTAACAAAAAGAAGTCCAAGCTGTCTTTTATATACGAGAGGGCGTCGCCCTGACCTTTGGACGCCACAGCGACGAGGACTTTTGTTCGGAAGGCAATCGCTCACACGCTGAAACGAGACAACGCGAAGGAGCGCGTGCGTGCAGAGCCGCAAAGCCTTGCTGTTCAAAATCACGTTATTTAGTCAGCTGCACGGTTGGTCGGTCAGTTAGCGAGCGAGCCAGTCGCTCGGCGAGTCTGAACGACTTGTTGGCTTGTTTGGCGATTGCTCAGACGGTTCACTCGGTCCGCTTGTCGGTTATTCAGCTTTCAGTCGCTCGCTTTCTCCATAAATGGTCAGTTGTTTACTTTGATTGAAGTTGGGGGGTAAAGGGTAAGTTACTTCTTGAAGGGACGTAACGACAAGGAAGCCAAGCCAGCAGCAAAGTCATTGTCAAGCAGCCTCGAGGACCAGGAAGGAGTCGTAAGAAGAGCAGACTTTGGCCTCCAGCTACTCGGAAATGCCGCCACCTTCTGGGCTTTGGACGTGGGACGCTATTGTGGCCGTCTCTTGTGCGAGATAATTAAGGTGATCCCTTTGCGTTCAGGTTCATGCGGGAAAGATGGCTCTGGATATGGAAATCAAGGGCCTGCTGTTGGAAACGCTGAAAGACCTGAAGCAGGAGGACTTCAAGGAGTTCAAGTATTATACGGACCTGCCCGAGAGCGTCAAAGAAAACGCAGACCGGACTGACATCGCCGCACAGCTGATGAACAGGCACGGCAAAAACGTGGGGGAGAAGACCATCGAGATTCTGGAGAAGATCAACAACTACAACCTGGCCCAGAAGCTGCGCAACGACCTGGCGCAAATCACAGGTAAGGTGAACGAGGCTTCTGGTGGGGGAGGGGAGGGGCATCCAGAAAGCAGCTTACCTGAAAACTCTCAGGTGATACAAATGATGGCAACAGCTCTGGCCTCCTACACTTGCCTCCTTGAGGGGAAGCGGCGGTAGCACGGCCGCGGCACGCTTGCGGCCAGGCCTAAAGACGGTTTTGCCACACGGGATCTCCTTCTTCGCCCTCAGGTAGCATCTCCTCGGTGGATAACGAGCAGATTGGCAAATTCAAGCGGGAGCTGCAAGAGAACCTGCGGAAGAGCTACCTCAACGTTCCCGAGGGCAACACGGAGTACGGCCGGCAGGAGCCTCTGGAGAACGTCTACACCGAGCTCAACATTAGCCGCGGCGTCGCCGGTCTCCCCGACAAGCAGCACGAGGTCCTTCAGATGGAGATGTGCGGCGTGGCCGAGGAGGAGTCCATCCAGCCGTGCGACATCTTCCAAAGCCAGAAGCCCCTTCGCATGATGCTCACCGTGGGCTTCGCGGGCATCGGGAAGACTTTCCTGGTGCGCAAGTTTGTCCTGGACTGGGCCGGCGGGAGAACCAACACAGACGTGGACTTCATCTTTCCCTTCGCCTTCCGCGAGTTGAACTTGGAGGAGGAGAAAAGCTTTTCGCTGGCGGAGCTCATCCGACTCTTTGTCTGGGAGAGCAAGGCCATCAAGATGCTGGACCACATCTTGGTCAGTCTGCAAGAGTCGGCCAACCGCCACTACCAGTCCAGCAAGATCAAGATTTTGTTTGTGCTGGACGGCCTGGACGAGTCCCGCCTCAAACTGGACTTGAGCGACGTGCGCAAGGTGGACCCGGATGTGACCCGAGCCTACCCCGTGGAGGTGCTCCTGGCGCATCTCATCAAGGGGAACCTGCTTCCCTGCGCCCGGGTTTGGATCACCACGCGGCCCCAGGCGGCCCACGACATCCCGCCGCGCCTGGTGGACGGCAGAACCGAGGTGAAAGGCTTCAGCGACTCCCAGAGGCTGGACTACTTCAGGAAGAGGTTCCCCGCCGAGGAGGACGTCATCAAGCACATCCAGAAGTCCCGCACCATTTTCATCATGTGCCACTTGCCCATCTTCTGCTGGCTCACCGCCACCGTTTTCCAAGACTGTCGGGATGCCGGAAAGGAGCTGCCCGAAACCCTGACCGAGATGTACACAGAGTTCCTGCTCTATCACCTGGACAAGTCCAAGGAGCGAGACAGCCAGAAGAGCACGGAGGACGTCAAAGCGCTGGCCAAGCTGGCTTTTCAGCAGCTGATGAAAAAGCAACAGATCTTCTACGAGAGCGAATTGCAGAAAAGCGGCTTGGATTACCTGCAGGGCGCAAAACACTCGGGAGTCTTCACCGTGGTCTTCAAGGAGGTACCCCCGCTCAAGAAATACCAACGCAAGATGTTTCAGTTCATCCACCTGACCATCCAGGAATATCTGGCCGCTCTCTACGTGATGATGAGCCTGTTCCAGGACGACACGAACGTGCTGGACGATTACGTGCTGGACGATTACGTGTGGACGCTGAAAGGCCTCCTGTTGTTTTGGAAGCGGAACCAGCTCACTTGGGTACAAGAGGTGGCCATCCGCATAGCCTCCGAGAGTGAGGGAAACCTGGACTTGTTCCTCCGCTTCCTGCTGGGCCTCTCCTTGCAGTGCAACCAGGATCTCCTGGGTGAGCTGCTGAAGGTTCCCGAGAACTACAGACACGGCAACGCAGAAACGGTCCGCTTGATCAAGCGACAGATCGAGCGGAATTCTCCCGAGGAGAACATCAACTTGTTCTACTGCCTGAAGGAGCTGAAGGACGAGTCCCTGCTGGAGCAGATCCAACAATACCTCAAAGGGGGGGAACTGTCCACGGAGGACCTACCTCCGGCCATGTGGTCGGCCCTGCTCTTCTTCTTGCGGGCTTCCGACGAAGCCATGAGCTGCTTCGAACTCTGGAAATACCGTCGGTCCGAGAAGGGGCTCCTGAAGCTGCTGCCGGTGGTCAAGGCTTCTCAAAAATCCCTGTAGGTGCCGTCGAGCCAGCACGCTGAACCGGCCGCGCACATGTCAGCAGCCCAAACCCTCTTGTCTTCTCAGGCTCAGGAAATGCCAGCTGAGCAAGAAAAGCTGCGAGGCGCTGGCCTCCGTTCTAAGCTCGTCCCGCACCCTGAGCCATCTGGATCTCAGCTGGAACAACTTGCGTGACGACGGGGTGGAGGCGCTCGCCGCCGGACTGGCAAAGCCGCAGTGCACCTTGCAAGTCCTCAAGTAAGGCTCTCCTCGAGCGGCAGAAGGCCAGCTGGCCCAAGAACCTTGGGCTTGTGTCAGCCGCCCTCTTGTCTTCTCAGGCTTTGTTACTGCCAGCTGAGCAAGAAAAGCTGCGAGGCGCTGGCCTCCGTTCTAAGCTCGCCCGGCAGCCTGAGGGAGCTGGAACTTGGCTATAACGACTTGTGTGACGACGGGCTGGAGGCGCTCGCCGCCGGACTGGCAAAGCCGCAGTGCACCTTGCAAGTCCTCAAGTAAGGCTCTCCTCGAGCGGCAGAAGGCCAGCTGGCCCAAGAACCTTGGGCTTGTGTCAGCCGCCCTCTTGTCTTCTCAGGCTCAGGGGCTGCAAGCTGAGCAAGAAAAGCTGCGAGGCGCTGGCCTCCGTTCTAAGCTCGCCCGGCAGCCTGAGCCATCTGGATCTCAGCTGGAACAACTTGCGTGACGACGGGGTGGAGGCGCTCGCCGCCGGACTGGCAAAGCCGCAGTGCACCTTGCAAGTCCTCAAGTAAGGCTCTCCTCGAGCGGCAGAAGGCCAGCTGGCCCAAGAACCTTGGGCTTGTGTCAGCCGGCCGCCCTCTTGTCTTCTCAGGCTCAGGGGCTGCAAGCTGAGCAAGAAAAGCTGCGAGGCGCTGGCCTCCATTCTAAGCTCGCCCGGCAGCCTGAGGAAGCTGGATCTCGCCTACAACGACTTGCGTGACGACGGGCTGGAGGCGCTCGCCGCCGGACTGGCAAAGCCGCAGTGCACCTTGCAAGTTCTCGGGTAAGGCTCTCCTCGAGCGGCAGAAGGCCAGCCGGCCCAAGAACCTTGGGCTTGTGTCAGCCGCCCTCTTGTCTTCTCAGGCTCCAGAGGTGCAAGCTGAGCAAGAAAAGCTGCGAGGCGCTGGCCTCCGTTCTAAGCTCGCCCGGCAGCCTGAGGGAGCTGGATCTCGGCTACAACGACTTGTGTGACGACAGGCTGGAGGCGCTCGCCGCCGGACTGGCAAAGCCGCAGTGCACCTTGCAAGTTCTCAAGTAAGGCTCTCCTCGAGCGGCGAGCCGGCCCAAGAACCTTGGGCTTGTGTCAGCCGCCCTCTTGTCTTCTCAGGCTCCAGAGGTGCAAGCTGAGCAAGAAAAGCTGCGAGGCGCTGGCCTCCCGTTCTAAGCTCGTCCCGCACCCTGAGCCATCTGGATCTAAGCTGGAACGACTTGCACGACGACAGGCTGGAGGCGCTCGCCGCCGGACTGGCAAAGCCGCAGTGCACCTTGCAAGATCTCGGGTAAGGCTCTCCTCGAGCGGCAGAAGGCCAGCCGGCCCAAGAACCTTGGGTTTGTGTCAGCCGCCCTCTTGTCTTCTCAGGCTGGTGTTGTGCGAGATCGGCACACGAGGATGCGTCTCACTGGCCAAGGCTCTCCGGTCCAACCCCTCCCACCTCCAACAGCTGGACCTGAGCTCGAATGACATCGGAGAGGAAGGAAAGCGGGCCTTGGAGGAGGTCCAAATGGATTCTCGCTGCAGTCTGAAGATCAAGTGGTAGGTTCCAAACATCTTCCAGGGTGCCGTTGAAGAAAATGGCTTCCAAAAAGTCGCTCGCGCCGAGCTCCAAAGCCAGATTTACTGACATCAGATTGAATAAAGTAGAGAAGCACACGTGAAATCAATCAAAGGAAATGTTTTAATACTAACTTCATGATGTGCACTTTGACATCACAAATGTTTTGGGCCATATTGCCTGAATGAAGTAAGTGTTCAATGCATGCCTGGTGTTTTTCCTCAAACGCTGAATGCTTGGTTAGATCTATCTAGGGATGATTGATGTGACGCCATTGACGCTAGCCTTGGATCCTTGGGAAGAGTTCTGAGGACGGATGGATGTGGATGCATGCAGAAGGTCGCGAAGGATGCGTTTCCCATGGAGCGTATGGCTGAGGACGCCCGCTGTCCAAAAGGAAACGGCAATGCCTGTCCTTCACGTTAGTTGCTTGATTCTCCGACCGATGATAAGGCATAGATATTTCCACATTTCACAAATAAGACGTGAAATCCAACACAGACGTGTGCTCCTGACACTCTCCTGCCATCCACACTCGTGGCGGGCGGGACTTGACCCTTGACCCTCCACTTCCTCGCATAATTTGACCTGCTGGCACCAAACGCCGACCAATGGTGAATGTTGAGGCAAATAATAATTGCATCATCATGCCTTCAATTGACTTGTTTTTGAATGCACTTTGATCACTAAAGCGCCATGAAATATAAATACCGTAATTTTCGGACTATAAGTCGCGTTTTTTTTCATAGTTTGGGTGGGGGGGCGACTTATACTCAGGAGCGACTTATATATGTTTTTTTTTTCAAAAATTTTCAAAAAAAAAAAAAAGGTGAAACCGCGATAAACGAACCGCAAGGGATTACTGTAATTTGAATTTCAAGTGACGACAGCAGCGCAACATCGCGTCAGCAGCAGCTCGTCGAGTCAATCTTTGTCCTTTATGTAAACAACCGCCGCGCTGCTGTCGCAGCGTCGCAACAACACGTGAGCAACAACAGGCTAAACGATAGGTATGCTAACGTGACATAAACACAAACTAAGAGCTGAGAATGGCCCTGACGTAAAATTATTATTAAGTTATTCAAAAAACTATTACATAAATAACACGTTAATAAAACCATCTGCGTCACACCAATTCATTAAATCCATCAATCGTCCTTTGTCAACAATGCGTGCGCGCCGCTGACGGCTCTTGCACTTTAAAATATTCCACAGGCCCATATAACCATATATAAATTAGATATCAAATAACTATTATATAAGCAATAATGTTATCAAACCACCTGTGCAGTCTAAATCATTACATCCTTCAATCAAATTCCTCGTCCTTTGTCAACAACGCCGCGCGCTCGTGCGCCCTGACGTCAGCCTCGTTGTTATTCCACAGATCTAGTGTATAACTAGATTGTAGCGTTAACAAAGTACTTCCGGTCTGTGGTTTCAGCGCTTCTGTTGCTATGGCAACACATTCAAGTCCCTGACTGTGAAGACTGTACAAATATTCCAAAAATGTACACGTCAATCTAAAGTGTGTGTGCATACGTGTGCGTGCGTGTAAATAACATAACCTCGGCACTGCCAACAGCTTTCTGCTGGAGGTCATCGGGAGCTTGTCTTCACATGTAGGAGGATTCAAGTCAAATTGTAATCAGAGTACTTTGCACGATCCAGGAGGTTGGTGTCAGTTTCAAAGCTGAACACTTTGTCATTGTGTAGCTTGGAAGAAGCAGGTTGCGAAATCATCATCTGACTGTCATATGTTTTTTTTTTGTCATTTCATAACTGCTGAGAGGAAAAAAACATTTCTTTTTATTTCTGTATCAATGTGCATTTTGCGCTCTCTTTCTCTGTCCCTTCTTCCACAATTTTGATACGGAATAGTCTGAAGAGGGAGAAACGGCAATGTGACATAGACACAGGGCTGTAACTTTCCATCACACATAGATACCAAATGGCTAAGTGATAACAGAACAGGGCTTTACCTTATGTTGATATGTTTTTGCCTCCCCGCCTTGCCCGTACCTACCCCTTCCCTTCCCGCCTTTTCATTTCCCGGACAGTATTAAAGCTTCTGACCTGACGTTCTATGTGCTGAGGTAGGTGCTTCATGTACCGGCCGCCATTGAACAACCCAAGATTTTGCAAATAAAGAACCAACTGTTACTCCACATCTTTATTTTCCTTGCTCAACGACGGACGTCTCGAACAAAACGCGACAAGACCAATAAGTCACATTTTCTCTCTCTCTCTCTCTTTCCGCTTTCTCTCTAGAATCAGATGTTTATTTCCCATTTGCATACAAAAGTCAAATTTGTTAAAAAGAAAAGGTAACTCTGAGCAATGCGATTCCAGCTGTTAGTCTCTCACCAACAAATGAAGCAAAAAATGTTTTTAAAGTGGTAAAAAAAGACTTAACTGGATGTTCTCGCGATAATTGATGAACATCTCAGCAGCAAAACACAAACACGACGTGTGCGCGCGCACACGGCAGTGCGAGCGTCTGCGCATGCGCGCTGCGTCACGACCGAGCTGGTTGTTGCTTCCGCAGCGCACGAGCGTTAGCGGAATCAAAACAAGGCCAAAAGGTTGGAGGAGGCCCGCGCAACAAAAATAACAACGAGTGAGCGAGCGAGCGATCGAGCGAGTTTCCTGTGAACGAGGTCCCCCACCTGGAGCCTCAGCACGCAGAACCCAGGACGCGGTTCGAGGGAGACCAGCAAGGAAGACCGCCTGTGCGTCTGCGTGCGCGCGCCACGACAAAGACGTGAGTCGTGCACGGCCCCCTAAATGCCGCTTGTTTAAGGGTAAATGTATTTTTAGCTCCTCACGCAAAGCAAACACACATACGTCAGCAGGCCTGAAGGTGAGCATCATGTTGTTGTTGTTGATGATGATGATGAATAAGATGAAGAGGTCATGTGTCCGGCCTGCACTTGACATCCCTCAAAGGAGACACCCTTGAGAGGACACGCAGAGATGAGATGACGTCAAGACATTGAAATGAGCGAGATTAGAGGACATGAAGGCTGTGGAAAGGGCACAGGAAATGGGGAGATTTCAGAAGATAACGGGTTTGGTCCCTGGTTTGGTCCGTTACACTGGCACAAAATTGGCAAAAGCATTAGGTAGTTCTTTTCCAGAAATTCAGCTTTCACAGAGGTCAGAAATTGGCTGAAATTACAAGGATTTGGAAGGTCTCTAGAATATGATTGGAAAATACTTATTTGAATATCAATTGGTTGTGGATTCTTGGAATTGTTGCACCTGGAACCTTTTAATGGTGCTGGATGTATTCTTTCTGCCCACCGACAGTTTTGGATGAGGGCAGCATGACGTCCCTCAGCCGGACTGGCCTGCGCGTCCCCTCGGTGCTGGTGCTGGTCATGGTCCTGGTCGTCGTCCAGAGCCGGTGGGCCAGGGCGGGTCGCCCGGACCGCGCGCCCGCCCCCGTGTTGGTGTTGGAGGAGTACGTGAGCGCCACGGTCAACGCCAGCGTGATGGACGCGCGAGGACACGCCGTCCACGTCATGAGCAGCGAAGACGGAATCTACGGCCAGAACTCGCCCAAAGTCGACACCCGCGCGCTGCTCGTCGTCACGCCCGCGCCAGGTAACTTGACATACGCAAATTTTGATTTTGGCCTCTATTCAAAGGAAAAACGTGCACACCGCCGTTGGTTCCTGACGTTGCTCATGTCTCGTCTGTGCACAGTGGTGGATCGTCAGGGCTGTGACCCCGACACGCGCTTTGTGGCGCCGCCCCGTGGCGTCCAGTGGGTGGCGCTGCTGCAGAGAGGAAACTGCACCTTCCGGGAGAAAATTCTGAAGGCCGCCACCTTCAATGCTTCCGCCGTGCTCATCTACAACAACTCCACCAACAAGACTGTCATGATGGGCCACGAAGGTCAGTGTGTGTGAACACGCCGTGCTAACGTGAGCGACAAGGCTTTCTGGTCCTGCCGCTCCCGGTTGAGGTAAAAGGTCGTGGTGGATGGATGAGGCATGTGCAAATGTCCCGGTCCAGAAAGCCCCCAACAATCACGGTTTCCTCATCTGGTGTTCTGCTGTGGCGCCTTCAGGTACGGGCGACACAGTGGCGGTGATGATCACGGAAGGTTATGGCAAAGACATCCTGGCCCAACTGGAGAGGAACCTGAGCGTGGTGGTGACGGTCTTTAGGGGTCAGCGCACTCCCAAGAACATCAACCGAGGCTCGCTGGTCTTTGTGTCCATCTCCTTCATCGTCCTCATGATCATCTCCTCGGCTTGGCTCATCTTCTACTTCATACAGAAGATACGATACGGCGGCGCGCCGCACCGTGGCCACGTACGTGTGTGTGTGTGTGTGTGTGCGTGCCTGTGTGCAGACAC
This sequence comes from Syngnathus acus, assembly GCF_901709675.1. NCBI lineage: Eukaryota > Metazoa > Chordata > Actinopteri > Syngnathiformes > Syngnathidae > Syngnathus > Syngnathus acus. Next base: position 638,634 of record NC_051095.1, read on the forward strand.
GTGACCATAGCGTGTTTCTTTTTTGTCTGACGTCAGCGTCGTCTGGGCGACGCGGCCAAGAAGGCCATCGGGAAGTTAAGCACCAGGACGGTGAAGAAAGGAGATAAAGTAAGATGTGTGTGCGGGTTTTTTGGGTTGATTTGAAATGACGTGTGTGTGTGTGTGTGTAGGAGACGGATCCTGACTTCCACCACTGTGCAGTTTGTATCGAATCATACCAGCTGAACGACGTGGTCCGCATCCTTCCCTGCAAGTAAGTCAAGGCACAAAAGGGGCTGAGCTTGAATGATGCCTGTGTGTGCACCTTCCAAAGTATGACATCTAACACACACACATGAAAAGTGGAGGATTTTGGGCTGGCTCTGAAATATCACCAGATGAAATGTCATTTAGGCACGTGTTCCACAAGGCGTGCGTGGATCCGTGGCTCAGCGAGCACTGCACGTGTCCCATGTGCAAACTCAACATCCTCAAGGCTCTCGGCATTTCGGTGAGTCGTGTGCCGGGTCGCGTGCCCAGGTTTTTAACGGCGCTGACGTTGCGCCTGTGTTTTGACGTGCAGGGTGGCGTGCCGTACGTAGACAGCGAGGGCCTGAATGCGGAGCATCCCGGTGGGGCTCAGGCGTCCGCCGGCCCGAGGGCGCCGCCTAGCCGGCGAAGCGGCCGACCCGCCGTCCGCCTGGAGCCTCTCAGCCCGCCCTGCCCGGAGGCCCCGCCCCTTTCCCCCGCTGACATCGCCATTGCCGTCACCAGTAAGATTTGTGTGTGTGTGCGCGTGTGGTTGAATTTTCAGAAACTTTTTCCCTTTCTTGTCTTTTTATTTTATTTTTGACAGATTCTTGTGAAGCCTAACACAATCTTGGAATCTTGAAAGCAAATGTTTTGTTTGTGCAGGCGGTCACTTCTTCACGTCGACGCCTCCTCCTCGCACGGAGCTGCCGGACCTGCAGGCCCCTCTCGACCTCTACGACGACAAGTCCTGAAGCCCGTCACCATGGCAACCCCTCGCCTCCAACCACACACACACACACACACACACACACACACACACACACACACACACACACACACACACAGACATTAACACAAACATTCTGACCTGTGTAAGAACACTGAACTCGAGGACTCCAAAGTGTTGTTGACAAAGCGGATCACTCTGGATCTGGTCTCATCGGGTTTCGGAGCAGCGGATCCTGACTCCTGAATCTTCCGTGAAAAACTTTCTGAAGGCTCAGCCAATTTGTGGCCAGATTTACGGGTCCTGGTTCCCGGGACGCTTTACGGGGCGACAAAAGTTCCATCTGGAGTTCTTCTCAAGGATCCTGGAAAAGATGCGTGGAGGGTCGGTCGTCTATTGTTCTTCCAATGGTTTGTTCCTTCTTAGAAAAGCCAATTCCTCCAATTCCAGAGTGCCTGAATGTTGGTCAACGGACTGCAGCTGGATCACAACCAAAGAACCAGAACTACTGGCTTTTTGAGGCATACCCACCCACACCAATCCTGAGACCAGAACCAGAAGCAGAACTTCTGTAGAGACAATCGCATGACCCAGGAAGAGTGCAACCCTCTCTCCCGCTGCAGCCGCCAACAATTGCTTTTAAAGGAAGAGTCCCTCACTTGCCAACAAGTCCCATCGTCCTCCAGCCGTCACGTCGCTAAGGTCTTTGCCACTCCAAGTTGGCCCATTGGCCAGAAACAGAAGCCGAGCTGGCGTGTCACCGGTAACCACCTCGATCTAAACGTTAGCCTAGTTTCGCACAAAAGGCAGAAGGGAAAGGCCGAGTTTAGCTTGCGTTAGCGTAGCAAGAGAAGGAATGCAAATAATAAAGGGAAGGCCGACGTCAAAGTGGCTTCAAAACAGCATCGGCCGTGCTTGCTCACCAGCTACTTTGCTCTTCGGCCAAACCGCTCCAGTTCATAATTAGCATTTTCATTAACCCAAATTGATACAATCAATAGAGCATTACAGTAAGAAAATGTATATTCTACAAACTATTACAATTGTGAGCCAAGCGTACAAATAACCAATACTCACGCGATTGTCATATTTAGTCATAAGGATAACCAATTCATTTTGTGACTCAACACGTTAAGTATATTTCAAATCATTTACATATTCCGCATTGGGAGGCGTGTGATTGGTCTAGTTCCATGGTCGTCTTGAACTGTGGTTGAAATTCCGTACACATATACAATGTTGCTTGCACATGGCAACGTGAAACGAAGCAACAAGTTTGATCCTTGTACAATAACTTCAATCACCTGTTGACTTCATGTTTGTTGTAAAACGACGAACCAAGATTCAAACACTGTGTGTGTGTGCGTTTGAAACATGGAATTAATGTACTGTAGTTCATTTGTAGTCCGTCACTATTAAAATGCTGCTCTGTTGACGCCTGTCAATCCATCATCTCGCCTACTATTTTGCAATTATTTAGCAATTAGTGCAACATGCCAAAAACCTCACCCGTGCATGTTTAGCACCAGCCCGTGTTAGCGCAGGCGCTAAACTCAAACTCAACTCTTTTTACTTGGAGCTTCCTTGAGCAGTAATGCTACATTCAAATCCACTTCAATACAAATAACGATGGCAGTCATTGAGTTCATTTAGGCAATCGAAATGACTCATCAAAATTCAAAGGGTAAGATCAATTGAAATGCCGATACACTTTAATCAATAGATTAATTACATCAATTTATTCCGTGACAGTTATTGTTTAGAAAACCTCTAAAATAGATGTTCATCAAAACTTGGTATTCATGTGTTTCGAAATGAAATGATTATTTTAAAAGTTAAGTTACAAATTACGGATGGGAAAGATTTCTTATATTCCTAAAGATAAAATATCGCGGTTGGTCATGTTATATCATCAGTTTGTATTCAAAATAAGTGAGTGTTCTTTGCCTCGATCAATGTTCCATTTGACGTTTCGCACCGCGTGTTGTTTTGAAGTTCAACATGAGCAACCAGAAACAAAGTTAAAAGAGTCAAACTTTCATGTTCACTTTTATTGTGTGGAGGGAGGAGTTCTTTCTCTCGCTCGCTGACTGTTGATGACGTGGCGCTCAGAGGGCGTGTCCAATGCGTCAACCCGGAAGTGATGTGCAGTGGTGGGTTGGGTTGAGTTGGGGGTAGGGGTGGGGAACACAAGCCAAACAACTTCGTCTACGGCCTTCTGCGCTGCCTGACAAGCAGAACTTGAGAGACGAACGAAGCCAACCCCCGAGGAGGAACATGTGGATCCACCCGGAGGAGGTTCTGCTTGCTGGGCCTCTCTGGGTGTCCGAGCGGGCCAACCCGTTCTTCATCCTGCAGCGGCGGCGGGGACACGGCCGCGGAGGGGGGCTCTCCGGTCCGTCGTCATCCTCGTCTTTCTCACGATTCCTGTCATTCCTCTTTATTTGTCTTCCTCTTCTGCTGCTTTTGGTCTTTTACCCCTTCCCTTTCGTCATTGTCTTTTATTCTCCTTTTTCTTCTTTTACAAAGTCAAACGGGTTATGTCTACTCTCATTGTACGTGTCGTCCGGATGGACTTTGGTAGAACACAGCAGCGACTGTTTATGTCTGTGGGTGCGCGTGCGCGGGCACGGGCACGCGCGCGATGACCGCTTGTTGAATGAATGCGTGAAAGAGCGAATGGACGTCGGCAGCCATGTTGGGCTTGCCGGTCTGCTGATGGACACGAACTTGTTACTCGCTGGTACCAAGAGGCTGAGTGGGCGCGTCTTGGTACCAACATAAAAAGTTCTGGATACCCTTCATATTGGTCCCAAAACATTAGGAGCTCTTGCAACAAACGAGTAGTACAAATCGGATCTTCAATCGGTAGGTTTCTCACGCCAGCATCTTGTGTTGGTACCAACTTCTTGGATTTGTTGGATTTCTCGACAGGAACCTGTGTTGTTGTCGTCTTTTGACGAGGTGGTCTCTGCGTGCAGGTCTACTGGTGGGGACTCTGGATGTGGTTCTGGACTCCAGCGCCAGGGTGGCCCCCTACAGGATCCTCCTCCAAACGGCCGACTCGCAGATCTTCTGGAACGTTGCCTGCGGTGAGTCCCGCCCCCGGATGGGACTCCTGACCCCGACTGACTTTTGACCCGGGGGCGTGTGGCAGGTTCCTCGCGCAAGGAGATTACAGAGCACTGGGATTGGCTGGAGGCGAACCTGCTGCAGACAGTCGCCACTTTCGACAATGACAGCGACGTCGCCACGTTCGTCAGGGGCAAGATTTCCGTACGTCTTTTATTATTATTATTATTATTCTTTGAGCTTTTTGGCGACGGCAGTATGAAGTGGGCTCAACCACAGTCGGGGACTCACGAGTAGACTTCCTGCTCGGCACAGGGCCTGATCGCAGAGGAGAAGCGGGCCACGACGGGCCACGACGGGCAGGAAGAGGATTGCAGTAAGTTCCAGGAAGCCCAGCTGAAGATGCGCAAACTGTTTGGGATGCCCGAAGAGGAGAAGCTGGTCAACTACTACTCGTGCAGCTACTGGAAAGGTCGCGTGCCGCGGCAGGGCTGGCTCTACCTGTCTGTCAATCACCTCTGCTTCTACTCCTTCCTACTGGGCAAGGAAGGTATACGACACGACACGACACCTTCTGGAGAGGGTCGCTATCGGCGCGGTCCCATACACTTCCTGTGTCGTATGTGCATTGGTGGCAGTCACTCTGGTGGTCCCGTGGACAGAAGTGACCCAGCTGGAGAAGAACGCCACCCTGTTGTTCCCGGAAAGCGTTCGTGTGAGAACTCGGGTCGGGGAGCACTTCTTCTCCGTGTTCCTCAACATCAACGACACCTTCAAGTTGATGGAGCAGCTGGCCAACATGGCCATGCGGCAGCTGCTGGACAACGAGGCCTTCGCCGCCGACCTCTCGCTGCCCAAACCCCGCAAGACCCTCAAGAACGTCTCCGCCCTCAAGAGGTCCGGGAAGTTCCTCTTTCTTGATTCGGCCGCCGCCGCTCACGCTGGGATGTTTTGCGGGCAGGGATCTGGACGCGCGGGCCAAGAACGAGCGTTACCGGAGCACCTTCCGTCTGACGCAGGACGAGCGTCTGGACGGACACACGGACTGCACGCTGTGGACGCCCTTCGCCAAGATGCACGTGGTGGGCCAGCTCTTCATCTCCAACAACTACATCTGCTTCCGGAGCCGAGAAGAAGACCTGTGCCAGCTCATCATCCCGCTCAGAGAGGTCCAATGGACGCTTTGCGACGGGCTGAATTTTCACCCCAATTTCGTCGGGCCGACCAAAACCCGACTCCATTCTCGGTGAATTTTACGCGAACGAGCAAAAAGTGTGCTTGCTGAGCCGTTTTCTTGTCGCCGCGTTGGGCCCGCCAGGTTTCCATCGTGGAGAAGGCGGACAGCAGCAGCGTTCTGCCGTGTCCCGTGTCCATCAGCACCAAGAACAAAATCAACTTCCTGTTTGCCAACCTTAAAGATCGGGACTTCCTGGTCCAGCGCATCTCCGACTTCCTGCAGAGGACTCCCGACGACAGCTCGTGGGGGGACGTCAGTCCTCTGGCGGCCGCGGTGCGATCGCCTCATTCATTTGCTTGTCATTTATCAGTGTGCGGGCAACACTGGGAGGGAGTCTTTAAGGTTGTTGTCCTTTTGCCCCGCCCTCCCTACCTCCAGGCATCTTCCGGCGGCGCCAAGGAGCGCCACTATCACCCCGACGTGCCCACGGCCACACAAGGACTTCTGCAACTTTACCACAAAGACGCTCCAGAGGACCTGGGACCCAAAGCTGTGAGTCCGCCGAAACACGCTTTCTATGCCGGTTCGCTCGCAAAAGAACCGGTGAGACAAACCAACTTATATACTTACGAAACGTGCACATCAAATACGAACGTAAAACATACGTAGCACTTTGGCCTGCGAGTCAACAAACGGGGCACCTTCGTTCAATCCCTTCACTTCTTGTGCCCTCGAAGTTAGACTTACTTTTGGTTTATCTTGAAACTTAATATTAACAATGTACAAATGACAAAATTGAAATACATTCAATTGAAATGATCAGTTCAACCTGGATGTTTTCATTTGCCGCACTTTTTATCGAATCTCTTTGTTCGAAAATACTTTAAAATGCATTCAAATATTCTAATCAGTGCTCCTCCTTTTTAATTGTGTCCGATTGACAAGTTAAACAGAGCACACTGACAAATAATGCGGACATTTAGGCTGGATGCCATCCAGCCATGGTCCAGACTTTGCTGGCGCTCACGTTGTGTCGTGTGACAATCATCGGTGTGCGTCAGATGAAGGAGAAGATGAAGGAGGAGGCGTGGAACATCCACTTTTCCGAGTTTGGCCGCGGAGTCTGCATGTACAGGACGTCCAAAAGCCGAGAATTAGTCCTGGGCGGCATTCCGGAAAGGCTCCGAGGAGAACTCTGGTTGCTCTTCTCAGGTAGGCGGCCGGCGCTCGCTCTTTTTGGCCTCTTTCCGCTGCTTCTCCTCTCTCCCGTGACTCTTGTCGGCCTTGGCGTTTTGTTGCTTCCCCCTGGCGTCCCGCGTCGGTAGGAGCGCGCAACGAGATGTCCATGCACGCCGGTTACTACGGCGACCTGGTGGAGCGGGCGGCGGGCCTGTGCTCTTTGGCCACGGAGGAGATCGAGCGGGACCTGCACCGCTCCATGCCCGAGCACCGAGCCTTCCAGAACGAGACGGGCATCGGCGCCCTGCGCCGCGTCCTGACGGCCTACGCCCACAGGAACCCGGGCATCGGCTACTGCCAGGTGGGCGACGCCTCCGAGCGGCCGGCCGGGCGGGGCGGGGCGCCGGCGTGACTGACGACGTGCCCCGACCGCAGGCCATGAACATCGTGACGTCGGTGCTGCTGCTGTACTGCACTGAGGAGGAGGCCTTCTGGCTGCTGGTGGCGCTCTGCGAGCGCATGCTGCCCGACTACTACAACACCAGGGTCGTGGGTACGCCGCCGCCGCATTGGCTCACAAGTGACTGCGTCTCAGCATGCGTCCTCGCGGCTGACCCGTGTTTGCTTGAAGGCGCTCTGGTGGACCAGGGGGTGTTTGAAGACCTGACCCGGGCCTTCCTGCCCCTGTTGTACCAGCACATGCAGGATCTGGGCGTCATCTCCACCATCAGCCTGTCGTGGTTCCTCACCCTCTTCCTGTCCGTCATGCCCTTCGACAGCGCCGTGGTCCTGGTCGACTGCTTCTTCTACGAGGGCATCAAAGTCATCTTCCAGGTACGCCGGCCGTCATCCCGGGCTGCCTGCCACGTTGTCACGCTCCCGTGCTGCCTGCAGGTGGCGCTGGCAGTGCTCCACGACAACATGGACGCCTTGTTGGCCTGCAGCGACGAGGGCGAAGCCATGACCGTCCTGGGAAGGTAACGGCCGGTCGCCGTTGAGCGCCTGGTGGGATGTAGCGCCAGCGGCTGGACACGTGATGCGCGTGTGAAGGTACCTGGACCACGTGGTGAACAAGCAGATCGCCACGCCGCCTGTCCCCCACCTGCACGCCCTCCTCACCGGCGGAGACGAGCCGCCGCCCGAGATTGACATCTTCGAACTCGTCCAGTCCTCCTATGAGGTCAGACCGGGAGGATGACCTTTACCTGAGCCTCAGTTGCTTCCATCTCCAATTTTCACGCAAAGACCTTGTAGAGCCACCGTCTTTCTTACCAGTTTTACAAGTTCTCTCACAGTGCATGTAGGCGGGGCTTAGCGCGAGGGCCGCAATATTGGCGCGAGGGCGACAGAACGCCAGCCGCGCGTTCAAATTGTCGAGTTCGCTGCCTAACCAACCGGCTGACTTGTGCGAGCAGAAGTTCAGCGGCCTTCGCTCCGATGTCATCGAGCAGATGAGGTTCAAGCAGAGGTTAAAGGTGATCCAGTCTCTGGAGGACACGGCAAAACGGAGCGTGGTGAGCCGGGGTCTCGGGCTAATGGGCTAACGGGCTAACAGGTTGAGGACAAAGACGGACGGCTGCCTTCTGTGCGCAGGTGCGAGCCATGGTGACCGAGTCGGCCTTCGGCATGGAGGAGTTGGAGGAGCTCTACTGCCTCTTTAAGGTGAGACGGGACGGGAGGGACGCTCGACGACGGCTGACCGACCGATGCTGGTTTCAGGCCCGGCACATGAGCAGCCGCTACTGGGGCTCGGGCGGCACTGCGGCGGAGCGACACGACCCTAGCCTGCCCTACCTGGAGCAGTACCGCATCGACGCCGCTCAGTTCTCGCAGCTCTTCTGCGCCCTGGCCGCCTGGCGCTGCGCCGGGCACGCGCCCGTCCTGGCCGGCCGACTCTTCAGGACGCTGGATCGCGACCGCGACGGCCTGGTCAACTTCAAGGAGTTTGTCACGGCGCTCAGTGAGTCTGCGAAGGTCGCTGGCGCGTGACCTTGGTCCTCGTGCTCGCCTCGCTCTTTGTGCAGGTGGGATGTACCACGGCGACATGACAGACAAGCTCAAGCTGCTTTACAAGCTCCACCTGCCGCCTGGTAACCTTTGTATATTTGCCCGAGCGTTTGAACGTGGGCCAGTACGGAGGTGATCGTGTGTGTCTGTCCGTCTCGTGCTAGCACGGCCAAAAACCATTCACGTCATTGTTTGTGTGTCAGCTCTGTGTCCCGAGGAGGCGGAGTCCGCGCTGGAGGCTGCAAACTTCTTCACCGATGACACGCCTAAAGGTAAGCACGCACTTTGGTCGGCGGCCATGGATTTAGTTTGCGTGAAAAGCTTCAAGGGGCTTCTCTTCCTCCCTTTCTTCTTGCTCCTCCAGAATCGTCCGTCTTGTCTCTTAAAGACAGTTTTGCACCGCAGCAAGTGACAGCAGGTTTGGTTGGGATGATGATGATGATGACATGACGATGATAATGATGATAACCATGACGACGATAACGCAAAGCACTAGGGTTAGGGTTCGCATTGCAAAGCATGTATGCATTTACAGAACGGCTAATAAATGAAAAACAATACAACAGAACACAACATGAAACTAAAGGGATCCATAAATATCGTGGATTATGGTAAGGAGAGAAGGAAAGCCACGGCCTTGTTTCTGCAGTGAGTGACATGAATGTGTTTTACCGACGTCGAAAGTAGCAAGTGGAAATGGCGTCGATTTGTCCCATGATGTCAATGCGCAACGCTGTTTTAATACCCAAGCGTGATCTGTCACTTGAGGCACGTAAATGCAGTCGATGAAAACAACAAGGGCCCCAAAACAGATCCCCGTGGTACACCAGACTGACAATGACGACTGACAATGACGACGATGGTGACGTAGCTGACGATGGCGATGACCGTGGTGTGCAGGTGAGGACGCCAACGCCGAGTCTGACGGCAGCAGCGAGGAGAAGAAAGGTAACGTTTGCGTCGCCGCCGTTTGACTGCATGTTGGAATGCGGCTGGGGTCGTGACCTTTGACCTTGACCCACAGAGGACTACAGGTACTACCTGCGGATGTGGGCCAAAGAGAAGGAGCCCAAACAGGAATCCATCAAAGATCTTCCTCGGATGAACCAGGTCAGCACTCAGCTCTCGCACGTGTTCGAATCGGTTAGTCTGATGAAGTCTGACGTTGACGCGGGTGTAGGAGCAGTTCATCGAGCTGTGCAAGTCTCTGTACAACATGTTCAGTGAAGAGGAGCACGATGAGCAGCAGCTCTACCACGCCATCGCCACCGTCGCCAGCCTGCTGCTTCGCATCGGCGAAGTCGGAAAGAAGTTCAACAACGGCGACAGGCAGGGCGCGGCCGGACGGCAGGCGCCGGCCGACATCCGCCCGGAGGAGGCCCGAGACGACACGTCGGCGTCATCGTTCTCCACGCTGAGCGATGACGCATCGTCGGCCGATGAAGGCGGCGAGGGGCCGAGGAGGAGGCGGGTCAGCGTAGCCGACGCCGATTGGTCCGTCACCTTCGAGCAGGTTCTGGCGTCCATGTTGACCGAGCCTGCGCTGGTGGACTACTTTGAGAGGAAGAGAAGCATCCAGGCCCGTATTGCCGCTTGCCAGACACGCCGGGCGGCGGAGCGTCAGAGCAGCTCTGCCTCTTCGGACCGCGAACGTGGCGACACTTGACCTCTGGCCTTCTCGCGCGTCCTGGTGCTTCACGTTACTGGCAGCTGCCTGGCTGTTCCTCTTTTGCAATAAAAGACCCACAGTAAGGGTGGGTGGTTATGGCAAACATTCTTTTTCCTCAAACAAATACCCATTTTCTATGGAAGCGTACTGTTGCCGGCTGCCACCCAAGAAACAAAACAAAAGTGATGTGATAAGTGTCCCGCGTTTCAATGGCCGAAGTAGTCCTTAGCGCTATACTAATGGGCAAAACAAGACAGAGCAATTCCTTCTGGTTCAGCTCAGTAGTTCAGAATTCGCACTGTATAATCATCATCATCGTGTTCCAAAAGATTTCCTTTTTATTTCAAATAAATTTATCATGTTTAAATGTGACATTGAACTTTTTCTAGTGTGGCAGCAGAATGTTTCAGTAGTTTTCTCTGTGTTAAAAATTGAACTTTTGGGCATTTTTCCCCTGTTTCTGCAAACGTTTCATCTGAAATACAAATCTTATTGGTCTGGGGGTTGGAAAAAAAATAATCCATTTGGGTTTCAGACCAAAAAGAACAGACTCGTGAAAGGCTGAGATTTGATTTGCCACAAACTTCGCAAAATGCAAATTTGAGAAGAATGTCTTTTAATGTGAAAGAGACGTGATCTCGTTTCCTGTTGGATGGAAATGCTCGTGTGACGTTTTAAGTGACTGAAATTTGATAAATAAATGTGGAGCGCTCTGTTGTTTGCGTGGTGGCCAATAAATAATAAACAAATATTTATCTTTTTTTAATCCTGACAGCAATGAAGTGCATATTTTTGTGAAGACACTGACATATTTGGGCTTCTATGCGATGCCCGAATGTGACGCCCGGATGTAGTGATGTGCATTCCAGTTCTTTTAAGTGAACTGAATCTTTTGAATCAGTTCACTCAAGAGATTCGTTCAAACGTTGTTTTTTTTTATTTTATAAATCAAATAATCAAAAATCATAGTCAAAGCTTCACAGAAAGTGAAACGTGCCACACCCGCCCTCACCCCCACTTTCTGATTGGCTGGTTGATCTGTGACGTCACTCAGACACTCCATTAGGTACACGGCCATTTTCAGGTGTACCTAATCACAGGCCACTACATTAGGGAAAAAGCTTAAGTGAAAGTGAAAAGTGCCACACCCGCCCTCACCCCCACTTTCTGATTGGCTGTTTGCCCTGTGACGGCACTCGGACACTCCATTAGGTACACCACTATTTTCAGGTGTTCCTAATAACAGGCCAATTCATGAGGGAAAAATCATGGTCAAAGCTTAAATGAAAGTGAAAAGTGCCACACCCGCCCTCACCCCCACTTTCTGATTGGCTGTTTGATCTGTGACGTCACTCGGACACGCCATTAGGCACGCCACCATTTTCAGGTTCGTTCGCGAAGATTCACGAGTGAGTGACAGACAGCGAGCGTTGCTGCTATGCCATCCGACACACGTTATGCCGACATTGATGTTTTAATTTTGTATTTGTTGGATTGTAGTTGATGGTGTTATTCTACCGAATGTGTTTCTGTCTGAATAAAAGGTTGAAAAATAATCCGTTATGCCGACATTTGTCATTTTGGGGGACACCAACTCATATAACAACGTAAAACACATACATATTGTCATATAAAGCAGTCAAATAAAGCAGTCATATAAAGCAGTCAAATGTCAGATTTTTATGTTTTAATTGGCGAATATAAAACCAAGGAATAAAACACCAGACAAGTTTTCACATAAATGTTTATTAAAATAATAATAATAATCATCAAAGTAAATTTCAAACCAGCAATCGAATGTGAAATTGCAGTAGATATATTGGATAACAATATTTAGGCTTATATATGCATACATGTTATTTAAAAAGTGTTCTAAAATCAAGATGACCCAAAGAGAAGCATAATCTCCCCGTTGTTGCATAACGGCGCATCCCTTCATGCAATAAAGTTAGCCGTTAGCTTGGAGAAAACGTGCATAAAGTCAGTGAGTGGTTCTTTCTTTCCTTGGCAAATCGTAAATCGACATTCTGGCTTCCATAGTTCACGCCAGGAGGGAGACGCAACGCGTTCACTGACTGATCCGTTGATGCACGGGAAGGAAGGCAGTTCACCCATTGACTCGTTCGCGAACGGGAAAGTCAGGATTCGTTCCCTCACTGAGCCGTTCTCGCGATGAACTGGAAAAGCAAATCACTCACTCACTCACTCACTCACTCACTCACTCACTCACTCACTCACTCACTCACTCACTCACAGCTCCGTTCAGTTGGTGAACGGGAAATGCAATTGACGACTGTTTGTGAATGGGAAGTGACGTCATTTTCTTCTTCGTTTTGTTTTACGGCGAGGTGGCACCAGCTTCAGGGCGCATTACCGACACCTACTGGTTGAAGTCATATGAACTGAAAAGAGAACGAATCACTTTAAGAAGTGATTCGTTCACTCTCGTTCACTGAAAAGATTCGTTCTTTTGAACGAATCATCGTTCACTCACGAGCCAACACTACCCGGATGTGACATAGGTTTTCAAACAAAGCCCGGCCGGCAAAGGAGCGGAAAACACAGGGGTTTTTTTTGGTGTTGTTTTTCCTCTTTATTTTTGTAAACTGTCTGGCTTTTGACATGTCTCAAACGTTTCACGTGGTTAAATGTTTCCGCTGCGACTGCTTCCAGGTGCACCAAGTAAGAGCAACTCAAACACGTCGTACACACGGGAAGCAAGCCAACGGCTTCTAACGTTGCCAATGACGTTTATATTAATGGGGATGAAAAGCGCCCTTAGAACCAGCCTCTAAAATAGTTGTCAGTAAGAGTACATCATTACGTAAAATGGCTGCCCTTTGGCTTCAGCCGCCCAATTGTCAAATCATGATGAAATGTCCGTGGTCCGGCTTGACGTCACACAATCGCTGTTAAAAATGTGCACGAGAAGCGGTACAGTACATCAAATTGTGGCAGGTGAAGAAGGTGAAAAAGTGGACGTGTAAACTCTGCGGGGTGATGCAATTTTTGCTCAAGGTAAGCAGATGAACGCGCGCGCGCGCGCGCGATGTCATCAAGTTGACTTTGCGTTCACTCTTACGAATAAATGCATCCGAACGGAATGTTCGCAATGCCACATGATGAAGGAATTCGGCAGAGGCGGCGCAGCAGACTGCAGACGGCACGTTCAGAAGCTGAACGCCACCAGGGGCGCCATGTTGGAAGAACGAGATGTCCGGTCGCTAAGGTAACGACACAAAGTGACTCACGCAGGGTGATTCATTTGACGGATTATGTGGATTTATAACATCAACGAGTGATTGGCAGGAAGCAGCCAGAAGGGGAAAGAAGAAGCGAAGGCCAGCAAGATGAACAAGTGAGATGACGCTCATGCGCACACACACGAGCAAGCGCTCATCTTGCTCCAGGTCCATCCACAGGTGAGCCGCTGGAGCAAATACGTAGTCACACCTGAGGACGACGACGACGACCAAGATGTACTTTCAAAGGACACGCAATGTTTCCGAGACAACATCTTGACCGACAGGTGATGTTTGTTAGGCTACAGCACCCACTGGCAACCTCATTGTCAGAATACATCCTAATACGTGTGTGGGTGTGCATCAGAAAGATGCAGCGTGAAGATGTACCTCAGGCGAGGTCAACTGCTACTCCTGGCCCGTTGAGCAACGCCAGCACGCGCAATGCTAAGCGACTTTTGTCTTTTGCTTCGGCGCCAGCGTCGTCACTGGGATGCGACACCTCCGGCCTCAACGGCGCCGTCACTTGGCGGCCCAAACCCTTGTTGCCTGCCTCCTCCAGGTTTGACAGCGGAGATGACTTTGACGTGAGCTTCTGATGAAAACGTTGATGACCTTCACTTATTTAAATTGGGAGTTATTTTGCAAGTCTGAAAATTCCCCAAACTTTGAAACTTTACGTTGACCTCTTCAAATAAAATAATCAGTCAAGCTGAGCAAAGCGTTTTTATTGAGTATCAATCAATTCATTTGATTACAGACTTTAGTGAATAGAGTAGTACTGATTACTGCTTTTAATCTGATGTCGCAGAAGCTAAGAAGCGTGTGCTAGGACGCCTATTGCTGGAATCAGTGCGGGGGAGGGCGGGGCTTCTTGGCGTACTGGATGGCGTCCAGGGCGGCACCGATGTCAAAATCTTTAGCCTGCAGGAGGCGGGTCAGCCAGCCGCCCTCGTCGGTGAACCCCATGGACAACATGTGACTCAGAGACTCCACCAAGCGGGGATCTGCCTCTGTATGTGTGTGTTTGAAGGAGGTTACTTGTTAGCTAAACATTCCTTCGGGCGGGGGGGGAGGGGCACATGGCGAGCGGTTACCTGGAGGAAGGTGAGGGTACAGAGCCGCCACCTTCAAGCCTGACGGATCCTTCTGGACCACTACAGGAACATTCAGCTTCTGGTTCCCCTTGACATTCTGGTCCCCCTTTGGGTTCTGGTCCCCATTCGGTTTCTCGTCGTGGTCCAGTTTGTCGTTCTGCAGCAAGGACTGCAGTTCTCCACTGGAAGGGTCCACTTCCTTGCACGTGACATGAGTCCACTCTTCGTCAAACTCTTTGGTGGTGTCGGCTGAAGCCTGACGTCGGCAAGAGACCGCAACGTTATCTGACAATTACCTCACAACATTCACATTCAGGGAACCTTTGTAAAGTGTTACCAGACTGTGACAATGAATGCTGTTTGTTAGCCAGTTGATGGCGTTTTCCAGCAAGGGCGTTTCTATTAGGCCAAATGATTGTTATGGCAGTGGGCGATCACAACAAGGGGATTTTTAGTGGCGGAACTACAAAAACTGACAGTAACGTGCCTGTTGGCGCGCCTGACCTTTCTGGGCCGAGCGTCGCCCTCAGCTCCGCCAACCTCCACGTCCCCTTGATCCTGATTGCTCACTTTGGTCCTCTGGCCCTGGTGCTCCACGTCGATGTCCACATCGATGCCTGCGTGGGACAACAAACGCATTACTACCCGTCCGGACGGTTAGTCGGCACCCACGTGGCTCACCAAGCGGGCTCAGCATGGCCGCCACTTCCTCTCCCACATTCTTCAGGAAGCTGAGGCCTGCTTTGGAGCCAAAGGTCAAAGATGAGCCCGAAGCCCATCCGCGGATGTTGAAAGTAACAATAACACTGACCAGCGGGGGCGCCACCTCTAGCACACTTCTGGTTCTTGCTGCAGTGGCGCATCTTCTTCACCAGCTTTCCTCGTGGTAACAGTGCCTGGAAAACATGCGCGCAACATGAGCGCAGGCGTGCACGCCACAGGGGCTGCAGAGTGCGCGATGCTGACCTGCAGGGGGTGCCAGATGGGCAGCAGGGGGTGCTCGGTGTGCTTCCCTTGCACCTGACAAGCCGAGCAAAGGTCGTAGTCGGGACACACGCTGCACTTGAAGCGGACGCCCGCCACCGGCCCCTCGCAGCCGTCGCACGTCACGGCGTGCACAGCCCCCACGTGAGGTGGTGGAGGGGGCGGGCCCGCCGCCGCCACAAAGGCGCCCGGTGGAAAGGCGTGAACTGGAAAGTCACGGCGGTGCTCCTTCTTCTCTGGAAACACAAACATTCTGGTTATTTGCACTATTTGCCATTCGCAGTCAGACCTCTGCATACGATTGCTTAAACATACGGATTTTTAAAGTTAAAGTCCCAATGATGGTCACACACACATCTGGGTGTGGTGAAATTTGTCCTCTGCATTGAACCCATCCCCGTGTGATTTGGATCCATCCCCTGGGGGAGAGGGGAGCAGTGAGCAGCAGCTCGGGAATCATTTGGTGATTCAACATACAATGTGAAATCGGATCAAATCTTTGACTCAACAGTTCCCAACAGCCAACATATGACATCGCTAGACGTCGGGATGACATCAGTTGGCATCACGTTATCATATCGTGGTGGGTCCTAAGAAGACTAACGCAAATGGTAGCAGGGGTGGAAATAGGGAGGTGAGGATTTCCTCACAATTAAAAGGAGAAATCATAAGAAAATATGAGCGCGGTTTGAGTGATCTTGCAAAACAATATGGCTGGAATGTCAACAATTACCCCGGAAGAGATGGAACGCCTTTTTCCGAGTTACAATAAGGGTCAGTGAGAATAAATTAAAAAAAACTTTTTATGGATTATTTCTTTGTAATTTATTTGTTACTTATTTATTGCTATCTGCAGTAGATATCAAGGAGTTATCATTGCTGTTGTCTTTTGGCTATTTGGGAATAAATGAAACAAATGACAGAGTATTCATGTGGGAATATTGGCAGTAGGTCCCGGAACGAATTCAATACGTATGTCGAGGTTTGAGTGTATTACCAAAAAAAAAAATGTCAATCTTTAAACAGCGAGGCCACGAACGGCAAACCGCGGTAGAGCAAGAGAACATTCCACTGTGCTTAATTTATTGCAGTCGCCGGTGATGAAGAAGACAATGACGAGGCTGTCTTTTTTTTTTCTTTTTTTCTCTGTTTACCTTTGATGAAAACCCTGAAGACGTCATCCTTCAAGCAGGCCATGCCCATGGAGAGCTCGTCATCCGAGGAGAAGGCCACCAGGTCTTCTTCGCAGTCTGGAAAGCAAAACAAAGGCCGACAATCAAACCTGTTGGACGGACAGAGGGAGGGAGGCAAAAAAAAAAGAAGAAAAAAATCCGACCTTTATAGTACATGTTGAAAGCACCCTTCTTAAGTCCGGAGAACATCTGACAAGTTTTGTCGCACAGATGTTCGAAGTTTTGGACCTCAGAACGCGGCACCAGGAAGCGACGAATCTCCCGAACCGACTCCTCTTTCCCCAGAAGGTAAGCCTTCACCGTCACCGACATCTTGACCGCTGGCTGCTGCTTGTACGCTTGCGCGCGCTTCTTCAACTCGTCGTGGTCGAACCGACTAGGGTACTTTGTGACGCAGCTTTTAAACGCTTTGTCTTGACTCTGAGTCGGCTCCTTCCGGGATGGGCGTTACCATGGAAAGTCAATATTTACGTGTTGCCCGATTGGTTCGGCGCTCAAAACCCGCCCACACTAGCCAATGAGAAGCCTGGAGATGACGGCGCCTTTTCCAATCGGGGGAATTCCCCTCTTCCCACGTGACCCCCTCCGCCAAAGATGACGCGTGGCCCCAAAAATTCGCCTTGTCACTCCGACGTCAACAACAAAACATTGGTTGGTATAACTTACAACCTTTTCATTTTTCTTTCAGTGAATAACATATTTGATCAATTGACCAAACAAGTGTCCTTTTTTCGTAAATTGCTTTTCAGTATTTTCTTTTCTCTTCAGACATCTTTGTTATTATGGTCACGTCATTAAGTCTTTCAAACTATTTCTTTCCATCTGTCGACTGATTTTTCTAAGTTTTAATTCCATCCCTATGTTCAAACCCAGGTGACAATGCAGAAAGAGCACAAGCAAAATGAATACGATTTAGTTGCTGGTGTGGTCCAGAAAAAAATAATTCTTCATAGGACAATTTCATTTGGATTTGACATAAAGACAGTTGGTCTGCTTTCTTGGAGGATATTTACGGTTAAGGCTGAAATTTCAAATGAGACAGTCTCAAAACAACCCATAGTAATTGATCATTCTGAAAATCATTGATTTGAATAAAACACATTATCCAATCGCTCTGTTGAAGAAATCTCTTCAAAGCAGAACATTTTATTTCAAGCAATTTAAGTTTGAAAAAACAAAAACGATTGAAACTATAAAGGCAGGAGGTAAGTATATGTAACAATGCACACTCCCACAAGGAAAAGAAACAGCAATTTTGCTTACATGACAAGCACTTTTTTTTTTTTGCGACGACACAAATGTGGAAGCCAACTCACCTCCCAAATATTTACGTGAGCATAAGAACACATTTGTCGTCAGCCTTTAACTATAAAGTGATATTGATGACGCTTTCCGCCTATTTTATGAACATATGAAATAGAATCTTTATTAAATTGTTCAAACCTTTGTCAAACAAATGTTGTCATGGATTTTTCTAGAGGAGGCAACTTTCGGAAATAAAAGCTAGCCTCGAACCTTCTCGAACATTCCGCCGACATTTGCCGTCCGTCCGGTCCTTCCCGTCGGGTGACCGCACGCTCCCGACGTGCAACGCGCGCGCGTGTGTGTGTACGCGGCGCTTTATTTATTAAGTAGAACACAAACACAAGAACGGGGTAAAAGGAGAGGGGACGCAAACAGGGGAGGCGCTCAGATGTAGAGGGGGTGATACTGGCGAGGCGTGAGGCGTTTGCGGCACGTGGGGCACGTGAGCGAGCAGCGCAGGGCGTCTCGCAGGCACTGGCTGCAGAAGACGTGACCGCACTTGGTGGACACCACCAGACGCCCGCTGTCCACCATCTCCGCCGGCGCAACGACAACATGAGCGTCGGCAGCGTACACGGACGGGCGTATACACGCGTGGTGAGCCTCACCTCCGAGTAGGTGTCCATACACACCGGACAGCTGATGGTTCCAGGTGTACACCTGAACACAAGAAGAAGATGCCAGGGCACATGCGGAAGGGCTGCATTTCATAGGCAGTCTTGAAATTGAATCTTGCATTTGGTTTGCTACACGTTCACTGATTCTCAACCGGAGTGCCGTGGGAGACCATTGAGTGTGCGCCGCAGGAAATGATCTCATGCCAAATGAATCATTTTGTCGTGTGAAATATGTGCCTTGGCTCAAGAAAGGCTGTACATTGTTATAACAACGTTGTTATAATAATGAGTTCTAAAAACATATTTACAGTATTGGACCTTGTTATAAAAAAATTGTTCTAAAAACATATTCACAGTATGTACACTTGTTATAAAAAAAAAGTTGTCGAAATAAGTTATTAACATGTTTACAGTATGTATACTTTAGCCACATCTACATATGTTACATACACCTTTATCGTATTTCTTTTTTCATATATGATTTTCTGTATGTCATTTATACCATTCATATCCTATTTACACGTTTGAAACTATTCTTTAGTGCTCTAACGATAACATATGCGCTTCTATGGTTTAATATACACTTTTTGATACACAAAAAATGTACAAATGAGAGGATGACGCTACTTGGTGGATTTTCACCTATCGCGGGTGCTCTTGGAAGCAATTATCGGCCACAAAGCAGGGATGACTGTAAATTGGTCACGTGGGACAAGTTATCAAAATTGAACAGTATTCAACAC
Source organism: Syngnathus acus (assembly GCF_901709675.1). Classification (NCBI taxonomy): domain Eukaryota; kingdom Metazoa; phylum Chordata; class Actinopteri; order Syngnathiformes; family Syngnathidae; genus Syngnathus; species Syngnathus acus. Next base: position 657,877 of record NC_051095.1, read on the forward strand.
GTGTGACGTGTCTATGAGCTGGATTGCATATCTGTTCTAGGGATTGGATTGACTTGTATTTCATTGTACATGGAACTAAAACAAAGTCGACTACGACCCCCCCCCCCCACTATGTGCGACATAAATATAAACTCGATTTGACTTGCGTTCGCTACTTGTTTACTATAACGTTGATTTGGCCTGAGTTGGTGTGGTTTCTCACCCGACGGAGCTCTGCCTCCGCAGCGAGGACAAGAAGTCAACACGGGGAACAGCAGGCGAGGTATCGTCGTCGTCGTCGCTGCTCACGACGTAACTTTCTCCCGTGGTGTTCCTCCTGCTTTGAGGACCTGATTGGAGGACATGGGCAGCATCACGGCAAGTCCACCCACGTAGGTGTCCAATGCAGCAAAGGGACGTGTTGTACCTTCATCCACCAGCTGGGACAGCGTGTCGGCAACGTGACAACAGCCACAGGGAGAAGAGGAGGAGTTAGTTTGAATGCTGCCCGCTAGCGTCACGATGTGACGTTAGCGCCACGTTTGGCACGTCGTTACTTCCTGTGCACACGCTCACTGTGTGTGTGTGCGTGCGTGCACGTGTTGTTTACCAGCACAGAGTCATTGTTGGTGAGGTCGACAACATGCGAGGCCTCCGCTGTCTCGGACGTCAGGTCCACCACCTCCTCAACGCCTAAACAGCAACAAGAGCTCGTCATTGGTCACAACCAACGGAGCTTTTGATGATGCATCCAAATTTGATTTGCAATTGATGGCGACAGGCATGACACGGGATCGGTCATGTGACTCCACCGTTCTCCTGGTTGTCCATCACGTCGATGGTCTCGGCGTCGGCGGGCGGGGCGGACGCTGACCTCCCTCGGGGTCTGGCTCTTCTATTGGCCGCGCTATTAGCGTTAGACCTTCTGTGAGCATGAGCCGCTCTGTTAGCGCGGCGAGGTTTAGGGTTGCTGGAGACGATCGAGTTCTCCACACGCCGTCTCTTCCTCTGCACCTACAAACGAATGTGGCAACTTTTCAAGTACACGTCGATTCCAAGGAGATGTTCAATGCTTTTTCGATGCCATTTAAAGCAATTGCTGTGGACAGTTTGCTCAGTCCCAGCAAATCTATGATTATCCATTTCCATCATTGCTTCATTTTGATATCCACTGATGCGCGCAGCATTCCGGCAAAAAGAACATCGTCCAAGCCATCTTCATGCGAGTTAAAATACACCTCATGTTGGAGTCGCAAGCGACTTGGAGTCGCAAGCGACTTGGAGTCGCAAGCGACTTGGAGTCGCAAGCGACTTGGAGTCGCAAGCGACTTGGAGTCGCAAGCGACTTGGAGTCGCAAGCGACTTGGAGTCGCAAGCGACTTGGAGTCGCAAGCGACTTGGAGTCGCAAGCGACTTGGCCGGGCATACATAGACCTTGCAGATCAGATCCCTTTTAGAGCGGGCGCAACCAAGCGTGGTGGGAACTGCTAACCAACCGGCAGCCAGTTACATTCAAGTATGACTTTTTCATATGATGACCCCATTAAAGGTGATTTGATTTAGAAAAGGTTCCTCGACAGTCAGTGCTTGATTAGCGTGGACACGCCTACTATATGACGTCAAACGTCCGTTTCGAAAACATGCGAGGTACATCAGATGCGTGTCTGCATCAGCACTCGCACATTGGGTTGGGTTCTAATTTTAAGATTGTGTGCAAACTTACGGCGTTGCTCATAGCAGCAGGACGACAGTAGGAGGACACGGCTGAAGACACACATGACATATTCAGTTACTATTTTGCCCACCCCGCCCTAAAGCAAGTCAATTGAACTATTTATGGAGCACTTTGTTGTTAAGAAAAATCAAGCGAGGAAATGCTTCTTGGTGCCCGAAGCCGCCGAGGTTTGAAGCATTGAGGAAAATGAACGACAAGGTTGCAATTACGAGTTGTCGCTCCACTCGGAGCGCCGCTAAGCTAAGACGAGCTAAGCTAAGGCGGCTAGCGTTGCTCACTCACAGCCGGCGTTGGTTCTCTCCTCGGCTTCGTCACTTCTGCTCGTCGTGGTGATCGTAGCCGAACAGTTTCAGTTGGAACGTCAAAAGCAGACATCAGTCGCTGACGTAATGAGACTGTCACGTTAAAAGTGCAACAGTGGGACGTCAAGGAAGGCAAGTTCACAAGGATTCCCGCCCGATTGCTAAGGCTCATGCTAACTATCGCATCCCACATCCGGCTCCTGCTGGTCCTCTTCTTGTGTGCTGCCGAGCGTGAGAGCGCCGCCCTGTCGGACTGGGGGTGCCGGGCAACGGGCGGAAACGGCGCAAATCAAAGGTGATCCTTGGCCCCTGACCGGAAATTGGACCGCATTTGCTTGGAAAGCTCGTCCAAAAAAATAAAATAAAAATAATAAGGTAGCTTTGGGAGTCGCTGACGGCGTCGGGGTGCCCTCGTCTGCCTCGCGTGGCGACACCGTGGGTTCGATTCCCGCATAGGACGGTGTGCACGCTCGAGACAAAAATAAATAAAATAAGTTAGCATTGGCTGATGAGCATGTTGTTTTGGGGATCTTTGTAAAGAGTAGCAAAGGCAACTCAAGTCCAGATGATATTTGTGTACGTTGAGTGAGAAGGCATTTCTAAGAATCACACACTATTTTGGCCTCAACAAACGCCACATTTGACACCATTTTTTATCGCGCTCATTAGCATACAGCTCAAGGTAAGCACATTTGACAATGAGTCCATTTCCATCACATCAAACATTATTTATTTCAAAAATGCTTGAACGCCTAAGATGAATACATGCCATTTATGCCATCCTGCGACAGCTCAAAGCTCATCAGACATCACGCTCGTCAAGTTGTCATACACGAGTAACTACAACAATCAGCTCCGATAGTTCTGCCTCACAAACATGCACTTGTCCTGCTAGTTGAAGAGTTGTCCTACAAGTAAGGACAAAAAGTGTACTAGTCAAGTGGGATACTGCACGTGAAAAAAGAAAGACTTCAACACTTTTTCATCATTTCCGGCTAGCATGACACTAACGCTAGACATTTGTTTTTTTTATTCTTCAATCAATCACAAAATTTGCAGAGCTGAAGGATCACATAATCCCAAGGCGGCGGCGGCGGCACTCAGTCGGCGGCGGGAGAGACTTCTGGCGAGGTCCTGCAGAGTCCTGCTTTGAGACCCCACCTTCATGGATGCCGGCGGCTGATGGTCCCGCTGAGCCGGGACGCGCCTAAACACAATCACGCACACACCCGTTGATGGCGGTGAGAAGAAAGCGGCAGCGAGAAGGCGGCTGACCTTCTAATGCGAGGTGAAGCCGGCGGCGCCGTCCACCCGGTTGATGTTGAGGTGGTTGTGGAGGATGTGGAAGACCTCCTGGATGTTGGGAACGTAACCAGACTCCAGCTTGGACCAGATGGGCACGTCTGAGGAGGTCGCCAATGACAACAGCACAAGGGTCAGGACATTGCGCAAGATCCATCGGGGACATGTTTGAAATGAAGACTTGGACCAAACAGAAGCAGTATTTCATGCAACGTGATGGACCGATCGGACACACCGTTGAGTGTGACCTCAAAAGCTCCAGTGGAAAGGAAGTGCGTCTCCATCATGTTGCACAGGAAGAAGGCCATCAGACAAGAGAAAATCTGACGGAGGGAAAAGACGGCTTGAAGACGACGCCGGGATGCGAACTCCCGCTCCGCTGGGTGAAGCGCTCACCTTGTTGTCCTGGGTCCACGTCCAAAATGTGGGTGTGTTCACACCGAGCATCGCAAACACGTTCTGGCCGCTGACGATCAACAAGATGGACGCCAGCTTCAGATACGACACCACGCTGCCCAACAATCTCAAAGGGAGCCACAAAGGCGCGTCACGCAAACTTCTACGAGTGCACGCACACAGACAGCTGCAGTGGGCATACTTGTTGATGGGGGAGGGGGGGTAGTTTTGCCCCTCAATGCGTATGTCGGGGTACAACTGCCCGATGGCCCTGGAGTACTCCTGGAACACTTTGCTGTAGCCTCAGGAGATGCTGCATACAAACCAACACAGGCTGAGAGTGCGTAGGCGGCAATGTGCCACTCACTTTAGGAAGCATACATTGTGATTATTTTCCAAGTAAAAAGGCACTTACACATTTTCCCTTCCGCGGTTTACGCGCTCGTACACATTTCTACGCAAGTTGGAATACATCAATAACCAAATATCTCGTTAACGTCAGATTTACTACGGAACAGAACGCATGTTGCTTATAAAAACATCAATTGACTTTTGAAAGTGGAGCAACTAAGCCCACGTTCAAATGTGGTTTGAAGACGTTGTTCGTGTGCGTGCTAACTATTAGCTGCCACCGCTAGGCTCACCAGTACTGAAACTTGAGCACGGGGCCGCTATACATGGTCGCCCTGGCCGCCTTCCCGAGCTCCATCTCCGGCCCGGCTAAGACCTGCTGCGGGTTCGACCTGCCTACGTAGACGTCGCGGAGCGTCAGAACCGTGAAGAGTAGAAGTGCCGCTAGCAGCCCAGCCTGGCCGTATTCGGCCATCTTGGCTACTGCTGGTCGTGTCCGATTTCCGCTTCCGGCTCCTCTACAATAAAGCCAGGCACGCATTTCAAAATTGGTATTTTTTCCCCCTGTCATTCTGGCATTAAGATTTTAATACATTTTCAGTGATTATCCTTATAGCCAAATGTTTTTTTTTATTCAATTTTTCACCAGGTAAGTCAATTGAGAATACGTTCTCATTTACAATGTGGCAACCTGGGGAAAGGGCGGCCTTACCACTAGGCACACCAGGCCATTGCCTCGGGCGTCGCAACCACCAAAAAAAATATATATATATGTATATATATATATATATATATATATATATATATAAAATATATATATGTATATATATATATATATATATAAAATATATATATATATTTCTATATATATAACAAACGTGAAGCACTTGTGGAAGACGTCATATCCAACCGCCGCTCGAGGACAAGTGACGTCACCAACACCGCGACGCTCCTTACCGACTCCGGACCGCCGAGCGGCAAGCAAGCAAAAGGTGAAAACGCAACAAGAACGACCACCAGCAGGTGAGTACAAAATACGAGACTTTAATTTTGTCTTGTTCAGCCCTCAGGAGCAATTGTGTGGCTTTTTGTTTGCTTGATTGCACAGTGTTTAGCCGACTCGTACTGTATGTCATAACAAAACAGAACGCACGTGAAACTTTGTTGATTCCCACAAACATTTGAACACGTCGTTTTGTGATGACCAAAATCAAGCTGATAAGCTCGCAGTGGGACGGCCGGCGCCATGCTGACCCTGGGGAGTCTCCACATCCTGCGGCTTCCGGTCAGAGCGTGGTGCGGCTGTGCCTTGGCCAGAAAGCCTCCTCTTCCTGCTCCTCCTCCCGCCTACTGCTCTTCAACTCTCCGCCACGTGTCGTCAGGGGGCGCAGATCCCGGTTGGTACGAACAGGCGGCGCTCTCGGCCCCCGTGCGCCTGGCTGAGGACTTCCTGATCCAGGTCCAGCAGACCAGCGGTCTTCCCTGGTGGCTCAGCATCGCCTTCAGCACCCTGACCATCAGGACGCTGGTCACCCTCCCTCTTGCCGCCTACCAGATGCGCGTGCTCGCCAAGGTTGCACCAAACAAATTGCACTTAGAAGGACCTGTCCTCCCTGGAGATGTTTATCTTCTACAAAATCCCACACATCCTTATCCAACAAATCCTGAGGGATTCATCAAAAGGGCAGTTTTAACACGAATATTAATGGGACAAAGGAGAGAAGGGGGGGGGGGGGGGGGTCGTGCAAATGGGCCTCCAAACGTCCCGGTCGGTGAGACACCTTCAGAGGGCGGACAAGTCCTTCTCAGATGCTTTTTTGTAATCACCGTAACCCATCTCCGTTGTCCATAACCACGGCGACCTGCAGGTAGAGGCGCTGCAGACGGAAATCGCGACACTGGCCGAGAGACTGCGGTACCAAGTGTCGTTGAGGGCCAGCGAGCGAGGTTGGACGGACAAGCAGAGTCGGTAAGAACAACGCCGCCGGCTCAGATCCCCGCGCTCGTCTCGGTATCAAACTCACAGCGCTCGCTCTTGCCGCCTTTAGTTTCCAGTTCCGGAAGAATCTGCGGCGTTTGGTGTCGCAGCTGTACGTGAGGGACAACTGCCACCCTTTCAAGGCGTCGCTGCTAGTTTGGGTTCAGCTGCCGCTTTGGATCGGCCTGTCGCTCGCCCTCAGGAATCTCTGCGCGCCGCACTCGTGTGAGTCGACTCGGACTTAAACGAGGCCTAGGTTACTTTGTCACCCTTTCAAATAGCCACATGTACACGGGTCCATCTTTATGGGAAATCGATTGGTTTAGATCAGCAAAAAGGATGGGAAATGTTTTTGGGTTCCATTTTTGGGGGGGGGGGGGTGGTAATACTTCCCTAGGAGTTCCGCAGGTGTTGAAGCACAGTTTTCATTTCAGTGCTCCACGCCTCTTTGGCCACAGGGGGCACGCTGTGGTTCCCCGACCTGACGTCACCTGACTCCACGTGGCTTCTGCCGCTTGCCCTTGGACTGACCAATCTGTTCATCGTGGAGGTATGCGATTGACGGCCGATCATGTCAAACGTCGTCGTCGTCATCTTCTTCTTCTTGTTCAGCTGTTTTCCCTCCAGAGGTCCAACGTGTCGTCTGTCCACAAGGCGGTGACAAACGCCTTGCGAATGTTGTCCCTGTTGATGATCCCCATCGCCGCCGGCGTCCCATCGGTGAGTTTGCCCCACCTCGGAGCAAATGGATCAAGTGGAAGTGAATGTCCGGCAGGCATCTTTTTCCATCCCTCCAGGCGATGGCGCTCTACTGGTGGTGCTCCAGCTTGGTGGGCTTCAGTCACAATCTTCTGCTTCGCGCTCCCGCTCTTCGCCAGATCCTCAAACTTCCCACGCGGCCTTCCGACACGCCCTACAAAGACCTGATGGACGCCGTCGTCAGGAAGTTCCGCAAGTAAACGGGAAGTTATTGGCGGCTGTGCGGGAAGTGGCGCCCAAGCCCACCGCCGGGTCTGGGTCCAACTGAAACACAAAGAAAGTACTTGGAAGATGAGGAGAAAGCCAGCCTTGCAAGCAAAGCCATGTCACGTGGCGAGGGGGAGCTATTTCAGCAAAAAGGATGCAACCCCAAACGGCACACTCTGAGCTGACTCGCGTCTCTGACTGGCCGACGACCACAGACAAAGACGCTCCTTCGGACACGCCGTCGTCACTGGTCCCGGAATGGTCCTAAGTCCAGATCACAGACAAAATTCAAATGGCTATACAGTGGAGCCTCGGTTTTCGACCACAATCCGTTCCAGAAGGCTGTTCGAGAAGTGAATCGTTCGAATTCCGAATCATGTTTTCCCATTACAAATAAAGGAAAGAAATTTAATCCGTTCCAAAACAAAAACAAAAAAACTCCTTTTTCAAGCATTTTTTTCATTTGCGCATTTTTGTCAAAGGCAAGTCTGATGCAGGACGAATACAAGGCAAATATGTTCTTGGCCTTTTTTTTTCAAGGCAAATATGTTCTTAGCCTTTTTTTTTCCCTTTTCTTCTTAGCTTACAGAAAACTTTCACTGCGGGGAATGGCTTTTAGTACGAGGATATTTCTGTAATTATGTTTGTATCGTGCTCATTGATGAACTTCCTTGTTTTATGATCATTTTTTTCAATTACATCTGACGTGCAAAAGGTTCACCGCAACCTAAATACCTGATGAGTGAGTCTGTCTGCTCCAAAACATTAATTAATGCATGTAGGTGAAGTTGATGACAGCCAGAAAAGGAAACTTGAAAACGTGACCAAATAACTTTCTTTGTCAAAGGGAACAAACATTATTGAAGGAATGGGGTCGAAATACAAAAAGTCCTGCCTAGCTACAAAAACAGATATGCTCAAACCTCATTGAATAAAGTACATAAGCAGACAAGTATATTCACATATTAAATCAATAAAAGAAACATTTTAAGCATATAATTATACCGACGCACCAAATCAATAAAGAAGACATAACTAGACATTTTTGATAGGTGGTAATGACGAAGGTTTTTATAACTTTAGGATCTGATCTATATTTCGGAGCACTTTGAAATAACAAATGTTTTTTGATATATTGCCTGAATAGCTTAATGACCCTTAAGGAACTGTTTAATGCATGCCTATTGATTTTCTAAATCACGGACACTGCCAAAGTCGTCTAAAAATGCTCAGTACTTGATTGTATCTTATGTTTTGACGAATGCTAGACGCCAGTTTTCGATGACTGCTGAACGTTCTGGACAGAGGGAAATATTTTGCCTAACAAAGAAAAGATAGGGTTGGAAGCATGATTAAACTAAGAATATGATGACGTCAGCAAGTACATGGAGTATCAAAAGAACAAACAAACAAAAACATGGTAAGTGGTGAGTACAAACTTTGCATCGTCAGGGAACATGAATAAATTGATGATGTCACAGCCAAAAGCTCACATCATTCCGTACAAAATGACAAAATTGAAAGAATGACGACTGGATGAGGTGCGACAGTGTATGTGCTCTTAGTGCTGCCTTCGACACTGTAGACTTCGATATTTTATTAGGGCGTCTTAAAAGTTGTGTTGGTATTTCAGGGTCAGCACTAGGCTGGTTCCATTCCTATCTATCAAACAGGACGCACCGAGTGGTCCATGGCAATGCGTCCTCGGAGCTCTATAATGTTACGTGTGGTGTCCCACAGGGATCGGTTCTCGGACCAATTCTTTTTAATATTTATATGATTCCGCTTGGGGACATAATACGTAAATATAATATTAGTTTTCAATGCTACGCGGATGACACCCAATTATATATGCCGTTATCGATGACAGAGCCGCGGGATTGTTGTAATCTTGAGGCGTGCCTTGCGGAGATCAAGCAATGGATGTCTCTGAACTTCCTTCGTCTTAACCCAGATAAAACTGAGATGTTGATCATTGGTCCAACTCGTTATCAACACTTATTCAAGGAAACCGCTATAACTATAGATAACCGTACTATCACTCAGAGCGATACTGTAACTAATCTCGGGGTAATATTTGACCAAACTCTCTCCTTTCAAAAGCACATTAAGAATATAACCACAATTGCGTTTTTTCACCTTCGTAATATTGCAAAGATTCGTCCGATCCACTCGACCGGTGATGCGGAAACTATTATACATGCGTTCGTCACGTCGCGTCTGGACTACTGTAATGTATTATTCTCTGGTCTTCCTAAATCCCGCATCAAAAGTCTACAGTTAGTACAAAATGCTGCTGCAAGGCTGCTCTCACGGACAAGAAAATGTGATCACGTTACCCCAATATTAGCCAACTTACATTGGCTCCCGGTCCATTTAAGATGTGACTTCAAGGTTCTTCTATTAACCTATAAATCACTGCATGGCTTAGCGCCTTCACATCTCGTCGACCTAGTTGTTCCTTATGTTCCGTCTCGTAACCTTCGTTCGCAAAACGCTACCCTTTTAGCGACACCGAGGGCCAAGAAAATGTCTGCAGGCTCTAGAGCATTTTCTATTCGGGCTCCAGAGCTTTGGAATGCCCTACCAATGGATATTAGAACTGATACCTCAGTAGAAACATTTAAGACACGTTTAAAGACACATTTCTATGATATGGCCTTTAACTAACCTGTAGTGGCCGATTCGGCTAGAGTTTGTTTTTCTTGGGTATCAAAGTAATTACTCCTTGCTTCATTGTTGTTATGAATTGTTTTCTATCAATACAATCCCGTAAAGCTTCAAATCGTAATCGATGAATGGATATTTGTTGGGTTCACAACATTTATCTGAACAGAATCTCACAGAGGCGGGATATGTCTTTGTTGGCATGCGACTCCTGCAGAAGGACACACCCCAGCCACAGCGAATGTGGATGGGATCTGCGCCTTCCCTCAGTTTGGTCGTGCCTTTTATTGAGGAACAAACAATGGGGCAAGTGTACATGTACATGAAATCATAGCTTCTTTAGACGGGAAGGACATTCCACAATTACATCTCATGACCACCGCACAACAGCGATACTATTAGGACAGAAGCGGTATGGTCGTCTCATGTCTTTAGCTTTAACAAAGACGTAGTCTTAGTGCTTATGGGATGGATACCTCTGTTGGAGTTCTCATGACTTCTACTTAAATAAGACGTTTGTCTGCTTCAGCCATCCCATGACAACCTCATGATATGTTCATGGATAGCTAACTATGGGGCTCATTGTATAGCGCGACTCGTGACTCCAGACATGAGTTCCTTAGCCAGCCATATGCTCCCAAGTCATTATCACGAGGCCAAACTGTCACATACTACGGAAAATCTTGCACACATAAGTAGATACATAGAATCCAATGATAAAAAGTATATTTTTCCCAACAATATTATTTCATGTTCTAATGATAACATATGCACTTATATGGTTGAATATACACTTACTGATACACAAACAATGTATGTATGTATGTATGTACGTATGTATGTTAAAAAAAAAAACAAGTTTGCGGATTATCACATATCGCGGACGCTCTTAGAACCAATTATCCGCGATAAAAGAGGGATTACTGTATCTCACTTCTATTTGCCGTTGCCGCAAACAAGGTAAAAACCCACGTAAAATGTCCACGGTACATACATGAGAAAACTTCACGTCACTGCAGTAAACACAAAATACGGCATAAAACGCACAAATGACGTACAGGTGTACGCTCCATCATAACATAATAAAGAGAGTTCATAGTTCATTCTACAACTCGTATTTATATTTCGTGGCGGTTTAGTCATCAAAATGCATTCAAAAACAAGTCAATTGAAGGCATGATGATTGCAATTATTATTTGCATTAACATTCACCATTGGTCGGCGTTTGGTGCCAGCAGGTCAAATTAGGCGAGGAAGTGGAGGGTCAAGGGTCAAGGCCCGCCCGCCACGTGTGTGGATGGCAGGAGAGTGTCAGGAGCACACGTCTGTGTTGAAGTTCACGTCTTATTTGCGAAATGCGGAAATATTTATGCCTTATCATCGGTCGGAGAATCAAGCAACTAACGTGAAGGACAGGCTTTGCCGTTTCCTTTTGGACAGCGGGCGTCCTCAGCCATACGCTCCAGGGGAAACGCATCCTTCGCGTGCTTCTGCATGCATCTACATCCATCCATCCATTCGTGCTCAGAACTCTCACGAAGGATCCAAGGCTGGCGTCAATGGCATCTTACATATGATCGAAGGCTGCCCAGAATGCCATCAGTTCAGGCCCCCTAGACAAAACATAAGAGAGATATAACCAAGCATTCAGCGTTTGAGGAAAAACACCAGGCATGCATTGAACACTTACTTCATTCAGGCAATATGCCCCAAAACATTTGAGATGTCAAAGTGCACATCATGAAGTTAGTATTAAAACATTTCCTTTGATTGATTTCATGTGTGCTTCTCTACTTTATTCATGTGATGTCAGCAAATCTGGTTTTGGAGCTAGGCGCGAGCGACTTTTTGGAAGCCATTTTCTTCAACGGGACCCTGGAAGATGTTTGGAACCTACCACTCGAACTTCAGACTGCAGCGAGAATCCATTTGGACCTCCTTCAAGGCCCGCTTTCCTACCTCTCCGGGGTCATTCGAGCTCAGGTCCAGCTGTTGGAGGTGGGAGGGGTTGGACCGGAGAGCCTTGGCCAGTGAGACGCATCCTCGTGTGCCGATCTCGCACCCCATGAGCCTGAGAAGACAAGAGGGCGGCTGACACAAGCCCAAGGTTCTTGGGCCGGCTCGAGGAGAGCCTTACTTGAGAACTTGCAAGGTGCACTGCGGCTTTGCCAGTCCGGCGGCGAGCGCCTCCACCCCGTGGTCGCACAATTTGTTCTCGCTGAGATCCAGATGGCTCAGGGTGCGGGACGAGCTTAGAACGGAGGCCAGCGCCTCGCAGCTTTTCTTGCTCAGGTTGCAGCTCTCGAGCCTGAGAAGACAAGAGGGCGGCTGACACAAGCCCAAGGTTCTTGGGCCGGCTGGCCTTCTGCCGCTCGAGGGGAGCCTTACCTGAGAACTTGCAAGGTGCACTGCGGCTTTGCCAGTCCGGCGGCGAGCGCCTCCAGCCCGTCGTCACGCAAGTCGTTCCAGCCGAGATCCAGCTCCCTCAGGCTGCCGGGCGAGCTTAGAACGGAGGCCAGCGCCTCGCAGCTTTTCTTGCTCAGCTTGCAGATCTCGAGCCTGAGAAGACAAGAGGGCGGCTGACACAAGCCCAAGGTTCTTGGGCCGGCTGGCCTTCTGCCGCTCGAGGAGAGCCTTACATGAGAACTTGCAAGGTGCACTGCGGCTTTGCTAGTCCGGCGGCGAGCGCCTCCAGCCCGTCGTCACGCAAGTCGTTCCAGCCGAGATCCAGCTCCCTCAGGCTGCCGGGCGAGCTTAGAACGGAGGCCAGCGCCTCGCAGCTTTTCTTGCTCAGCTGGCAGCGATAGAGCCTGAGAAGACAAGAGGGTTTGGGCTGCTGACATGTGCGCGGCCGGTTCAGCGTGCTGGCTCGACGGCACCTACACTGATTTTCGAGAAGCCTTGACCACCGGCAGCAGCATCAGGAGCCCCTTCTCGGACGGAGCGTATTTCCGGAGATCGAAGCAGCTCATGGCTTCGTCGGAAGCCCGCAAGAAGAAGACCAGGGCCGACCACATGGCCGGAGGTAGGTCCTCCGTGGACAATTTCCCCCCTTTGAGGTATTTTTGGATCTGGTCCAGCAGGGACTCGTCCTTCAGCTCCTTCAGGCAGTAGAACAAGTTGATGTTCTCCTCGGGAGAATTCCGCTCGATCCGTCGCTTGATCAAGCGGACCGTTTCTGCGTTGCTGTGTCTGTAGTTCTTGGGAACCTTCAGCAGCTCACCCAGGAGATCCTGGTTGCACTGCAAGGAGAGGCCCAGCAGGAAGCGGAGGAACAAGTCCAGGTTTCCCTCACTCTCGGAGGCTTTGTGGATGGCCGCCTCATGGACTTCAGCGAGCGGCTTCCGCTTCCAAAACAACAGGAGGCGTTTCCCCCTCAACCTGGAAACATCCAGCACGTTCTTGTTGTCCTGGAACAGGCTCATCATCACGTAGAGAGCGGCCAGATATTCCTGGACGGTCAGGTGGATGAACTGAAACATCTTGCCTTGTTGGTATTTCTTGAGCGGGGGTACCTCCTTGAAGACCACGGTGAAGACTCCCGAGTGTTTTGCGCCCTGCAGGTAATCCAAGCCGCTTTTCCGCAAGTCCTTCTCGTAGAAGATCTGTTGCTTTTTCATCAGCTGCTGAAAAGCCAGCTTGGCCAGCGCTTTGACGTACTCCGTGCTCTTCCGGCTGTCTCGCTCCTTGGACTTGTCCAGGTGATAGAGCAGGAACTCTGTGTACATCTCGGTCAGGGTTTCGGGCAGCTCCTTTCCGGCATCCCGACAGTCTTGGAGAACGGTGGCGGTGAGCCAGCAGAAGATGGGCAAGTGGCACATGATGAAAATGGTGCGGGACTTCTGGATGTGCTTGATGACGTCCTCCTCGGCGGGGAACCTCTTCCTGAAGTAGTCCAGCCTCTGGGAGTCGCTGAAGCCTTTCACCTCGGTTCTGCCGTCCACCAGGCGCGGCGGGATGTCGTGGGCCGCCTGGGGCCGCGTGGTGATCCAAACCCGGGCGCAGGGAAGCAGGTTCCCCTTGATGAGATGCGCCAGGAGCACCTCCACGGGGTAGGCTCGGGTCACGTCCGGGTCCACCTTGCGCTCGTCGTTCAGGTCCAGTTTGAGGCGGGACTCGTCCAGGCCGTCCAGCACAAACAATATCTTGATCTCGCTGGACTGGTAGTGGCGGTTGGCCGACTCTTGCAGACTGACCAAGATGTGGTCCAGCATCTTGATGGCCTTGCTCTCCCAGACAAAGAGTCGGATGAGCTCCGCCAGCGAAAAGCTTTTCTCCTCCTCCAAGTTCAACTCGCGGAAGGTGAAGGGAAAGATGAAGTCCACGTCTGTGTTGGTTTCCCCGCTGGCCCAGTCCAGGACAAACTTGCGCACCAGGAAAGTCTTCCCGATACCCGCGAAGCCCACGGTGAGCATCGTGCGAAGGGGCTCCTGGCTTTGGAAGATGTCGCACGGCTGGATGGACTCCTCCTCGGCCACGCCGCACATCTCCATCTGAAGGACCTCGTGCTGCTTGTTGGGGAGACCGGCGACGCCGCGGCTAATGTTGAGCTCAGTGTAGACGTTCTCCAGAGGCTCCTGCTGGCTGTACCCCGTGTTGCCCTTGGGAACGTTGAGGTAGCTCTTCCGCAGGTTCTCTTGCAGCTCCCGCTTGAATTTGCCGATCTGCTCGTTATCCACTGAGGAGATGCTACCTGAGGGCGCAGAAGGAGATCCCGTGTGGCAAAACCGTCTTTAGGCCTGGCCGCAAGCGTGCCGCAGCCATGCCGCCGCCGCCGCTTCCCCTCAAGGAGGCAAGTGAAGGAGGCCAGAGCTGTTGCCATCATTTGTATCACCTGAGAGTTTTCAGGTAAGCTGCTTTCTGGAAAGCCTCCCCTCCTCCCCCACCAGAAGCCACATTCACCTTACCTGTGATTTGTGCCAGGTCGTTGCGCAGCTTCTGGGAGAGGTTGTAGTTGTTGATCTTCTCCAGAATCTCGATGGTCTTCTCCCCCGCGTTCTTGCCGTGCCTGTTCATCAGCTGTTCGGTGATGTCAATCCAGTCTGCGTTTTCTTTGACCCTCTTGGGCAGGTTCATATAAAACTTGAACGTTCTGAAGTCCTCCTGCCCCAGGTCTTCCAGCGTTTCCAACAGCAGGCTCTTGATTTTCATATCCAGAGCCATCGTTCCCGGATGAACCTGAACGCAAAGGGATCACTTGAAGCAGTCCGAAAATAGCGTTGAGCTGACAAGACCACGCTCCCCCAGCCAGCCGTCCTCCCGTGCGAGTCCAGCAGCCGCAGCGCAGCGCAGATCCCGCCCTCCCAAGATCTCGTGGACGAGCTGAGGGCACGCACCGCGCTCTTTCAAAAATGTTTCTTGCGTTTGATCAATTGGAAAGAGTCTTTGCGGTGTAATTATCCTAAGCCGGTTCGTTTGCAAAGGAGACAAGAGTTCTTATGTTTACTGGGAGTTTAGCATCACAGCCATACCGTCGAACTGGTAGAACTGGTGAGACAAACGAAACTGTTTGGTCTGGGATTTTGTTGGACTGCCTCAACCATAATTCATGTACATGCCATTCCATTTCACTTTGCTACTGAGCTGGCCAGTCTACTGCGAGTGTTCACAAACAATGCCGAAACCAAAATGCACGCTCACGGAAGAGTTGGATACAAAATTCCCGTGCTTTGGCCAGGGTCGCAAGGAAGTATGTGAGTGAATAAATAAACATCCATCCATCCATTTTCTATACTGCTTGTCCCCACGGTGGTCACGGGCGGGCGGGCGGTTGTGCTTGAGCCCAGCAGTCATCGGGCAGCAGGCGGGGAATAAGTAAGTAAGTAAGTAAATAAATAAATAAATATGAACGAATGAATAAATAAATAAATACAGTATAAATGAATAAATAAATATACGCCCAAAAACTCACAAATGTCAGTGCACATAAGTTTTTGTCATTGTACACATGTTTTGTTCGGCCAATAACTGCTACTGCTACCCAGACACCATGTCATTTGTATCATCGTACACTAATGAAGAAAAAACAGGTCTATCTCGTCACCCTCGTAGGTTTACAAAACATACACATCAAATACAAAAGTCAACCATCCATCCATACGTACCACTTTGGCCATCGAGTGATCAAACTTTACTTGAACGACTTGAGTTTTTCGCGCGGTAACTCGTACGAGGTCAGGCTGATTTCTATCTATCTATCACGCTGATTGATATCCCATAGCGATTCTTCAGGGCGTGCCCTCGAAGTTAGACTTACTTTTGCTTTTGTCTTGCAACTTCATATAATTCCAACCAGGGCCGTTTTTTTGCTATGTGTAATATGGCTGCAATCCGCATGGGGGCGCACGAGCGCTCTCAAGAAAACAAAAACAAATGGCCAGTTTTCTAGCTCAGTCAGTTAGTTCCAGGATGGGTGCCGTGACACATCGAGATTCTTTGCAAACGAACCGTTTTGATGGAACCTGCGAGAAAAAGGAAACATTCCCCAGTGTGGGAACATTTTGCTGTCATTTCCCCAAATAAGGTAAGTGTTCTTTTGTACGGTGCCCGATTTCATCGAAGTTTGCATTTACGTATCGCGTTCTCTTTCAAGGTGTCCCTGATGGTTAAGATGCAGAAAGAAAAAAACCGGAACCCGTTTGTGATGAAACGCAACGTTGAAGCAGAAGAGCAGTCGATTGTAATTTGCCTGCCAGATCATATTGGTCTTCTTCAGAGAAGGCGGACGTTGCTGCCGATTACTCTCTGGAGCCGTAATGAACACAATTCAACTACTCCTCTTTACTGCTCACAAGTACAAGTCATCTTCATCCATAAGCACATCAGTCTTTCCTTGTTAAAACACACAAACAAACAAACAAAAACATGGTAAGTGGTGAGAACAAACTTTGCATCGTCAGGGAACATTAATAAATTGATGATGTCACAGCCAAAAGCTCACATCATTCCGTACAAAATGACAAAATTGGAAGAATGACGACTGGATGAGGTGCGACAGTGTATGTGCAAGAATGGAGCAGAATGTTTACAGGAAGGTCGCTTGGAGATAAACCCAGCAGGTGCCAGAGGGAGACAGCCAAGAACCCGGCCAAAGATGATCACCAAGGCCGAAAGACGGGATGGAAGACAACAGCCCCCCTCCACACACACCGAATCGCCCATACTCAGCACCGACTCCCATTGAATCAAACTCTACTGCGAACTTGCCCCACCCCAACGACTCATCACCCATCAAACTCGGCCCACACCGGCATGTGCAACTGAATATAAGCTGACCAAAGAAGCTTGAACGTTGCCTTTTCGGAATGGAGACTTTCTGCTCTTGAAAGGCCCAGCGCTGTATTGTACTTTCCTGAAAACAGAGCTTTCTTAACAAGAATTGTGATTGAACTCAACCAACCTGTGTAATAGGTGCTCTGCGTCACAGGGACGTGACTGCGGGGTTGTTCCTCCCGTCCGCGAGGTGTCGCTGCGAGCTGGTTCGGCGCGTCAACACAAACAGACAAGCAAGCAGTGCGTTCGCTACACACGTGAGCGCGAACGCCAGCCACAATGTTGTCTCGATTAAAAGCCAAAGTGGGCTCGGTTCTGCTGCCGGGAGACGAGTTCTGCTTGGACACGACAGCCAAGGCCGACACTATCTCGCTAGCGGGCCCTTCCAAGGCGGACAATGTGCTTTGCGGGCCCGGGCTGCGGCGCAGTGGCGACCGGCTGTTGGCGTATAAAAGCGGACTTCTGCGACACAAAGAGCCAAACATGTTCTGGCTGGACGCCCAGCACAAGAGGGTGACAAACAATACACAACACGCGCAACAAATGTCTTCCTCTTTGCTCATTTACGCGTCCGGATTTGTCAAACGCTGTGGAGAGCGAAGCGCGATGGCGACGTCATCAAGAGGCGACAACCGTTCGCGCATCCGCGTCGAACCCCAGGCCCGGGCGGGGGCCACGATACGGCCCGGCCCGCCTCATCATTTTATGTGGCCCGCCAAGACAAATTGGGTGTCATGACTAGAATTGCAAATTGGCTTCACTTTCAATAGTATCTTCTTTTTAAAAAAAAAAAATATTTCACCAGTTTTTACTCATCTGATTTGAAAAGGAGTTATTTGTCCGTTTGCTTTGTAGCTCATATGAGGTGCTCATACTTTTATTTGGGTTGACAGTCATAATGGCCCTCCGAAAGAAGCTATGACTACAATGCGGCCTGCCGAAAAAAATGACTGACATCCCTGACGCTGTACACCATACGTGTCAAACCCAACGCCCGGGGTCATATATATAAAAATATATAGATATAGATATATATAGCCACCCGAAAAGTCAAAGTTCCATTTAAAAGTCTGCTTAACGACAGCAAGTTTGTGCAGGTCACGTCACCAATGGGCAATTTTTGAAAGGGGAAGAAATCCTTGTGAAGATGCTGAGTGTGCGTGTTTGCGTTCCCTCAGTACGTTCCAGCCAAAGGAGAGACGGTCATCGGCATCGTGACGGCCAAGTCGGGCGACGTGTTCAAGGTGGACGTCGGCGGAAGCGAGCAGGCGTCTTTGTCCTACTTGGCCTTCGAAGGCGCCACCAAGAGGAACCGACCTAATGTCCAGGTGCGTGTGTGCCATGAGAGTCAGAAGCCGCTGACTGGACACCTGTGTGACACGCAACCATTACCTCGCCGTCCGCCCCCTTTTAGGTGGGCGACCTGTTGTTTGCGCAACTGATAGTCGCCAACAAGGACATGGAGGCAGAGCTTGTTTGCGTGGACAGTGCAGGACGGGCCAATGGGATGGGAGTGTTTGGAGCAGGTGGTTTCCTCTTCAGGGTCTCGCTGGCTCTTGCCAGACGGTATGCACGCGCCGGAGTGATTGAAATTTCAAATCGTTCATTTCAATCACCAGGTCTCGAGCAGTGCTTGTCAACCACTCGTGTGCCGCGAGTGATCGTCAGGTGTGCCGTGGAAAATGATCCAATTTCACCTGATTGGTCCCGAAATATTTTTGGAAAACAAATGAATTCTTACCTGCAGATCATATGCCATTGTCGAGTGTCTGTGCTGCAGTAGTGACTGGCAGCGTCATCGTGTAATGATTCCTCGTCACTAGAGGGCAGCAGGGAGTGAATTGCGTCGTACGTTAAGACAAGGGACACTTTGATAAGAATGACTATATTGTTCATATAGGTGGCTACGTCTTACCAGATTTTTCTTGGTGTGCCTCGAGATGTTTTCCACTGAAAAGGTGTGCCGTGAATGAAAAAAGGTTGACAAGCACTGGTCTCGAGGACCGATAGATCGACCTCAATAGTCCCTAAGATGAAAACCCCTTTGCGCTGAGCCTCCT
The DNA here is from genome assembly GCF_901709675.1 of Syngnathus acus. Classification (NCBI taxonomy): domain Eukaryota; kingdom Metazoa; phylum Chordata; class Actinopteri; order Syngnathiformes; family Syngnathidae; genus Syngnathus; species Syngnathus acus. Next base: position 676,885 of record NC_051095.1, read on the forward strand.
TTTCTCCCCCATCTCAGGTTGTTGGCCCCCCACAGCGATTTGCGGGCAGAGCTGGAGCAGCTGTTCCCGTGCGAGATGGTGGTGGGGATGAACGGTCGTCTGTGGGTCAAGTCTTCGAGTGTCCGCCGGACGCTGGTCTTAGCCAACCTGCTGGAGAGTTGCGAGAACATGACGCCTGCCCAGAGGCGCCAGATCTTTAGCAGACTGGCCCAGGGGGCACTCTAGAGGTGGGGATTCAAATGGAGGCGCCCACCCGACACACAGTGAGCCAGCCCATTGACTTTTTCTAGGGACGAGGTGTGTGTGTGTGTACTGATTTAGATCCGTACAAATGGGGCCTTTTTTTTTTTTCTGCACACAAACTATTTTAATGTCATGATTGAATTTCTGCTTGGTCATAGGACTCATTTAACTGCATCTTATTATTTCATATTGTCACTCTTTCAAGTCATGAACTAATAAATAATGGATGGACGGACGGACGCTTTTGTCTGGATGACAAGGTGAACAAAAATGAACGCACGACAAATGGAGTTTTGTGATGTCACCATTTAAAAGAACAAAAAAAAAAAACATTGTCAGGTACAAGGCAATTGTTTGTTTTCTTCTTCAATACACATATATTCTCAAACGGTTACCAAAAATATATTTGCCTTTCCTCTAGTTTTGTGCATTCGCAAAGCATTGCGGGTAGCACAGCACCTACCTTAAACCGCAAACAAGCAAGCAGACGGACGGCGGTGGTTCTTAACCTTTTTCCTTGTTCGCACCCCATTCAATTCACCAACCAGTGCTCACACCCCTGACCCTATCTAACCCTAACTAATTAGTAGCATAATAAGCGGTCTACCATACAGCTATAAAGTAAGGCTTAATTAGCATTCTCCCGAATGCCTATTAACACAATGACTTCTTGAATTGGTCACTTTTTTCGGTTAGCCCACCACTATCCCCGAAAAATTGTCAATTTCCCCCGGGTTATCCTCGCACGCGCCCCCGGTTAGGAAACCACTGGCATAGGGCAATGCAACTAACATACCAGCGGTGGCCAATCGAACGCATGTTTACATTGGCCCGCGTGCGTCTTGCGCATGACGGGACGGTGTGCGGTCACGGGATGTGTTTCCGAATGCCCGGCGTGAACTCCTTGGCATTTGGGTTCAGAATGCCCTGAACGCGCACACAAAAACATGTTCGATGAATTGCCTTAACCCGCTTCCCTTTACGATAAGTCATGTCAAACAAAATGTAAAATGACGTTGTCATGAGGATGTTGTACTTGCCGAGATCAACAAAATCAAAATAATACAAGAACTAGAAGAGCTACTCCATTTGCGGCATCGGTCGCGACATGCGCGCAATGCGGACGTGACGTAGGACTTAGTGCTACAGCCGCCGCTGTATTGACGTTAACATTTTGGTTGTTCCTCGCTTAATCGGTGGTTCGAATTAAGATCGAAGAATAACTCGGACCCCGTCATGACTGCGTGACCTCAGCCGCTGTTTGCATTTTGGGTAAATTTGCTTTGTTGTGTTGTGTTGTGTTTCGAGCGGAAGGACTGGAGCCTTCGAAGCTTATTTATGCTACATTAGCTAGCATCCGAAATCTTGCTAAACACAGACAATAGATAACATTGTTGTATAATGTTTCTCATTAATACCCTAATCAAGCAGTTTAAGTTACCAGGTAAATCCTAGCGTCACAGACAGACGTAACAAACCTACAATGAATTTCAAACGGAACATTTTTCTCAAGTATAATAAATGTCAGGTATTATAAATATAGTAAAAAAAAGGGGGAAATGAGGACTTATCAGTGTAAATTAGTACAGTTGCCATGCATAGAGAAAGAAAAGTTGTGAACATACATTGTCATGAACAAATATCAGGTGGTTAAGTAATGAGCCTGATTGGGGGCTCAGAGTAAATATCACATAGGGACCCGGTCAAAACAAAAGAGGCGCGTGGAAGAACAACAACTCTTTTCCAAGAAGAGCGATGCCGTTGCTCACCTCAAAGACTTTGAAGGGGCTTTGTCAACCACAAATTTGGGAGTCCTACAACTTGTGCGCTTGATCTTTGGAGAACTTGCCAAGCTGTGATGAAAACTAGGCGCAGAGAGAAGAACAATGAATGACAACAATGAAATAAAGGCTATGTAAAGTCAGTCACGCACGTTAGTAATCACCTCGATTCTTTTGTTGCTTCGTTTGCTGCCGCTGTGTCAGTTTGCAGAATACGTGCAGTGGAAAGCCCAATTTTGTTTTGGTCTGTCTGTCTGTCTGACACCGAACCGAAATCCGGCTAAACTTTCCAGTTTGAGCTCAATCTCTTTCAGCCTGGAAACAGTAAGTGTTAACCCCCATTGTTGTCAAGTATATGCATTTTCAGGAACCAGTGTTGTCATGGAAAAGCACGGTTTCCACTTTAGGCCAAAGGAATCCGTTGTGAGCAGCGTTTTTGTTGCCCAGATAATGGACTTGTTGCGGTTCGTCAGTCACGTTCATCTTATGCTTTAGCCGTGCCATCCTTACATGGAAAAACATCAGCCTTTGTTGTTGTTTTTTTTTTTTTTTTTAAAAACAAAAAACAGAACCCGACGACTGTTCTCAAGCTTCTCCCAACGTTCCTGATGCATTGCCACGGAAATATACCATGTGTCTAATCCTCTTTGAGCTTCCAGACGGGTCCTCCTCGCTCGGACCCCGCTTGACTGATCCTGTCCTGTGTTTATGGTCTTCCCCGGCATTTGTGTGCAGCGCCCCGCTATGTCTCACCGCCAGTACCAGCGAAGGCCTATGCCTGACACTGACTTCCGACCCAGTCTGGGTCCCGACGGCCTCTCTGAACGCCACCGCCGCTCCTCGCCGGATCGTCGCGGCTACTATGGGTCTGGTAGTTCGACATCAGCGCCTGCCTTGCCGCTCAGCTCGATGGACAGCGCCCTCAGCGTCCTGAGCAGCTGCGGTCTGGAGCCCGCCGACCTTGCGCTCCTCGCCGAGATCCCTGAGGACAAACTCACTGTGGAGTCGCTGCCGCACATTGTCCGTCAGATTAAATCCAACAGAGAAGCACCCCATCCTCCCCCTGTCTCCTCCTTTGACCTTCCCAGCTTGCCCTGGCATCAGTATAGCGGTCGGGTGGTCGAGTACCCCCTGGACCACATCAAGCCGACAGGCCTTCCTGCAGAGCCGCTTCGCGAGTGGCGAGATTGCTGGCAGAATCCGAGAAGCGAGCCGACGCCCTCCCAGACCCAAAGGCCGGCCAGGAGCGAGCCTCCGTCGCAGTCTCCCAGATACTTTGCGGAAGCCGGGCCTGGCAAAGCAGCAGCAGCAGCGACCATTCCCTCCCTCTTCTCCCTGGCCCACCGGCCTAGCCCAGCTGACAGGTCTGTGGCGCCTCTGGACGAGAGGCGGTGGGAAACCGGGTCGGAACGAGGTCACCCTGACGCCTCTGCCAGCCAGCCTCCCGGTGCTGCGGCACCGTCCAAACAGGAAGTGCAGGATTTCTACAGCGTGGAGCCTCAGACGTACCCCACCTCGTGTTCTCTGTGTAATGCCTGTGTAATCTCGTTGGAGGTAAGTAGCCCGAGAGTCTGAACCCGGCCGGATGGCCTCGTTGGGAATGCTGGCAAAACGAAAGAGGGATCTTCAGTGGGTCAAGAAGAAGGCACGGAAAAGATCTGACGGGGGCTTTTCTGTTTCAGGACTGGAGGAAACACATCAACAGCAGTCGGCATGCTGACGGTCAACTCGGCCTGCTGCACCGGTGAGTTTCTTCTCAAAAGTGTACTCGTGACTTTGGTCCCGTTCCTGCCGCTTTCCCGATCGTTGTTGTTGCTGCTGCTGCTGCTGCTTTAACGCGTCTGTCTGTCTGTCTGTCAACAAATGTATTGACAGTGCAGCCTTATAATAAATGATCACATGAATTGGAATGCCTATTCTACAATGTGACATGCATAGTATGTTAGCAATAACATCTTTGTCCGTCCGTCCTCCTCAGCTTTCCCACGTGGGATTGCCGCAAGGAGACGCCCAATAGGTTAGTGCAGCGAGCTTGCCAAAAAGACAACAGACGCAGTTAACTCAAAGTGTTTAACGTGAGCTTTGTCATTGAAGAGATGAGCGACAGTCCCAGGTGGGGCTGGGGGCGAGGCGGAGGAAAGACCCAGAGACTTTCTGGGCCACCAATGACGACGGCAGCAGTAAGTGGGCGAGGCGAGCCTTTAGCGCTTGTTTTCAACAAATCTGACTTGTCTTTCATGTCCATTTGGCGTTCCTTCTGTACACCAGGGTCGCAAGCTGGAAAGAGCCCAGAGAAGAAGGTAAGCATTGATGAGCGACCGCTTCCGTTTCAGATTGCTCGCAAAAGTAGCGTGGCACGTGTCAACTTTGAGACTATTCCAAACGATGTCGTCGGCAGCCCGTTGCGGAATCCAAATGGGCCGAGCAGGCTCGGGAGTCGATCCACAAGCGGCGTCCTCCGTATGTGGACGAGCAGCGGGTAGACTTCAGCATCTCCAATGTCTTCAACATTGTGAAGGTGCGTGTCAAAGGACAACCTCCCGAGTGCTGGTCCCCCTTGAGATGTTGCCTTGTTTTGGTTCAGAGCTCCTGCGTGGTCAGCTTCACACCGCCTCCGCAATCAAACCAGGACTGGTCGGACCTCCTCAGAGTTGTCAGACGCTTCGGCCCGATCGTGTACACGCTCTTCGGGCGGTCCAAGGTGAGCGTGGGCGTTTGCGACAAAGTGCCACGTAAGATCCCTGGCCGCTTTTTGCCCACATCTCAAATGAATCCTACCAGGCATGCGTAGAAATGAAAAATCTGGAAGACGCTGAAAAGTTGGTCAATTATTATTCCTCCAAACATCTGAGGATCAAAGACAACGTCCTCCGGGTCACATTTGCCGTAGAAACCTCCAGTCTCAGGTAAGTGTGACCCGACAGTCGGGCGCTTGCTCCTCATTGGCCCAGCTTCACGAAGTTGCCTTCCGCCCGCTTCCAGAACAAGCGCCTTCGCTCACCGCTACCAGGAAGAATCAACTGAGAGGAGCAGAGATGAAGGCCACACACTAGATGAGTCCAAGAAGAGCAGGGCGGACCACACGGCCAGGTCCAGAAAGGCCAGGGAGACAGACAGGAGGGCCGGGTCCAGGTCCAAGTCACGAGACAGAAAGGCCAGGTCAACTTCCCGTGAAAGGAAGACGGGCTCAAAGGACCGCTCCAAGTCCAGAGACAGGAAGATCAGGTCCAGATCCAGAGACAGGAAGGCAAGGTCCAAGTCCAGCAGTGCCAAAATGCCAGAAGCACAGAAGCCCGAGATGAGCGGTAAAAAAAAACAAGACAGAAGAATCCTCGTGTCTATTCATCCCGAACAAGTTATCGGTCCCGCTTAACCACCGTTTGTCCTCGTCCACAGCATCCAGTGGCGCCTCGGCGTCACGAAAACGCTCCGAAGCCGACGCCGTTGACCAAGTCCTGAGCAACATGGACGCCGAGTAGGTTAGGGTGATTTATGTCCACCGTGTCGCCGGTTAACGCCTTTCCTTCCACGTCGCATTCTAGCTCCGTGGAAGATGACAGCGACATCGAGGGAATGGCGGTCGTCGGCGAGGACCTGGAGGACGACCGTTTGGAAACGGCCGACGAAGGTGAGGAAGAAGACCGGCCTGATCTTTCATCAGTCGAATTGAGGGGCTGGTGTTGCGCAATCAATCGTGCGCGTTTTCTTCCTGAGAACCAAAGTCGGTGCCTTGCCTCTTACGTGTGATTTTAGGCCACGAAAAGGGGGAGGATTGCAAGGCCCACGGCGCCAACAAAACGGAGGACACGCCGGATGAGGTCGGGACGTCGCTTACCTTTTACGCAGCTCGAGGTCCACGTTTCCAAGTTGTCCCCCCTCTGCAGGAAGTGGACTTGGAGGATTACATCATGCTGGATGAAGTTGGACAGGAGCAGAGCAGTAAAGTTGTCGAGCCGTCCCGTGACTGCGCCGCAGGGGAAGGCGGCCACGGCCCGGTACGGAGCGGAGCGGAGCGCCGGCCAGCTTCCTGCCCGTGGTCCAGCCCAGCGTCTCACCGGCTTGTCGTTCTCCTCCAGCACGTGTCTCGGGTCGTGTACTTCAAAGACCTTCCGCTGTCCTACTGCAACGCCGCCGACTTTGTCAAGCTGACCAAAGGCCTCGGGAGGCCCGTGTGCTACTATCTTCTGCGTGGCCTACGAAAGGTACCACAAACCGATCCGGTTTGGCGTCACCGCTGATGTGCACTAGCCTGTTGGTTAAAAAAACAAAACAAAAAAAACCCCCCGTTGCCAGTCAGATGTTGTATTTTGGGGAATGTACAATGAATTCAAAAAGTCAGAGGCGATGGATTTACCCGATGACTTGACGGGAAGAGTCAGAGGACTGGCTGGCCGGCCGCCTGGCGCCGGCTGTTGGCGCTTTCAATGCCACAGCCAGAGCCTATGACATGCAATCTTCTTTTGAACGCTTTGATGCAAACTGCAGCTACCAAAACACTCTGCAAGAGCGTTAGTGAGCAAAGGTGCGATCGACGGAGCCTCTGCTCACATCTCCTGTCTGGCTGCTTTGGTCTCGCCGAGACGAGTTAAGAAATCATTCAAAATCCAGTTAAAGGCATAAATAAGATGGGGCCAAAGAGAAAGTCATTTTTAAAATGTTTTACTCTCAGGTCATAAAGTTTCAACATGACCCAAAAAGGTTTTTGACAATGCAAACTTTACCTTAAACTAGGGTTTCAAACTAGTGTTAAGGTTTCAAACTCAGATTTCAATCTAGGGTTAGGCGTTCAAACCAGGTTTAGGCTTTTGGTTTCAAACTAGGGTTTAAACCCTAGTTTGAATCCCTATCCCTAGTTTGAAACCCTGACCCTAGTTTTTACCCCTAGATGCATAAGTGAGGTTGTTTTATATTTGAAATACCTTCATCGTAAAAAATTGCTATCATATTCCAGGTATTCCTCAAAAAACATGTTTTTTCACGAACGCACGCACGCACACAATGGATGTTTACAATGTTGACATTTTTCGACGACTGTTCTAGGTCATTGTCTTTTTCAAAGAAATTCAGAATATTTCAAACGTGAAATTGCTGTTAGTTGGATTAAGTTCATTTTGTTTTCACTTTTCAATTACTTCACCGGCCTCTATTACCTCAAACAAAGTATTTCAGGTTGCATGACCTGACATGTTTCGGCTTGTACTTCCGCCTTCATAAAAGAACCAATGAAGTAATTGTAGTTATTGTAGTAATTATGTAGTAATTAATGTCATACCAAAATGGCATTAAAAACACTGATTCCAATATGGCTCATTTTTGACCCAGCTATGGAAGAACGTAGGGTACAATCACTTGTGCATCGAAAACATTTGAATGATTTGAAATCTGAAAGCTTTGTAATTGGGTGTACAAGTGACCTTGCAAACTTGTCTTTCAGGGTTTCCTCGAGCTGTCGTGCAGCTCAGAGGCCATAAGAGTGGTCAATGAACTCAACGTTTACTTCAAGGACACTCCAACCGTCGTCCTGATCTCCAACAAATATCGCCGCCTCAGAAATGGGTCAGCGCCTCGCCTCCTTCCGGTAAAAAGCGAGCGAGCGAGCGACCGATGCTAACCTTTGTGCTCGTTTGCAGCACGGTGGTACACTGGGACCAGCGCGAGACAGGTGAGCGGACGGGAGCGAGCGATCGACGTGATAAAAGCAAGAGCCGAGACAAAGAAGAAAGAAACGCTTCGTCCGCATCAGACCAGGAGAAAGAAAAACCAGCTCGGGAGAAAGATTTAACCAGAAAGACCCCAGATAAGGAATCCACATCCAGCAGCTCTTCAGACATTTTGTCCTCGTCCAAGTCTGGGAATTCTAAGGACGTCCAATCACGATCCGGAAAGACGGAGATCAAGGCAGAGTCTGAGAAGACGGAAGAAAGTCAGCCAGAGGGCATCGTGTCAGAAACTCTTGAAGATAAAGCCAACACGAGCGATGTCCGAACAAGCGACAGCAAGACGACAAAGAACATATCAGACGGTAAAAAAACATTTGGGAATAAACCAAACAGTGAGAACACTCACATTGTTCAAACAAAAGTCACAAAGACTCCTCAGAATAAATCAGGAAGCGAGAACGAATCGGACAGTGAGAAGACGCTTGAGAATAAACCAGAAACCTCTTCAGAAGGTGGGAACACTCGTTTAAAACTGATCTGACCACTTGTTTACTGCTTTTTAAAAATGTGATTTCGTCCTCTCACGTGTGATTTTAGGCCACGAAAAGGGGGAGGATTGCAAGGCCCACGGCGCCAGCAAAACGGAGGACACGTCGGATGAGGTCGGGACGTCGCTTACCTTTTACGCAGCTCGAGGTCCACGTTTCCAAGTTGTCCCCCCTCTGCAGGAAGTGGACTTGGAGGATTACATCATGCTGGATGAAGTTGGACAGGAGCAGAGCAGTAAAGTTGTCGAGCCGTCCCGTGACTGCGCCGCAGGGGAAGGCGGCCACGGCCCGGTACGGAGCGCCGGCCAGCTTCCTGCCGGTGGTCCAGCCCAGCGTCTCACCGGATTGTCGTTCTCCTCCAGAATGTGTCTCGGGTTGTGTACTTCAAAGACCTTCCGCTGTCCTACTGCAACGCCGCCGACTTTGTCAAGCTGGCCAAAGGCCTTGGGAGGCCCGTGTGCTACTATCTTCTGCGTGGCCTACGAAAGGTACCACAAACCGATCCGGTTTGGCGTCACCGCTGATGTGCTGTTGGTTTGCTGGAGTAGTTCCTCTAAGGCAGGCGTGTCCCTGAGGGACCGGCGTCCGGCATGTTTTACATGGTTCCATCCGCTAGCACCCCTGATTTAAATCCGCAGCTCACCAGCAAGCTTTAAAGAAGCCTGATGATAATCCTGATCATGTTGGAGAAAGGAGACATTTAAAACATGGAGGAAAGCAGCACTTGAGGGGACTTGAAATCATTATTTTGCCAATTTAAAGCTGAAGTTGAGTAGTGACGCCACTAAAAATGTTTTGCATGTAGCCACACTCGACTCATGCAGCTTCAATGCGATCAGGCCTTATTCATGGTGCAGTAGTTCCAAAGAGGGAACGTTGCCAGTCGTCTACGCTTATAATGCCACGGGGATTTGAATTTTTTACTCTCAGGTCAGAAAGTTTCAACATGTGACGAAAAGGCTTGAACACTACAAACTTGACCTTAAATACAAAACAAATTTGAATGAATTGAAATCTGAAAGCTTTGTGATTGGGTGTACAAGTGACCTTGCAAACTTGTCTTTCAGGGTTTCCTCGAGCTGTCGTGCAGCTCAGAGGCCATAAGAGTGGTCAATGAACTCAACGTTTACTTCAAGGACACTCCAACCGTCGTCCTGATCTCCAACAAATATCGCCGCCTCAGAAATGGGTCAGCGCCTCGGTCGTCCCACCTCCTTCCGGTAAAAAGCGAGCGACCGGTGGTGCTAACCTTTGTGCTCGTTTGCAGCACGGTGGTACACTGGGACCAGCGCGAGACAGGTGAGCGGACGGGAGCGAGCGATCGACGTGATAAAAGCAAGAGCCGAGACAAAGAAGAAAGAAACGTTTCGTCCGCATCAGACCAGGAGAAAGAAAAACCGGCTCGGGAGAAAGATTTAACCAGAAAGACCCCAGATAAGGAATCCACATCCAGCAGCTCTTCAGACATTTTGTCCTCGTCCAAGTCTGGGAATTCTAAGGACGTCCAATCACGATCCGGAAAGACTGAGATCAAGGCAGAGTCTGAGAAGATGGAAGAAAGTCAGCCAGAGGGCATCGTGTCAGAAACTCTTGAAGATAAAGCCAACACGAGCGATGCCCCAACAAGCGACAGCAAGACGACAAAGAACATATCAGACGGTAAGAAAACATTTGAGGATAAACCAGACAGTGAGAACATTCACAATGTTCAAACAAAGGTCACAAAGGTCGTTGAGGATAAACCCAAAAAAGGCAAGTCCAGCAGTGCCCAGTCAAACGACGGCAAGACGACAAAGAACATATTTGAGAATAAACTAGACAGCAAGAACACCGACAATGTCCAAACAATAGTCACAAAGACTCCACAGAACAGATCAGAAGAGGAAAACATCCACAATGTCAAGTCCAAAGAGAACAAATCGGACAGTGAGAAGAATCAACCAGAGAATGCTTCAGAAGGTGGGAACACTCACAATGAACAACCAAAAGATGGGAAGGCTCTACAGAATTTGGAAGGTGGGAAGAGATTGAAGAACCAGCCAGACAATGAGATGACTCTGGAAACATTATCAGAAGAGGGAAAGATTGCAGAGGTTGGAAGAGAAAGCAGGAAGACTCTGGAGATTGAATCAGAAGGTGGAAACCCTTTGGGAAATGGGCCAAAGACCAGGAAACGAACAATAGAGAAGAGCGAGTCGGAAAAAATCAAGAGAAGGTGTGTTTCCACAAAGACTTGTGAAGAAGGCCAGGTGGAGTCTGGAAAGGCAGTTGGGACCACGCAAAAGAAATGTGGAGAGGATCCAGAGAGGGAAAGCGTCTCTTCAAAGGGGTCAGATCAAGTGTCCGGCAAAGATCCCAGAGTAACCAACTCCCCGCAGGAAGACCCAAGTCGTGAAGAGGACTTGGGCGGGACAGTTAAGAGAAGAGCGTCTCCCGATGACACTTCTGTGGCTGGAAAGATCCGAAAGGAAGAGCAGAGTAGTGAAACGTCTGATGAGAATCAGAAGAATCAGGTGTGACTCCTGTTCACTTTTTTTTTTTTGGTGTGTGTGCCATCGATGCATTTTGATGACTGGCGTGTTTTCAGGAAGCTGACGGAAATTCAGGGACCCCCACCGCACCCCACCACCCGATCGGTAAGTAGTCACCTCCTTAGGACTTGCAAGCTTCTCCGTGACCTGGCTGCCTTGACGTTGCTTTCTCGATGCTCGCAGGAATCCAGTTTGTGCGTCCTGTCGTTGGCTACTTCTGCAACTTGTGTCAGCTGATCTACGCTGACGAGGATGAAGCCAAGGTGCAGCACTGCAGTAGTCGTCAGCACCACTTCAAGTATTGGGTGAGTGAGTAGGAAAAAAAAACCCATAAGGTAGAAGGTCATTTGGAGATTTTTTTTTGTTCCCAACGTTGTAAACAGACTTACACAAGCAGCCTTTTCATTTCAGGAGAAGATGAAAATGGCAACCTGAGGGAATGCTGTTCCACACATGTCAACTTTTCATTGGTCACATTTTTACTTTACAATAAAGTTACATGACTTGAAGTGTGTAAAACATTTATTTTGTAAAACATGCTAACTTAAGTCCACACACACTGGAAATTGACGTGGCAACATCACATGACAATAAGCTAATGTAAAACGTCTATCTTTCAAGGTCAGTGTCTAAAGAAAAACCAAAATGAGTCTGTTGCGAAATGGAAGTCACGCGCTGGGCTTCTTGGCTCGCTTCTTCTCCGTTTTGCTTCGTTCCTTCTCCAGATGTTTCTGTAGGCACAAACGTCCTCACTCACGTTGACGTTTTGGCCGTTGTGGTGCGGCGCGGCGCGGGGCGGGACCTCACCTGCAACTTGTCATAATGCATCTGGCTGCTGCAGTGCGTCTTCTTGGCCACGTCCTCGTTGGAGTAAAAAAGGAGACAGACGCGGCAGTAGTAACCCATCTTGATGTGTTCCACACCTGCACAAAGCACAGCAGACAGAAGCTCTGTTAGCGGCGAATCAATACCGAGAAGACACTGCCGCCGCCGCCGCCCGCTTACCGATAGCTTTGTCGGGGTCATACGGTGGCAGCGGCAAAGCCGCCGCGGGTTTACTTTCAACGAGCGAGGGGGGGGCAGCCTTGTTCTGATCGGCTAACGGCTCCTCCGTCGGCTGCATCAAACAAAGCAAATGATTCAGCGGATGGATACAAGAAAGTGCAGCATGTTAACAAAACTCACTTCCTGGCACACGGGAACATCCGGAATCTTCTCTGGGATGGCCACTTCCATCTTCACAGGTGAGCTTAGTGCAGCTTCTTCCTCCTGAGGTTCCATTTGCTCGTCTTCTTGTGGTTTCTTCTGTTCCTCTTCAAGCTCCGCCTCGGGTTTGTCTGCCTCAGGTTTGTCCGCCTCGGGTTTGTCTGCCTCAGGTTTGTCCGCCTCAGGTTTGTCCGCCTCAGGTTTGTCCGTTGCCGCCGTCTCCTCCTCCTCCTCCTCCTCCTCCTCTTTTAGCGTTATTTCCTCTTGGGACTTTGGCTGCTCTTGTTCCTCCTGAGGTTTGAGGTCTTTTGGCGTCTCGTCGTCGTGGTCCTTGGATTTCTTCATTTCTTCTTTGCGTTCCTCTTTCTCCTTTATTTTCTTGGCTGGAGGCTCTTCAGAGGATTTGGAGGATGAGCCGCTTATCGCCCTCTTGGTGGTGCTGGGACAGCTATGGCTACACATACACCTCGTATTACTTTCACTTTGGAAGAAGAAACAGGAGTTATGCGCCCGTCGGACTGGACAGATATTTTCCCGCGGTCCGAGAGAACACCCGAGCCGTCGGGAGCTCACCCGTATTTGAGCTGCGTGTACTTCCTGCTGACGTAGACGAGGAGACGTCTACCGTTCAACTTTGGCTGGTTGGTTTTGTAGGCTTCGGCCATTTCATCTGCCGCCTCTGCCTTCTCCATCTCCAGGAAACACTGCAGACAAAGACTTTTGTTCAAACAGAGGGACCACTGTCCACCATCTGGGTGAGTTTCCTACCTCTCTCTTGATGGGATTCAGGAAATACTTTTTGACTTTGCCAAAGGGCTCGGCCAATTTGAGGACATCCTCATCCTCGTACTTGCCGTTGGGCAGCTGACCCACGTACACCACCCTGCCTTTGCCGGACTGCAACCGCAGCAAGTCGGGGTCGTTAGCCGAACGGCGTTAGCTGAACGCCGTTAGCGGAACGCTGGCCGGCGGGCCGCATGACGAGCGGGTCATCCTCACCTGGATGGTCGGGTAGGTCAAAGAGTGGTTGACCCTGACCGGGCGTCCGCATACCGATGCCATGACGTTGCCGTTGTAGAACTTGACCATGGCCCGAGCTTCTTCTTCGGTGGAAAACTGTAGGAACGCCTGACGAGATACGGCGCGTGCGTTAGTCAAAGCGTCATCTGCGACCGTCGGCCTGCGGACTCGCTCTACCTCGGGCCTCCAGTCCAGAACCAGATGCTTTATCACTTTCCCGAAGGGTGTAGCCAGTCCCAGCAACTCGTCCAGGAATTTGTAGCCTCGCCTGAAGCCCTGGATGTTGACCACCCGTAGCCCCTGACAGGAGGGAAAAGGTCACTTCCTGTCTTCAAAAGCCGTCATTTGGAGGCTTCACGGTTATGGATGCGAGTAGCGCCGGCCGACACCTACCCCCTTCCTGGACGGGTCTGCAGAGAAGAAGAAAGACTGAGCATCGTCGTCACGTGATCATCGCGCCGACGCCAGCCTTCTCGCGGCGGCTTACCAATGTCGTCGGACTCGTCTTCATCCGCCGCCTCTTTCTCGTCCTCGTCGGGGAGCTCGTCCAGTGTCACAAAGTCCTCCATGTTCTCCAGGAAGTCCTCATCCTGACCACACAGAGACCGCCATCAGAGATTGGACCGAAACGTTGCTGGCCATTTCTCCCCATGTAAATAAATGCTCCATTAGAAAAATGATTTGCCTTAAACCAGGCCAGCCGGGTGAGTGCTCAAAAACAATTTCAATCGTGAGGGAAAAGTCCTTATGTTTGGAAAAGTGACACACACAAAGTGAAATCGATTTGTTTTGATCGGAATGATTATGACGGAAAACTGTGAGCGACAAAAAAGGACGGTAAAGACTGAAACGTCGGTCATCCGAAAGGTGTGTTTGGGTAACACGCCCGACCTTTCCCTGGATATTCCAACGTTTGGTGAAGAAATTACCTCCCCCGTTGCCTGCTCGAGGTGACTTTCCGCTTCGGTCAGCCACTCCTTGGCCTCGTCCCCCAGCTGGGCAGCGCCGCCCGCATCTGCAGGCGTCTCACCCGTGACATCATCGCCCTTCAAGTCAGCATCCGTGGCGACGCTATCCGCATGATCGTCAGGAGCCTGTGAAGATGTCTCCTTGAGAAGAATCCTCCACGACATAAGTGTCATACTCGAGGCCCAGATACGGCCCGCCACATCATTTTATGTGACAAATGTTGCGTCGACTTTGTGCCATTACTAAAATTACAAATTGTCTTCACTTTAAAAAAAACAATAATAATTGGACATTGCTATCAATTTATATCACCGTTCAGCTTTTTCAAAAATGTGAACAATTTTTACTAGTCTGATTTCAAAACCAGTTATTCATCAGTTTGTTGTGTAGCCGTTGTGAGCCCCGTTTTGCCGACCGCGTCACCTTATTGTGAACGCCGAGGTCTCCTCCCTCAGGCTCCTTCTCCTCTTCCTCGCTGACTTTTTCCTCCTCGTCAGCACCCGTGGCACTCCGATGCTCCTCGCCTTCATCTTCAGCCTCCCCCTCCCGCACTCCGGCCGCCACTTCGTCGTCCGCCTCGCCCTCCGCCTCGCCCTCCGAAGCCGATTTGTTCTCGTCGTCTCGGCTACTGGAAGGCGAGCGGGGTGGAGATGACCTCCTCTTGTTGTCGGCCTTCCAGTTGCTTCCCGATTCCTTCTGTCTGCGGTTGATGCTGTTGACAAACAAGGGTGTGAAGGCGCAGTTCCGCCGACATGGCGTTCGTTCGTTCGCTCGTTGGTTGGCTGGCGGCGCAGACTCACTTGAGGGTCTTGTACTTGGTGCAGATGTTGAGGCGGACGGCTCGCCCTTTGATTGTGAGCGGATTGACCGTGTAGTACTTGACCATCATCTCGGCGTCCTCGGGTCGTCCCAACTGGATGAAGCCCTGGTGACGGCAGCGCACAGGTTAGTGTGAGCGGGAGGAAACGAGTAGGAGGTTGAGCCTTTTCTTCATCTCCAGATGACTATCGAGGTCATTTGTTTGGAAGCAGGGCAGCGTGTCACCTGGTCTGTCAAGAAGAGATGTTTCTCCACCACGCCAAAGCGAGCGGCCACCGTCAGCAGCTCCTTCTTCTTGTCTTCTTCTCTGGGGAGGTTGGAGAAGAAGACCACCTGGCTGCCGCGATGCGGGGCGTCCCAGGGCGCTCGGTCCGACGAGCGATCTTCCTTCTGCCCGGGGTCGCAATAGATTGG
Organism: Syngnathus acus; assembly: GCF_901709675.1. Taxonomy (NCBI): domain Eukaryota; kingdom Metazoa; phylum Chordata; class Actinopteri; order Syngnathiformes; family Syngnathidae; genus Syngnathus; species Syngnathus acus. Next base: position 692,076 of record NC_051095.1, read on the forward strand.
CGCGTCAGGACGGAGGCGGGCGGGCGCGTTGCCACGGCGACGTCACCTGGATGACTACCAGCCTCCTTGACAGATAGAAGGTGATGGGCTTCCCGTAGAGCATAGCGGAATTTTGCTGGTAGTAGTTGACCATGGCCATCGCCTCCTCATGCGTCTCCAACTCCAGGAACGCCTGCCAATGCTGACAGTCAGACACGCGCCACAGCGCGGGCGCTCTTTGGAAAAAGAAATCATACCTTGGTCTTGAGGACCAAGTGCTCCTGGAGACGACCGAAAGGTTCGGCGAAAGAAAACAACGTTTTGTTGCTGAGTGGCTTCCTGTCGTATTTCACCACCACCACCCTGCTCCTCAGCTGTGGGGACAACCAAACGATATATTCATATCACAGAGGACCAACAACGTGCACCAAAAAGGCAAATCGAGAAATATAAACACCGACCACGTCTGGTTCCGAGCGGTTCTGCCGTGACATGCCGAGACCCGGAGACGGTCCCGATCCTTACACGGGCAAAAAAAAGAAAAAAGAAAGAACGTGGAGCGCTAGCCATCACACCATTACGTGACGGAAAAGAGGCGGGTCTCACCCCAACTGGACGGCATCCTGGCCGCCGGGCCGGGCCCCGAGGGTGCGGGTCCCAGCAGACCGGCCGACAGGTTGGTGGACTCCATGATGGGGCTAAAATGCAGAGCACATGAACATGGGCGCAGCGGCATCAAAACAGGAAGGACTCCACGGCAGAATCGTAGAAGTTAGCCAAAAACAAAATTAGGGTCATAATCATTTGTGGGCGAAGGGGCAGCAAACGGATTTGTATTTTTTTTTTAACCTCACAACAATCTGAACTTTACAGCACAAACAGATTAGAGGAAAGCTCGTAAACGCCAGACATGAATTGTTTTGTTCCTGAATGGACTTTCAAGCGTTTGTTTGGACAATTCCACAAAGATGGCGACGGCCACTCGCTCCGGCTCGGTTACCTTCTGCTTGGAGCCCCACTGAGATCCCACTCGGGGTACCTGCGATGTCACGACAAAAAGAAGGCAGGCGGTCATCATCCAAAGCACGCCAACGCGGCAAGTGTTTGCTTCTGACTTACATGTTGAGGAGCACACGCCTGTTCTCAGCATGTCGGAGTCCGTTGGTGTGTTGGGTCCACTCCTACACGCATACACAAAAATAAGCCCAGACACACACACACACACCGAGGTTGCTATGGCAACTGACCCGCACCACACGGTTCCCCGTTGTGTGCAAGGTGACGTATGTGTGTCCAAAGTGAACTTTTATCATTAATGTGTGCAAGATGAAAAAGGAGAGCATTCTTGACGGGAAGAAGACCAAATGGAAGACGGGCGACAGAGCGGTCGCTTCCCGTGTGACTGACTAAAAGATGGCAGCGGGAAGGAGGAGTGGCTACTCACCATATTGGAATGCACGTCAAAATCACAAAGAGAGCACACGTGTGGGAATCGGGGAGGCGGTGCTCCCAAAAAGTCTTGGACTTTTCCCAGTGACGGGGAGCCCTTCCTGCGCTGCGGGAAGGCGCTCTGGGAGAGCGACGCCCCCTGCTGACCGCTGAAGGAATCGCGGTGCAAAAGTTCAGCGTACGACGTCTCTCGGTTCCCGCCGCCGAAATTCAAGCCAATTCCGTGGCTGACAGAAGCAAAGCCAAAGTCGGAAGAGCCCGAACCGTGACCGAAAGAGGAGGCGGCGCCACCGCGCATCCTGCCCCCGTCATCCCAGCCGGAGGAGGAAGGCCCCCGGGCCGCCTTGCGATTTTTGAGCTGCAGGAGGATCTGCGGGAGCGTTTCCACACTGATGTCCTTTTCAGGGATCTGGGCCAGAACATCCAGATCGGAGGGTGAGAGCCCCAAGCTGGCGAAAAGCTTCATGGTGCCACCAAGAGGGCCACCGCCGCAAGGCATGAGAGAGCCGCTGTCCTGGTTGTCCGAAGCGCTGCCGCCCATCTGGCGTACTGGCCGTTGCTCGCTCATGCTGAAGCTTAAGGACTCGGCGGCGGCAGCCAGGTGGCCCCGCCCCGGTGCGAACCCTTTCGAAGCTCCGTCCATCGCAGGTCAAAGACGGCGAGAACAAGTTCAAGAGGTCTCCCGCGCAAAGTCAAGTCTGGAGGCCAAGAGGCATGTGGGGTCCTGAAAGAGAGTGAAGGACAAGCAGACATTGTGGTCTTCGCTCGTGACCACCGAGACCAGCAATCACTCACAGCCGACCCCGGCCTGACCGCTGCTACGCAAGCATGCGGACGAGCAGGAGGAGGTGGAGGAGGACAACCGGAATACAAACATCCTCTGCAGACACAAAGCAGGAAGCTCGAAGTAGAAAAGAAGATTCACGTGGTCAGAGAACCGCTTCGTAAAAGCAAGAACATCGTCAACAATCAACAGAGATAAAAAATAAAATAAAGATTGGTCCAACCGCGAGGAATCCACTTCAAGGGGACTTGCAGTCGACCGACATGTTACAACATGGAAGCAGTTGTGCTAACACGTACTTGTGCTAACAATTAGCAGACATGCTAGCAGGTCAGATGTGTTGATATGAAGTCGAACGCAGGAGGTAGGTAGATAGATCGCAGAGAATCGCAGCGAGTAGGCTACGCACTGGAAAGTGCGAACAAGTATTCGCTTCCGAGTTCAATTGCACAAGTGTATCAAGTTAAATAAAGAAATGGAAAAATGGTAGCTTCGCCCGAGCTAACGTAAGCATTAGCCCGTCGGGAAAACCGTCCGTGAACGCCATGAATATTTCCAAAACATAAATGCAGCTAAATGATGACTAACAAGCGGCCAAAGAATCAAATAAATGTTAAGGTTAAATCTTCCTACCCGTCCGAGTGTCCGTCTGCTTGGTAAAAGCTGCGAATCGTGCCCGAGCAACCGCGCAACTCTCGCGATATGCCGTCGTCAGCAACGTAGTGACGTCACTAGGCTTGCTGCTTTCCTTCGGGCTCAAGCTAAGAAATAATGGTAAAAGAAACCGCACATTTTAGTGCAACTGGACATTTTGAAGTCAATGAAACACCAGCTTGATGTTAACCCGACATGACTGACAGCAAACTACATTTTGCGAAACAGATCTCAATGTCACTTTCTTTCTACGACGAATAAGGAAAATGATCCATTGATTGAAGGTACCCAAAGACGGACGTTTAGCTATCGTCGATAGCAATGCACAAGCACGGCGCTACGCTACCAGCAGGTGGCACTCCAAGACTTGTTCATGGCTTGAACTATTGCTGCTGAGTTTTTCCATTTGGATTCGATTGAGTCATGGATTCATTTGATTCGAGTTACATTCGAGTCTATTTCCCCTTTTGCTAGACATACAGCCGTTGAACACATTACAACGTCAAATTGCTGTTAAAACGAAGACATTTGGAAATGTCAATTGCTCACTTGCAAACTGGGTGCACTACTCTTAGATTGTTTCTTTTTTTTTTTTAAACGTCATTGTGCGGCCTTGTTCTCGGACATGTACACCAGCACACATTTTCAGGGATCTTCTCACCCTCTCGAAAACTTTGTTTCTATTTTTGTTCAGTGTTAGTCTTGAACTTTATTTGGATTGGTTAGTTGCAAATCCTCTTTCCCAAGTGAGGAGGATTCGTTCGTCAAGTTTGATTTAGAAGAGTCAGAGGTAAAAAAATTAAAAATAAATTCTAATTGGTGAGTTGTCGAGATTTAATTTTCAATGGGAACGCTGACAAAACAAATTTTGAACGATGCGTCCGCGAGGATATTCTGGCAAGTTTTTTTTCTCAAGTTTTCCTCGAGGTCGGTCATCGTCGGCTCTGTTTATTCGTGGCGTCCATTCGTTCCGTTGTTGAGCAAAGTCAACAAAGTCACTGTCACGCCGTTCCCGTTTCCATCCTGTTTGTGGCGTGACGCTCGCCGCTCACGCGGGACGGCGGCCGCTCATTCGAGGATAGAATAGATCTTTATTGTCATTGTCACACATGTACAACGACATTTAAAACCAACTTTTGCCTCTGAGGACAAACGTCCTTCATACTTTGTGGACGCGAAGAATCCGGAAAGTCTGGCCGGCAGTTGGATCGGTCACGCATGGTCCGTGTCGAATCACGAGTACTCAAATGAGCGCTTGGTACGTCACTGTCATCTTGTACAGAAGAAACAAACAAACCGCACGCGGAAAAGCGATTCACACACACACACACACACGACGATGTCACGCGGTCATGCACGCTCCGTCGCGTGCGCCGCTCGATTAAGAATATGTATGCGTGTTTGTCGGCAGCACTTTTGGCTTTCCGCCTGGTTTGGCGGCAGGCGGGCGGGCAGGCGGCGAAGAACACGTCCATCAGCGTAAATGTTTCATGGCTGTTTTGTCGTCGTTGTTTATCCGAGCAGCCGATTGAAATATTCATGGCACATTTTGTCAAACAAACATTCGATTTTTCAAGCGCTATGAATGATTCACGTCAGGCTCATTGATGCGCTTTCACCACCAGACCAGAAGATTTCTCGGGGTCGCCAGCCGCAAGCCGACTCGAAAAAAATCCCGTCGTATAGCAACGGGCGGCGTACGGCGCCGACTGCGTTTGGAATCGTTGCAGTCTCAGTCCCTCCGCGCTTTTGCCGGAATTTTCCCTCAACCGTATTTTTGTTTCTCATCCAACAATTATGCAGTGTTGCACTCGAGACAAAACTAGCCGAGACCGGGACTGCTTCGACTGTCCGGGCAAATGGTTTTGAAAAGGCTATTCGGAAGTAATGACATCATCCGCTCATTTCCAATTTCTTTTTAAAAAAATGATGGTGTGGGAAGAAAAAACAACTTTTTTTTTGGAACATCTGGGATGTTTCCTGCGAGATGTCTGCAAGAAAGGGCTTTTGTTCACACGTGTGCGTTAGGCCTCAAAGACCAACATCAGATTGGTAAAAAGACAAAGTGCTCCCGCGACGACGACGCCTCCTCCTCTTCCTCTTCTTCTCCGAAATGAAAAACTCCTACGCGTTTGGCAGACGCGGCGCACTGGAAGTTGATTTTAAGTTGCTGGGATTCCGGACCAGGCGCAACCCTCCAACACAACAAAATGGACGCCGCTAATTTATTTTTGGTCAACAGGAATTTTTTCCTCAAGCGTAGTTGGATGGATTTTGTGAGCTTGGGTTCAACGCTGTCAACGCGGCGCGCGCTCGTCAATGCGTTGTCAAGATGGCGGCGGTATCACACGCCGCGAGCGCCCCCGGCGAAGGCCTTCCGTAGTTTGCGGGCGGCGCCGGCGGCCCAGACGGCAGACGCTGATGCGCTCTGACAGCGTCTGCTAATTGGACTAAATTAATTTACCTCGGGCGGCCATGTTGGCACAAAGCGGCGCTTGGCGCGTGAATAAGTGATGGCGGGCGGCGGGCGCGGCACACACTTTGTGAATCATTTAAGGACACAATGTGCTAATTAGCAGCGGCGGAAAGGAAAGGCAGGAAAAAGTGGCTTTTGCGTCGGCAGTCGGCGGCTTTCAGTCGCAATTAAGACGCGGCGCGGCGCGCTGTCACTCGGGCGAGCGCGGCGTGTGCGGGCAGCGCTTCATTTATTCATCCGCTGAGCAGATGCTGAGTGCGGCGGGGCTTTGGATGCTGCCAGGCCTCACGGGGGGGGGGGGGGGCAACTTGGATGGGAAAGAGGGGGTTGGTGAGGGGGCGGGGCAGGGGTGGAGTGGGGCGGGGGGTCCAAGGGATTGCTGCAGAAGTTTTCCTCACCCCCCCACCCACATCCACTTCATGAGGCGGCAAAAGGAAAGTAGCGAAGGCTGCCAACAAAATTGAACAAAACAAGTCCATTAGCATTGATTGAATAGTTTGTGTGTTTGCCTCACACTTCTCAGTTCTCACGTTCCGGGTTTGAATCCAAACGGGCGTCGGACCTTGAGCAGGCCCAAAGGTTCAAAGTTCAAAACGGGCGCACCAGACAATAGCCCCCACGCCCCGTTAAATGCCTAATTTATTCCCGCTCAGGCCCGGCAGGATACGCATTGGTGCAGGATTTATGCGTCGGCGGCGGCATGTTTATGCAGGAAGCTGCCAGTTTGGTTGGCGGCCGCCATTTATTAGCACGAATCTCATCGGGCCGGCCAATTGGTCGTCTCCTCCGCGAGGTGTCTTTGATGGGCGTAGGCGCGTCTCGGGCGCCGTAACGAGACGCCCGGGATGCGCCGAGCGTCCGCCGGGAAGGCCGCCGTTTGATGGCCGGCCCAAAACGCGCCGCAGAGATTCGGCGGGCGCCGCAAACAAAATGGAAGGCGAGGATGAGGAGGAGGAAGATCTCAGATGGTTTGGCAAGCCTTTTGACGACCCCCCCCCCAAAAACCTCCCCCTCACCCTCCCTCCATCTTAACGTTAATTTCCCCAACGTCTTTCAGCTTCCACGCTGCCGTTGTGTGCGTGTGTTTAGGAATCTGCATGTGTGTATCAGTTTGTGTGTGTCTGTGCAAGTGTGTATGTCTCCTCATGAATGTGTGTGTCAGTGTTGATGAAGCTACGCATGTCTGTGTGTTTCTGTGTGCGAGTGGATTCAGGAATTTGTGTGTGTGTGTGTGTGTGTGCGCACCGCATATTGGCACCGAGCACTCTCGATGTTCGTCTTAGTAGTTGCATCATGGGACAAGAGCGAGCGTCGCGCTGGCACAGCGTGGCGTCAAAGTCTAATCTCAGTAGCTGATGGCATCCAGCTCATGAATCAGTTTGTCAAGGTCCAATTGGCCCCACCCCACCCTCCCCCAGGCCCTCTTCACGACCCCCCCTCCCTCCCTCCAGCGGAGGAGACGTCCGCCACGTCGAGGTCAAGGAGAAACTGCTTTTGTTTCTTCAACTTCTCCAAAAGTGCCATCAGCCAAACAATAGGGAGGAAACCGAGCGCTCGACGCATCTTATTGATGGAGGGCGGAGACACCAAACAACGCTAACTTAGCAACATGCTAAACCTCCTCATGTCAGTTCTTGTTACAAATTGACTCGAGACTCACCACCACTTGGCGGGGAGTTCTAGAAAAACGGCCTTCTTGCTTGGTCGTCCGCCGGCGTCGATCAAGCGCGCCATTGCCAGCTGCTGACTGGCAGCCATTTTGCTGAACTAACCAACGCAAATAGGCGATAAAAAGTTGACTTATTCACAGGAGGCTTGGCAAGCAGCATCGACAATGAGAAAAGACTAGAAGTGACTCTCCGAAGTTGACTGACCCACTTTGACCAGGGGTGCGACTTATACTCCGGGGTAACTTATAAGCAAAATTATTAACACATTATTACTTGATTGTTATCACATTACTTGCTTACTAGTTTATCACTTCACGTGTTAGGCCTGTGGAATAATTAGAACTGCATCTGACGTCAGCGTCGCATTTACTTCCGGAGTCAGCAGAGTTGTTTATAAGTGACACAGAGGACGAAGATTTGGATGGATTTAATGATTTGGAGTGACACTTTTGATTCCAAAAACTTTTTTCTGTTATAGTTATTTGAATAACTCTTAAGATGTGACGTCAGGCACGTTCTCAGCTCTGCGTTCTTGTAACGTTAGCATACCGTAGCGTTCAGACTGTTGTTGCCTATTCATGTCTGTTCTTGGTGTTGGATTTTGTCAAAAATGCGACTTATACTCCGATGCGACTTATACATGGTTTTTTTTTCTTCTTCTTTATTAATATCATTTTTTCTTCTTTTTTTTATGTTCTATTGTTATCATTTTCTGTATTTTTTACTTTTTTTCTTGTATTTCTTTTAATGTTCGAAATAAACAAAACAAACAAACCAACCAATTATGCATTTTCTGCATTGTGCGACTTGTACTCCGGAGCGACTTATAGTCTGGAAAATACGGTAACCGACATGCAAACAGAACCGCTAATGACCGTCATGATAGCAAACACGCTAATGACCGTCATAGACCTGAGGTACTCCCCCCACCGCCCATCTTCTTCAGCGCTGTCCCTTCCCCACCCACCTTGCTCGCGCTGTCGTTATTTCCCCGCGGTGGGGGTGGGTAGGTGGAGTAGGGGGCGCTGTTTTCCAAAGCCCGTGAGCATTGCTCGCACATTAGAGCGCAGCATGTGTTTGATTAAAAAAAAGAGTACGGTAACAAATGAGTTCATCACATCGTTTAGCAAGATGGCAGCAAATGGTGATAAATGTGCTCCATATGCTGCCAGTAAAACGGCAAAGTGCAGCCCCGCCCTGTCTACCCCCCCCCCCACGCTTACCCGCCTCTTCTCAGCTATAAACAAATAAATTAAAACATTAGATGTGAGCACCCTCCATCTTTAACGAGCATGTGGACAAGTCGCACTTGCGCTGCTAATTATGGACAGCTAGCTAAGCCAAACTAAGATAACCATTGTGGCGGTTAGCGTTACAATTTACTCCTCATACATGACAGCAGATGTTTGGGATTTCACATGAAATGTTGCAGCGTCATAAAAATTGGAGGGATTGCCTCCCATCATCATCATCGGTTTAAAGTCCGTTTTCCAGGCGCCGCTGGGTTGGACTGGGTTCTCGATATGGCTTTCCAAAAATGTTCAACCATATTTCCTAAGCGAGAGCGACCAAAAATGATTTTCTCCACTCAAAGCCTCCTACTTGGCTCCCAGGTGGGCTCTGAGCACTGCACCTACACAAAACCATACGCTGCCTTCCAGTGATATGATGCAAGTTACCATCTTAAAACAGATTACGTGACACATGTAACCCTAACCCGTTCATTTCAACACTATCGTCATTACCAGATCCTCATTTTTTATTATTGCTCACACACGTTTTGTTTTGTAGCTGTTAGCCGACTTTGTTTATCTAGCTAGAATACAATTCAGATTTTTGGGTGGTTTTAACCCCAAAACTGTCATCCTAGAACCGCCCCTGGCAACAGACTCAGATTTTGGGGCGGGGTCCGGTTTCATCTAAGATCACGAGCTTGAAAGAACAAGATAGAAGATCCAAGCAGTTGAAACAAGTTGACTGAAAAGCTCAAGGAAATGACTGATTTGGTATTAAATTCAAATACATTGCTCTCTACAAATGACTGCTAACACACAATGCAAACAACCATAAATGGGCTCCTGACACTAGCATTGATATCACCCTGTTTTGGGGGTTAAAGGTTAAGGTGGTCACCAACAGAGGTTGCACACAATTTAGCGCCAGCTATTTGGGATCTAAGTCAATTGGGAAACGGACAGGGTAAGTGTTTCTCTGAGAAGTGACTATAGTAGGTGACTTGGGAAATCCACTAGCAATAAAATCCAGTCATAATTGTAGGAGTCAGGTGTCCTCACAAAGAGGTAAATACAAGAACGCGCGCACACACGTCGTTACTGAAAGAGTGTGTTTGCGTGCGTGCGTGTGTTGTAAAATGTCCTCTCGTGTGTGTGCGTCCAGATGGGCGGAGACGTCGCGCATCTCTGCGGTATCTCTCCACATCTGCGAGTGCAGATGTTTGATGAATCGTCAAGCAGCCGCGCTGTCGCCTCATTAAAGTTGCACTCGCACAGGGGATGGCGCCCCCCCCCCCCCCCACTTGCCCCTCAGCACCGTAGCGCTAAGGTAGCGCGGCGCTATCGTAGCGTAGCACCGCGTCCTTGGAGTGCCATGCCTGCAGCTGGCGTCTCCTAGGAAGAAAAGCAACGCACTTTGTCGCCGTCATGTATCATCTTGTCATGTGATCTCGAGTAACTGGAGAGAAGCCACACACACGCTAATGCGGCTGGACACCAGCAACCACCTCACGTGTACACGCACGCCTGGCCCATCACTAGTAAACATACAGTAGCCACGTGTGCTAATGTTGCTAACTGCTAGCAAAAAAAAAAAAAAAAAAAGCATATATATATATATATACACACACACACATATATAATGGATAAATATAGTATTTAAATCCATATATGTATATCTATATAAATGTAAAACTCTTAAATATGCTAATGCACACAGACACACACACAATTCTAAAACACTGGGAAAGACACACATACACAAACATGCTCGAAAATAAACTCTCATTCACACAAGTCACACTCAACTCCCATACATACATTCTCTCACACGAAGTCAATTTACACACAGCACGTAATATGAAGCGCCGGTGTGAATATTCATGGTGAGTCGGCCATTTTGAAAGATGTACATGACATTGGCGCTTTTAATTGTCCAGGTTTTGATTGGCAGGCGGCAAGACGGCGAGGCGGCTCATTTGCATACGGGTGTCTTTTTGGTGTTTGTGTTGATGCCGGGAAGTGTTTTGCTCCTCCTATGCTAATTAGCAGCATCCGCTAAGGTTTTTCCTTCACTCGCCAAACATTTCTATGTATTGGACGTTATGAACATCCCTTTAGCGTGATTATGGAGTATTCAATTCATCGTTTCACCCATCATGAATATTTGTTGAGTCGGAAATGAGTGAATGATTCCAAACGCGGTCATTGCCAATCATTCGTCACGTAGACTTTGAACTTCATTTGGCTTCTCCCCAATCGCAATATCCACATTTTGTCATGTGCTGCACTACTTTATATCGTTTATGTAGACTTTAGAGTTGAAACATTTCGAGTTACAGCGCGCTTCAACATGGGCGGGAAAGCTCCGTACATGCAGGCGTGCGTGCGTGCGCGTGCTTGTGCATGCGACGCGGCGTGCGCCGTCCCGTCCAGATGTTTTCCTCTCCCCGCCTGCAAATGAATTCATGAAAGCATTTAATTGTGAGCATGATTGACAGGCGGGAGGGAACGCCAGCAAGCGCCGGTCCTCCACTTGACGGGTGCTACGGCAAGATGGCCGACGACGTGGACTAAGCCACCCGGCGGCGATGGTACCGTCTGCCGTTGCCACGGACATCAAATATACTTCCGGAGAAATCAACCGTTTTTGCCACATTGCGTCAACTGAATGCCGCTCCTTTTGCCGTGCCCACTTTGGCCACACGGGGGCAGTAGACGACACATGAACCGATGTGCTGTTTATTGGGGCCTTGTTATGAATCCCGCCCGAGTTCCAGGCAGCGATATGATTGGCTGCTGCATCCAGACGCAGCAGCCAATCATATTGCATAATAATTATCCTTTTTTTGTTATTATAATTATTGAAGTGCATTTGAGGAAAGGATTTCAGTGTGTATCAAACTGGTAAAACTTTGCATGAATCAGTGCTGGAGAAGTAGCGCAACCACGCACACAGAGCGTCGTGTATTGTGTCTTGCAGTTGATGTTTATTTACGGCGTCTGGCGAGCAGTTGAGCTTGGTGACATGTTTATTGCGGTCATCAGTGTGGGGGCCACCGGGGGCCGCGTGCAGGTGCACGTCAGGCGCTCAACAAGATTTACTGCCCGTGTCTGAGCGGGTGCGTGCGAGCTAGCGCGCGCGTGTCCGCTCCGAACAGCCGCTTAAACTTTAACACGCTCTTATGGCATTAGCACACAAACAGCATCAGGTTGCTATGCTAGCTCGCCAATGCTATGTAGCTTAGCTTCTTTAGTACGCCGCTATCTAGCATTGCTCAGGTTCCCGCCGTGTTTTGGTCGTACGCGAGAAAAGATGAGCAAACGCGCTACTGGTTCGGCGATGAGCTAAGTAGGATGAGGTCACGCGATTGCACCAAATTAGCCTGGAGAAGCTTGTATAAAAGCAGACACACACACAGTTGCATCTGGGAGTTGAAGGTGAGCAAGTGATGAAGTAGTCAAAAAAAAAAGAAAAAAGGAGAGGACGAGCCCCCTCGTCACCTTCAGCGTCCTTACTATGCGGAAGTGAAGAAAACAAAAATCACAATTCAGCGTTCTTCCTCTCGTGCTTTCTCGGACTCGACTTCCTGTTCCTGCCGCTTAACTTCCTACTCCTGAACCGTGGCTTCCCGAAGCGCATGTCTTCCTTCCTCCATTTTGACGTCCTTCTCCTACCTGACTTCCTGTTCTCCTTCTTCTTCACTTCCTGTTGCTCCTCTTTTGCTTTGTGTTTTTTCCCCTCCTCCTTTTCCCTCACTATCCCCCTGGCGGTCATCACATGAGTGTTTTTCCACACGTTGGCGCGTGCCCGCTCTCCACAAACAGGCATATGTGTGTGTGTGTGTGCGCGCGCGCAAGAGGGCGCGTGTGCGTGTGCGGTGGCCTTTCCTCTTCAAGCTAATTACGCGAGCTACCTTGTAGCGGCGTCCCGGCGGGAGGCCAACAACTGTCAGCGCAGTATTATTTTTGAAATTTAAACAATCATCTTAGGCGCTCGGCTGCTAAGATCCCGGCCTTTCCTCCGCCTCCGACCTTCAGTAATTAATACCCGAGGGTCCATTATTGGCAAAGCCTTTATCCTGGGGGCCCGCCAGCCTCCAGCTCGCTAATTACGGCCGAGCGGCTAATCTCCCCCGCCCCTCCCTCCCCCCTCGTGATTGACAGCTACACCTCTTCCACTAATTGCCTGTTGCAGACAACACCTGGTGAACCGCCGCGCCGGGGGACGCCCGGCCCGGACTCCGACGACGTCCTCCCGGGACGCGCAACCTCTCAAACCCGCCGCTTCCTTTCCGTGCGCGTGTTAAGCGCACGTGCGCGCGCAACACGTTTCCCAGTCGACGTAACAAAACGCACAGAGTCCTCAACGATGATCAGCGTCCAAAATGTTCATTGTGGGACACGCCAGCCAAAGTCCAAATTGAAACTGGACGTCTCTCGGCAATTGTCCAAATCTATGCGTAGCCGTCGTTGCTACGGCAGCCTGTCACAGGTTGTCAAGGGCGTGGCCCAGTCCCAACAGGTTTGCAAAAGACAGTGTGAACGGTCAGGCCCAAAAAGCGGATTTGACCAGGATTCTGATGGAGCCCGCAAAGCCTGCAGCTGGAGTTGTCCTCCATTGACCGGCGACTAACAAACAGTCTCAATGGGAGAGACTGACGATGGCAAAGGGGAGGAGTTGAAATTCATCATCTTAAAAACAAAATCGTTTGTTTTTGTCTGGTTGTCGATAAACAACAAAAGGTTGACTGACTGGCGGGTTTTGGGGAGTAGCAGCAAGCTGGCGACCTCTCGACACAAAGCGCCACTTAATGCGGCCGGCGCGCCCACCATTAGCACCTCGCTAATCCTACAGTTCATTAGCTGCACTCTTAATCGTTAAATTGGACGAGCGGCCGACTCTCGGGGCGGGCAGGCGGGGGAGCGTGCGGGGCTTCAGCCGTTGGGCTAATGCGCGTGCTAACAGCCCGACCTCGAAAAAGCTGAGAGGCGAAAGGCTCGGGATCAAATTCCTCTTGCCTTTGCGGGAACGCTACTTGATTTTTTCCCCCCTTCTTTCATCTTTCTCGGTGACCTTTCACGCTCAGCTTTGCGTCGCTGCTACGACTGACCGCCGGAAGAAAAAAAAAAACACTAGAGGGGCCTGGCTAACTGGTGGAGCCGTCATGATGACTGACTCGGGAGACCGACGTGTTTGGCGACGTCTCACCGGAGCGACGTTTCGCCGAGACGCGCGGGATCGTGGCGCATTCAAAATGTGGTCATTGTTTCCGACTATGAACACCAGGGGGCGCACTTTATCCACTGCAACAAGTTGAGCTAGCGCAAAAGCCAATTGTGTCGCACTGGCGATATTTTGTTTTCCCGTGACTGTCCACGTTAACCCATGTGAAGCCATACCACATGCTAAACACGGCTAAAAACACATACACACACACGCTAACCTTAGCATGCTAAAACAAGTCAAACACGCTCCTAACACCGAATCACTCAAATACGACTCATCTTCACGTGTGAACGGGCGCCAATGCAGGAACCTACGTGACAAGATGTACTCATGTCCCATTTGTAAACAATGTGTGTTCGGATGTGCGCGCACACACTTCTTATGATGTGCGTTACTAATGACCGGAGTCAATAATTAGCTGTTGTGGTTTGAAGTGCTAAGGCGTTAATGAACTTGAGGGAGTGGATGCCTGCAAGTGCAGTCTTGTCTTGTATGCGTGTGTGTGTGTGTTTAGATTGACCACGTGGCTCTGAATTGGTTAATCAAGTTTTTGTCTGGATAAATATTGCATGGAGTGCCTCATTGTGCTACCACGGGTGCTTTGGCGTGGTCGGCGTAGCGCTCGTAGCTGTCGTCTGGCCCGTTTGAATGAGTTGCGAATCGTCGGAAGGTTTGGGGAATCTTCCCAGCGAGGACGAGCATGATTTAGGGAATCGTACGTTAATTGTGGAGGCAGGAAGGAACATCTGGAGCACCAATCATCGCATGTCCACCACGTCAGCCAAGTCCACTTCCTGTCAGATCACGACACCCTGGAGAGCCACCCAACCCCCATTTCATCCCCTCCCATCTCGATTCCGATGACCCCCCTCCGCCCCCTGATGTCACGAGCGCATGTCAAAAGAAGTCTTCCTTTCTTTGAACAAGCTTTTGCTTTTACAACTCCTGTTATCGGGGGAACATGGTCACGGTAACGCTGCTGACCCCCGGCAGCTCGCCACAATGAGACCCATCCGATAAAGTGTAGTGGAATACTACACTTTGTGGTACTACCGGGTAGTAGTGCAATATAATGCAGTACGCTGGATTGGCCACACAGTACGAGTACAAAGTAGTTCCATGAAGTATTGTAATAGCATAACATACAGGGTTGTACGATTTGGAGTAAGCTTTAAAAGGCACGGCAGCCATTTGAAGTGCATGAGCAGCAAAAAATGGAGGCAAGGTTGGGCGGGGCACTTAATGCCTTCAATGATGTCAGCGCTGGCTGCATTTCATTGGTGCGATACGGCTTGCCAGTATTTCACCGGCAAACGATGGACTAGCTGCAAACGGCCAGACGCTCTTGTCGCAATTTTCTTGCGCTTGGTGGCAAAGGCGAACCTCGATTTGGCACGCTGGGTGTTGGTGAGGAGGGAGGCTTTTGGACCATGGCTGCTGAGGCTTTTAAAGACCCACAAAGGAGGCCGGGCCGAGTCGTCGGTCCGAGGACTTTATGGCCCCCCTCCCCCCCAGCGCTCCCTGGAGACACTTGGTCTTGACGAGCGCACCCCACCCGCTACTTTCATAAGCCAATTAGAGACACGGCGCCATAAATAAGATCTATTATTAGATAACGTGAAGAACCTTCCGCGTCCCCCTTTTGACTCCTCAACTTTTTATTCGCAATTTTTACGAGTCGCCGCCTTTTAATTGCCGTCGCCATCTTGCTCCTTTGCTCGCCCGGCCTCACCTTCAGAAATACAAACTACTACTAAGGCCCTTTTTTGTTGGAGAATATTTTACAATACAAACTCATAGAATGTATTCAATTCAAAGTCAGATTGTCTTCAAGCCGAGAAAACTAACAGCAAGGACTTTTATGTGCTCCTGAGTGAGCTTTGGAAATTGCGCAACGTGATTCCTGTGTGTTGTCCGTGCGTGTGCGTGTGTTCTGGACAGTTTTGTGTGTCCAAATTCAATTAGGTGTGATTGAGTGTTGACATTTGTGAGCTCACAGAACAGGAAATAGTTTGGAGCGGGCCGGCGCTCCCAGAGGGAACGTCGCCGGCCAGCCGGCCGGAAAAGAATAAGTCACGAGCGGCCAGAACTGACGTCGGGAGGGCTCGCTTGTTGCTCGGGTCAGGCCGGTTCCGTCCGTCGGCTCGCTCCCGCGACGCGATACGGCACGGCACGCTCGGGGTGTGACGAGAGACGGCTTCAGGTAACGTGGGCAATGATCTCGCATGATTCATGGCAAAATAACAAAAAGTTGCCGGTGTTGAAGCGGAGGGGGGAAAGAAATACGCCACAGTTCATCGCTAAGACATTGTGGTAAGTTAACAAAATGTTTGGTGGTCCACAAAACCAACGACTATATTGTGCCGACCCCTTACCTATCGCAAACTAGCTAATGCTAGCTAACTTGCTAGTGTCTAGCCTACGGCGATACTTGATATATATTTGTGAGTAAACTTGAATTTGTATAGTTTGTTGGCAGCACAGTTTGTTCTTTTTGTGGAATCGCAAGGCTGTCGGTTGAGTTCCCCATTCCGTTTCCAGTTTGAGCCCGAGGTCCGAGCAGGGCCGGCTCGCGAGCGGTCGGGACGAGCTCGGCGTCAGCGCATCCCGCGGCCGCCGTGCAAATGGTACGTCAATATTTGATGTCGGCGGCGAGGTCGGAACGCGTCGGGCGGGAGGCTGCCGGGCGCGCAAAAGAAAAGAAAGAAGCAAAGCGATACCTGAACGCGGTGAGTCAAATCCCAGAAAACCAAAGACGCTCCCGAGGAAACAGACGCGCGGATGAATGATGAATAAATTGAGGAATTTTCCACCAGCCGGCGAAAACAAAAACAACTTTTTTTTTTTTCTTGTCTTCTAATGGAGGCAAAGTTAGGAAGATGATTTATTTATGCGTCTGGAGGGGGCGGAGCCTGCAGCCAGATTTCAGCGAATCGCAACGGAGCCTATTAGCACTTGACGGGTTTATCCGCCGGCCGCTGGCTCGCGTTAGCGGGCTGCGGCCGCCGCCAGCCCTTGCTAACTCCTCTGGGTCCGCCTGCCATCCCATACCTGAGTGCCCCCCCCACCCCAAATGCATCGATTTCATGTCAGATGTTTTCTGAGGAGCGAGGGGGGGGATTCTTTGGCCCAAATGCTGAGGAGGGATCTCTTAATTAGGGAGCAGGATTTAGCGGCCAGGGCTGCAGGTCAATCACGTGTAGTTTATTCGCCGCCGGCCGAGCGAGCGAGCGACAGTGAACGTCTCGCGCAGTAGGTGTGTCGGGGGGGGGGGGGGGGTCAAGAAATCAAAGTCGCCTGATCTAATTGGCTCCTTTGCACGCACAGGTGGCGGCATGACGACAATCCGCAATATTCTGGGAGGTTCCGAAAGCTGCATCAAGAAAAAGCTTTATATGGCATGTTAATAATCAGGCATGTCATTGGGCGCTATAATATGTTTAACGTAAAATATTTTAGCATCATAACGCGCAAATTGTCGAACGTTTAGCATGCTCAAAATCCCGTGACCGTTAATATGCGCACCATATAAGCACTGAGTGACGTGTTTAATTTAATGTCATGTTTCTGGTCGGGTAAAACGTTTAACACCGAGCACGTTTCGCAGCATTGCGCAATACCTGTTGCATCATGTGACTTTTTTTCACTTTCCGCACTGGGCTACCAGTCATCGCACGCGCTAACGTGGGAATATTCTGCCATGTTTAGGAACGACGCATAACAAGCTTTGGTGGACATGCCGGCAATCTGTGTGACATGCAGGAAAACGCGTGCGTGGGGTCGATGATGAAGGACCCGCCCGCCGTCAGGAAGCGGCAGATGTTTTCCTGTCCTCGAAAACATCTGGAAGGCCTTTCCAGCAGCACGACTGAAAGTTTTCACGTAGGGTCGTTCTGCCTTTTTTCACGTCCATTCCTTTTATTTTATACGCCGCCGTGTCGCGTCCAAGCACCGTTAAGAACCTCACAAACGTTTTGAGGACAGACACGGTAAGGCGGGTTCACGGGGACCCACAGGAGGTCCAGCAGGGAGGTGGTGGCTTCGGACGCCAAGGCCCAGAGGACCCGTTGAATGGACAAGCCCCCGCTGTTTTTTTGGGTCAGTGTCAGAATCGGGGTTTCGGCTCGGAAAGTCTGGTGGCGGGAGTTGCAGATGTGCTGGACGGCTACACCGTGAGAACCTCGACGCCGCACAAAAGAACTTTATCCACATTTTTTTCCTTCTGACGGAAAAGTCCAGGCCCAGGCGGAATCCCCGGGGAACCACAACCGAGAACCAGCGAGGCGGAACCGCAACATGCGCGCACCCACGCACACACGAGCGCGCGCGCGCACACACACACACACACGCGCACACTGGGCTGCGACTGTGCGTGTGTGTAATGAGATACATGACTTACATTAACCCCGCGGTGACGCTTCACAGGAGGATGAAGAGGAAGAGGCGCTCCTTCCTCCTCCTCGGTCTGTGGAGGGAAAAACATGAATGTGAATAAAGGTCAGCTGTCAGGGCGTGTGTCTCAGCACACACGCACGCGCACTCACTCACACGCACACATTCACTTCATATATTCAATCCAAGTCTTATTTGGATGCAGGGGACATTCAATAGAAATTCAAATGGTTTTGGTCTCATCATAATTTAAAAAAAGTCACAAGAAATTGCATTAAAAAAAAAATCACCAAAACACAGGAAATCTACAAAAACCACTTTTTTTTTTTTTTTTTTTATAAAAACACACGCACACAAAAACAAATCACATGCAAAACAATCACCTCAAAAATCCCTCACACAATGAAAACCACAAAACTTCATATATTCAATGCAAGTCTTATTTGGATGCAGGGGACACTCCATTCAAAATCCAATGTTTTTATCGAATCACAATGAAAAAAAGTCACAAGCAAACACACATACTACAAAAACATTCATCTTAATGCCCAGCTTTCCGCCCCTTATCCTCCCCAGTGGGACAACCAAATTGGGCAAAATAACAGGTACACCCAGGTCCTTCCTTTTTCCTGTTTTATTGTTGTTTTTGTTCTTCCTTGACTCATCGTTTTCTCTTTTCCATGTGGCACAAATTCACTCACGCCAAACAATAATGGCGCAAACTACACTTAATAATTCCACTCAAAATGAGCTTCTTCTCCAGTTCGAAGGCTCGGAGATGATATTTCACTTAAATTGAGCGCCGAACACAAACAAAAACGACAATAACAGACCTGCATCTGATTCTTCTTCTTTTTGGGGGTTTAAATGGCGTAGCCGACATCTTTCCGGTGTATTACCCTGCGGTTGATTCTCTCTCGCTTCTCTGCTACACTTCCTGCTTCGGTTTCCCGCCGACAAAATAATGGCACGCAATTGGCCGCAGCGGGTCACGTGGTGACCCAATCAGGTGAAACAAGCGTCCATGCTCCCTAGTTTCCTTTCGTCCATTTTTCTTGCTTCCTTTCTTCCTTGCCGTTCTCATTCCTTTTTTTCTTACTTCCTTGTCCCCGAGCTTTCTTCCACTTGTCCTTCCTTGTTCCCCTTCTCGCTTTCTTTCTTACTTCTGCAAATATGAATGAATATTTAAAGGGAAATACAATTTTTCTTTTTCTTATTTCCACATTTTTTGATTGATCCAAACTGTTCAAACGCTCGACTGTTCATCTTATTGCAAAAATTTTTTAAAAATCCCCTCAAAAAATCATGAGAAAAGACCGAAAATATGTTTTGGACCAATTCATATCATTCTTTATTATTATTGCCATCATAATCATCATCAACAAAGGCATTGTCAGTCATCATCATGTTCATTGTCATCATCGCCATCTTCATCATCATCTTCATTTGCTGCTTATTATCAGCTGTCCATCACGGCGGAGGAGGCTTCTCCTCACCTACCAGCACAACTGTGTTTGTTGGCATTTTCTT
Organism: Syngnathus acus; assembly: GCF_901709675.1. Lineage (NCBI taxonomy): Eukaryota > Metazoa > Chordata > Actinopteri > Syngnathiformes > Syngnathidae > Syngnathus > Syngnathus acus. The sequence goes on from NC_051095.1 coordinate 711,472, forward strand.
CCATCGTTCATCCCAAGAGCTCCCAAAACTTCCACAAGCTGCAAACACAGCTCAGCTTTGCATCATTTTCAAGAGCCTCCACAGACCCCCCCAGCCCGCAAAAGCTCTCCCCTCCGAGATCTTCGAACCGCTCACCCCCCTCCCAGCCCACCAAAAATAACTCGGCTAAACATGCAATATTTATAGTGCAACGCACACTTTTACATTGCAAATAGACAAATGGATACTAATCGTCACATTTCGACTTCTTGCATTTCACTGCCTGCCAAAATCAACATGAAGAACAACAAAAAGGATAGACGCTGTTATTGATGACATCATCAGAGCATGGCATATATGTCCATCATCATCAGCCTCACTTTTTTTTTCAAACCGAACGAAACTGTAATTGTCAGTATGTCAAGATATTTGAATTGCTTCCATCAGTACATTTTATTTGCCAGTCTGTTAAAAGATCAATAAAAGCTCATCGTCCAACTATATACATCTCCGAACTCCAAAGTATGGCCCGCGGCCCGGATACGGCCCGCCTTGACATTTTGGCCCGGTCCCCTGAACGATACCAGAGATTTTCTTTTTCAGTCCGGCCGCGTAATCAAGACTTATGCATGCATTGAACGTGATAGTCTATATCTAAGAACATTAAAAAATGACCCATTCTGCTGACAGCCAAAGTCCATGATGTTGCGACTGTTTGTCGAGGAAGTGAGTGTTTATTGCTTGAACAGGAAATGAGCGGCGATAGAGATGATGTGTTTATTGCACTCCATAGCAACATCAACAGCGTCTTAATGAGCAGCGCGCAATTAAAACACAAAGATGTCGTTAGTAGCCGCGGCTGGAGACAGAAAAGACGAAGTTAAAAAACAGAAGACGAGAATAATAATGTGAGTAAAAATTGCTGGTTGTGGTTTTATTGTTTTACTGCGCAGTGCGAAGGGCCCTCTGGTGGACTCATTAGCTTGACCACTTTGACTTATTTTACGAGGCCCGCTAATTAGCGCGCGCGTGCGAGTTAAGGCGGCAATCGGGCCACTTCCTGTGACACTTTTGCTCTCTCTCTCCATCTCTGTCCGTCATTAACTTTGCGGACGTCCTTGCGGCGGCGGTCAAATGTGTAAAACAAGAACAATAAAAGTGTCCACTTGCTCCTTCTTTCTGTCTTCGCCAGCTTCGAGGTGGGCCTGTAAATAAAACAACAGTGGCATCTCATACACGCACACACATCAGCACAAACGTCCAGAAAGTGGTGCCATCACATTTAGCTAGCAACTAAAAAAAAAAGAAAAAAAACAACACAATGATATACACCCCTATCATACATAAAACATTACTCATGAACATATTAGGTCATCAACTGACAAGATAGTCAGCGATTAGCTTCATGCTAACGATATATTGGAATCGGCATTGACAGGCTAGCATCGTTCTGTTTTCTAAAGTTTAAACATCTATCTTATGAACAGTACAGGACATTTGAAGAGGTAGATACAACACACTGTAGCCAATATTTACAGACATAGGCATTGCCAGGTACCACGTAGAACGAGTGAATGACAAAAGTAAATCAACTGCCACTTTTAGCTGCCTCCCTCAGATGACGGGCTAGTCTGAAGGAAGTAAGGGGGGGGGGCAGTGAAAACAACACTCCTGCTCTTTTAAAGAGGCAGCACAAATGAGGTCATGGGACAAGACATGTGAAAACGGAAAGGTCGCCACAAACAATCAACAAAGCCATTCGAAGAACACAGAGGTGTTGCGCTAGCGATGGAAAAATAAAAAGGCAGGTAGGATCGGCGCACGGTACGGACGCATGTGCGAGTGTAAACAAAAGAGCCAAGGGTCGCCGGGAGAGCGCGATGATTGCGCAGTGTTGTCAGCAAAAGGTGCAGCCCGAGCGGCGCCGGCTCCCTTCGGCTCCTTTAGGGCCGTCTAATGTCTTATTTATGACGTCCACGGGTTCTCCGCCGTGGCCTCATTAGCCGACCGCTGGTGCGCGGGAATTCGGGGATAATTAGCGCCTTCATTGTTTTAGTAAGGGTTCGCGCGCTGCGTTCTTCCTCACGACTCCCTGCGGGAACGACTGGCCGCCACCTTTGGACACACGCGAGGTCTTTGTACTAGAAGAACCACAGGTTCACTCCTGTCAACAAGGAGGCTAAATGGCTGCTTCTGGCTGCGTCGCAACTCCAGGGTTGTGGGCTTAACGAGCACGTTGACCATTTTGGCGGCCCGATGGCTTTCGGATCCTGTCGTCGACTCGCAACCCACCTCGGACCGCAAGATGGCCATAAAGGATCATCTCGTCAGATCTAAAACTGTGGGTCACATGACCTAGCTGAGCGGCGTATGCTACCATAAGTACAATAAAGAAAGTGCAGTGATGTTATGGTTTGATACGAAAGTTGATCGGCGTTCCCACCTGATAATATCTTGTCTTGAGGTCACTGAAGCACTCAAGAAGGACCTACAATGCATTTGTGACCTGCGGCGCTCCAGAATACGTCTCCGCTTCTGCTGAGCTCATTACTTGTGTCGGTTTCTTCCAAACCCCCCATGAAGCCCCCTCCCTCCTATGTGTTGGATCCATTTCAGCTCATTCAAAAGCAGATCTCAACGCAGCTCTCTCTCCCGATGCACTTTTGACCCTGCATATGGTGAATAGATTTCGTCTTGAGTTGGAAATAGCGATCGCGACTCATGTATTATGTCTCAATGTCCCGAGATGCACCTGAAGGTATAGCTTGACATGCGTAAGGTGGCTTAGCAAAGAGAGACAAGGGGCGGAGTCAGTCAGGTGACGTCATCTTTATTGAAGAGTTTCTGTACAAAAAGCACGAGTCAGCAAATATCACAGAAAAGAAACAAAAGAACATGCACACGTATGTACGAACGTTTGTATTTACATACATATGTATGAAAGTAAATATGGATGTATGTCACGTACCTGTCTGTCTTTATTTGTGGTGTTAGTACATACATGCGCATGAATGTATGTACGCCCTTTGCATTTGCGTATCACGTATGTGCCTATGTATGCTTGTATGTATGAATGCGTGTACATAAAAATGTACAAATATACCTATGTATGCACATACCTTGTTTTTTTGCACTCATGTATGTACGTACCAATGTTTGTCTGTGTGCATGAATGTACACCGTGGCCTGACGCACACTAACTTCTGTGCTTTGGATTATTATTTTGAACATATTGACACAATTTAAAAGAAATCAATCCGTGAAAACTAAAGAGGAAGGTCAAAGCTGATTTGCTGAATATATCATACGTTCCCATAACAGTTTGTAAATGTGTCAATTCAAAGACATTCAAAACGGGGTTTTTTGTCCTGATCAAAAGTCCCTGATTGAACGGTGGCAGACAAAGTGTCCAGCAGGGGCGCTATTTCACACGCTTAAGCCCAAAGAAAAAAAGACAACAGAGGACCAGTCACCTTGGTACAAAGATGAGGACGCCATGATAAACGCTTCAAAGACGTTTCAATGGAAAAGTGTAAACAAAGGTGTAAACATCACATCAACAGTTTATTAATTTTTTTTTAGCTTTTAGCTTAGCTAGTGTGTGTGTGTGCGTGTGTGTGTGTGTGTGTGCGTGTGCGCGTGTGTCTGTGTCGTATATGTATGTCTCCGTTCGTGTGTGTGACACAAAATTTGTATACAAAAAGTGGACAACATGTTTAAAACAATGTTGTGACTTTTTTTTTTTTTTTTTACAAAACCATTCTGTACAATAATATCTAAAAGACAACAAACATGTTTCCATGGAGATTTCCAACATGAAATAAAGCTTATAAATACAAGAATAAAATAATTTGCACACTAACAGCAAGAAGAAGAAGAAGAAGAAGCAGAAAGAGTCAAGGTAAAAAGAAAAAGAAGATGATGAAGAAGATGATTTTCACGACAGTCTCCAGGCTGGCATGTAAAGGAAATTGCTTCCATATTGATTGGAGGCCGGACTGAATTCCGAGCTCGTGGAATTCTGGACTTGGTCCCATTCAAGAAAAGCCTTAAAGGTTCTAGATCGTTCCATTGTGACGTGGAAAAGCAAGAAAGAGGCGGATCCTTCTTGGAATGCATTAACATAAATTAATTAATTAATTAATTAATTAAAGACGTAGCCAGAAGATGAGCAAAAAAAAAAAAATCCCTTCCCATCTTCACGCAATATTCTGGGAACTCAAGCAAGCGTCATGCAAACATTTGTGGCAAACAAACAGAAGCGCCCCATTGCTCAAAGCTGATTGGCCAGTGACCATGTATGTCATCAGGACATTCCTGGAAGTAAGACCACACCCCCCCAACAATCCCTGTTCTATGCGGTGACATCATCAACCGTCATGTGACCTTCAAGGTGGAGGTGAGAGGATTCTGTGGCTTGGAGTGCGGTGCAGACGAATCCGTTGGGCTAGTAGGGGGAGGGGGGGGGGGGGGAGGCTTGGGGCAATCTCACATGGGCGGGACGATCAGACCGGCCATCGCTGCAAGAGGAAAGAACACTGAGCTTCAAACTTTGTACACTCCCAGATGAGATACATTTGTAGCGATTGGATTTCCGGTTCTTTTCAGGTATGCCTTCCAAATTTCACATTGCTATGACAAAATGGCTCAGAGGGCTTCATTTTAAAAATGGACCCCAGACAATGAATGCTTAGGCGAAAGTTGCGCTCCCTTGCAAAATGGCATCACACGCAAGTTATGGATCAACTTTGATTTGAAGACCTTGCGGAGAAAGTAGGTGACAGCATGAGGGGCGGTGGAAGGGGTGGGGGTGGATGGGGTCGAGGGCAATGCTCACCCTGGAGGCCGCCGCCATTGGTGGAGGTGCAGGTGGGGGGCGGGGAGGTCTGTGGCCGCACCACGGGAGCAAAGGCGCTCTTCTGTTTGACTGCAGAAACCATAGTCACAGGAGAGAATGAACGCACGCCTACGAGAGCAGGAAGAAGAGGAAGACCACGGGTGAGGAAGGAGGAAGTGAGCGGCGGCGGGACAGGTCGGGATGGATGGATGGATGGCGCATGCAGGGTGGAAGAGGACGGCGAGGATGGGTGGCCTTCATTGGGCAAAGTTGATCCATAACTTGAAGAAGCGTAGCAGGCGTCCATGCTGATCGCTGCGGCGATAAACCTAGCTTAGCATCAAGACTGGCTACCGTAATTTTCGGACTATAAGTCGCACCGGAGTATAAGTCGCACCAGCCATAAAATGCCCAAAAAAGTGAAAAAAAAAACATATATATGTATATAAGTCGCTCCTGAGTATAAGTCGCCCCCCCACCCAAACTATGAAAAAAAACCGCGACTTATAGTCCGAAAATTACGGTACTTGCGGAAATGAACATGGCAGCAGTGCTTCAAGTCTTGATGCTAATCCAAACGAAGCTAAAATACAGGAAGCTAAAATAAACTAAACTAAGATAAGACAAACTATGCTAAAATAATCTAAACTAAAATAAGATAAGCTAAGGAAGGAAGAGTGCTGAGACATGAGTGGGTAGGGTTGTAAGATGCGACTCCACGCCTTTGGTTGCTGCGACCAATCACAGCGCAGATTGGAGTGGTTAGCCTAGCTTAGCATCAAGACTGGAGACAAGTGTGACTGAAGGATGCACCAAGCATGTCACAACAATCAGTGGGGAAATAAATCCAATTCTGATGCTAGGCTAGACTAAGCTAAACCAACGTAACGTGTTAGTGATGTAGGAAGAGCCATTTGAGTGATTGAGCCTTTTTCAGCCCGAGTTTCGACTTCCTTTTTGGATGAAACAGTCGATACTCTTCAGTGTTACTCGCAATGGCCGTTTCGCCACAAGATGGATCTCTGACTCGGTTCAATTCTTTCCTGAAATGACTCGAGTGAGCGCGGGCCAACAGTTACGCCCACAATGGCGGAATAGGTTTTTCCGTTGGTGCTACGGCAAACTCTGGGCCCGGTCGTTAGCAACCGGTTAAGCCCTAACCAGCATTTCAACTGTTAATTCGCTAGAGTGCCTGTTAGATAACCAAACTCGGGAGCTTGTTCGTTAAGCATACATTGTTCAAGACATGTTAGTTAATGGTGCCCTCAAAGTTCACCAGATGGTTCTTGCCAATATATCCCACCCATTCCTCATTTTGTTTACTTTGCAGGGATGATGTTAAAAAATTGAAGAGCACAGGTTTTTCAAAGATGACACATTCGGATATGTGAGAACGTGGTCGTCTTGGCTTTTGATTTATTTTCCAATCATGGCTTCAATTTCCTCCATGCGTGCCATTTTTATGACTTTATGGACTTGGAAATTCCTCACGGTTGCAAAAGTGGAACTAATACTCCAATCAGCTCAAGGACATTTAAAGCTTTGTCGTTGTAAGGGATGACCACAGAACAATTTGACTCCATATTGTACTTTCAGAATTCAAGTAAAGAAACCGATTTATTGACCATTGGGCTTCTTTTCTGATGGAAGACATCTGCTTGCCATAAATTGCTCAGGCCTGAGTGTAGATGTTAGGGAGTTTGGGTGGGGGTGAGGAGTGACCAGGAGGTGTATGGCAAAGAAGGTTGGGGTGCACGGGCATCTTTGGTTGCCACGGTGACCAATCACACAGCAGACCTGAGGTTTTTGTTCTTTTTTCGAAACAAGGACTCAAGACTTTGACTGGAGGTGCCGGAAAATCAGCCGACACCTGTCCATCAAACTGCGATCACGGCCTGTCAATCACTATTTCAACTTGGACCGCACTGCCGGACCGGCATACAAGCCTCGAGTGGGCGACTTACTGGCGTAGGCGGAGTTGGCGCCGGCGCCGTTGATGAAGCCGGGCGAGCCGGGCACGGCCAGGTTGCTCATGGCGGCGCCGTAGCCGTTGATGGAGGACGTGATGCTGTAGTTGGACTGCTGTGGCGTGGAGCTGGGCACGTAGCCGCGAGGAGAAACGCTGCTGGAGCTGCGGGAGTAACCTGCAATCAAATCAAATTGACCGCTTTGGTCAAGGAACGCAAACAAAAAGTCGGATTGTTTTTTTGTTGTTTTTTTTACCCCGAGATGCATGAGTGGGTCAAAGATGACCCGGTGAGGTTTATTTTTTTTTATTTTTCAATATCTTCAACAAGTAAAGTTGCTATCTTTTCATATTCCAGGTATTCCCCAAAAAACACATTTTCCTACGACTGTTCATCATAAAATATTTCAAACACGAAATCATTGTTGTGTGGTCCGAGATACCATATCTAATATCATAGAAGTAAACTACTCACTACCAAAATGGCATTAAAACCCATGGATTCTAATATGGGTCATTTCGACCCACTCGGGCTACACTCACTTGTGCATTGAAGGGTTAATATATTTCTTAGATGTCCAAAAAAGGAATTAACCAAATACTTCAAATTGTAAAATAAAATGTTTACTGTACTGCATTATTTATAGTATTTGGACAAATATTTCTCATCCTTTATTATTGACCTAACATTATGAATTGATTTCTTTTGACGAGCCCAATAAAAACGTGCAAGAAACATTACGAGAGCCCGGAGCGGAGTAGGCGGCTCACCCTGTTCGGCCTGCGACGCCTCCGAGATGTTGGCGGCCAGCTGGCTGCCGAAAGAGTTGACGGCCATCATTCCCGAATGCGCCGTGGCGCCGCTCAGCGGCGGCAGCTGGTTGTGGGCGCGAGGGACGCCGCTGTACAGCGCCTCCGTCAGGTCGGCTGCTCGCTTCAGGATCATGTCCTGGGTGGGGTAGAGGGAAGGGGAGGGGCTTCAAAGCCGAACGCTTCACGCTTGGGCCAGCCGTCAAGCGCCGCTCACCTGGTTGTTGTGCGGCATCCCGTACAGCGCCTCCACGAGGTCGGCGGCTCGCTTCAACAGCACTTCCTGTCACACCGTGAGCTTAGATTAGTTCAACAAAACTCAACAAAATATATCATGACAAAAAAAAAAACATAATAATTCATTGATGATTACTTCAATGTGTGTGGACTCTTCAACAGGACCTAATGTGCTTGGTTAGTTACCATGATTGTTTTTTTTTTTTTTAATCTTGCACACAATACACCCCCCACCTCCCAAAAAAATGACCAAAACTGGAGACAGAGAAACGTCATCATCGGCCGAGGGACGCCAGGCAGCCAGAGGGATGGCGTTCCCCGAGGAAAAGAAGCGGGAAGGTGGAGGCCTCTGCTGGCCTTCCCTTGGGTATTACATCCACCCTCCCTCCCTCCCTCCCTCCCTCCCTCCCTCGATCATCACATTTTCTTCACACACACACTTCCTCCTTCGTCCCCGCCACTAAAACTGTCTTCTTCTCCTCGGTCCCGCTTTGTGTGTGCAAACAAATCCCAAGTGGGAATAGAGCAATCACAAGACGTCAGGCGACTTTTCCATCCGGCAGGGAGGCTGCGTTGCCACGGTTACGCTCCTAACAATTTGCATTCAACCACCGCCTCCCTCGTTTCTTCGGGCCTCGTCACTCTGCTTGATCTTTTTTTGTGTGTATTTGTTTACCTGATTAAAATGGCGGCGCGATCTCATCACCATCAATCGAAAGTGGTTTCGCTAGCAGGTATTTATTTCCGGGCTTTGCTTGATTTCATTCCTCTCATTGTGTTGTCTGTACAGTATATTTTTAAGAAACAAAACATGGAGATGATTCATTCCATGTGAGATTTGGGGTCGCCTTTGCTCACGTCAGATTACAAACGGTGAGGGAATCCCGGCGCCGTCGTAAACCTGGGGGCTCCTCCTCCTCCTCGTTTTCCTGCCGCGGGGCTCTTAATGACGTGGTGGGGAGGGGGGGATGCCCGAGGGCGAGGATGAGCCTAACCCAGAGGAGGAGTCATCAGACAGCTCTTAACTAAGATAAATCACCAGCAGCGAGGCGAGGCGAGGCACGGTGCGGTGGGAGGAAGGGGGGTGGTCGACATTAGCGACCATCACAGTCTTCTAAGGACGAGCAACGGCAGCGAGCGCTCGCTTGACGGGACTCGCTTGTCATCCAAAGCGTCCCGCTTTCACCGCCATTTTGTGTCCGTCGTCCCACCAACGACTACATCGAGCAACTCCTTGAATGCTCAATTTGAATCCGATTGATGGAACTGCCTTCGCACATCAACGACAAACTGTGATCGCGACCCTAAAACACATCACCTGTATTAGGGGCCGTATTGATAATGAATCAGATTGGAACCTAAGCTAAGCTAACATTCATCCTTTTGCTGTCGCTGGCTTCAGTCAAGAAGACCGGCCGTAGAAATGAACAGATGGCTGCGACGCGCTCCTTTAGCGATGCTAAGCTAACGTTCATACTTTCCCTATCGCTGGCGACAGTAAAGCAAAACAGCCGTAGAAATGAACAGATGGCTGCGACGCACTCCTTTGGCGACGCAAAGCTAACGTTCATACTTTTGAATCGACTCACCCCTGCTAAAATGTCCGCTCTATTCTACTCCAAGTCTGTTTAGGACACAGAAACAAGTGACCAGTCTCTGTCCTGACTTTCTGGACCTGGATTTGACACCTCTGCGTATAATTCATCACTAAAAGACTTCCCCAGCGGCCGCTATATAATTACTGACGCATTGCTCGCGCATTTGATGTGTCACAGTCCAGATGCCAAACGCCGGCAAGACCAAAGAAAAGCCTGGCCGACGCGCACCGGCAGGCGGGAGCAAACAGGAAGTGACAGGCGGCGTTAACCCGCTGCCGCGCGCTCTGACACCCGGCGCAGACACGCGTGCCTCCACCTCGCCGACAAAACGCTTTCCTGAGAGGAAGGCATAAATATTCATGGGGAGGAAGAGGTGAAGGCTGGCCATGATGGCGGCGGCGGCGGCGCGACCTGCGCCGGCGATTAGCATCAATTTACAAACAAACGGCTTTTTGCGGCGTGTCGCCGTTTGATGAATGGCTTCAATTTGGCAGCGGCGTTCACTGTCAGCGCACATCTGCCCTCATTGGCCAGCAAAGGCAATCTGCAGCCGCCGCCTCGGCAATCCCACGCGTCTTAAATGAGCAGGCGCGCTCACTGTCAACTTGCACCTCACAACGCCATCTTGCCGTTTTCTGACCACAAAGCGTCACAGACGTCACAGACGTCACAGACGTGACAGCGCCACCACTTGCCACTTCCGCAGTGGCACCCTCGAAGCCTGAGTGGACATTTCATATTCTAAACATCAATCTCAATACTGTGAATCTCAATTTCAATCTTGATTCCAATTTACATTTGAACCTCAAACCGAAGTTTTTTGTGAGTCTACAACGCAATGTAAAATTAAACTCAATGTATTTCTGAATCTAAATCTGGAAACAAATTTACAGTCCATCGGAATCAAAATTGTATTCTCAATTTAAAAGACTCAATGTAATCTCAAAGACTCATTCAATCTAAAAGGAAATTCAAATGTTGATCTGCATCTCAATCTGAAACTAAATTCGAATCTCAATCAAAATTTTCCCGTAAAACTAAGTGTCAATCTCAGTGTAACTCAATCTAATTTGCAATCTCAATCCAAAAGGAAATCCGAGTTCAAATCTCAATCTCATTCCGAATCAAATTATCTTTGAATCTGGATGAATGTGGAGTAACCTTGGATCCGAATCTGACTGAGCAGAACCGGAAGACAGAAATTGCGTGTGTGTGTGTACAAGAAAGCACTGACCTTTGGTAACCTCTCGGGGTCCCCGGGGTGGCGAGGGATGACCTTTTGTAACCTCTGGAAGCCGTAGTCGATGGTGGGCTCGTTCAAGGCTGCCACCGCGCGCGCACACACACACAGACGCACACACAAGTTTGGTATGAGTCGACGTTGCCATGGCGATGATGAAGTCATCTGATTAAGGCAACACTTGATGAAACGACTGGATACTAATTCAAATCTACTTCCTGCCCGGGCAAAGGCGGGAAGAAGGAGTCGGGAGCCACTTGTTCTCGCCGATCAAGTCCATTAATCATAAAACGCTGTCAAATTTGACTTTGGGGACAATTTGTCAGAGGGTCTTTGTCAGCGTTAGCGCTTGTAGCGGCTAACGATGATTGACAGGCCGCACGTCGGCCGCCTCCTCGCGCTCATTTGCATAAGTGCGGCCTTCATGAATACGAAGCGGGCGAGCGGCCCGCAGACGCTATTAGCATTAGAACAATATTTGTTTGGCTTTCCCGGGGAACGCCGGGCGGCCGCAGACGCTAAATCTAATTTGTCCGAGGCGGCCGGAGGCGGAGACAAGAAGATGAAGAAACGACCAAATGGAAAGACGTGCAAGAAACGGGAAGAGAGACAAAGCGTCCGGGGAGCGCGCCAGCGTCGCCGCATTGGATTTCCAGTCTGCCGTGAATGCGCCGCCAAACGACGGACCAATCCCGCAGAGACCTTTGGCGGGCGCCGGGTGGAAAGCAATCAGCCCCCGTTCCCAAAACGTATTTCCTCCCTGCGCTAGCACGACAAAACTCGCCGAAGGAACGCTCTGAAATCAGGAAACTGAAGCGGACCGAGCCGTGAAGGCCAATCGGGAAGTTCCGTCGAAAACAAAATCTTAACCGCAATTTGATTTCCCACATCAAAATCTCAATGCGATTCGGAATCTCAATCTGAATCGTAGTAGCAATCGGAAAGGAATCGAAATGAAACTCTTAATGGAATGTGAATGGGAATCCAAATCTCAATGTCAATGTGAACAAACTTAATGTGAACCTGCGCGGAAACCCTCAATCTTAGTCCCATTGACAATTTTATCCTGCCCAGATAATAAATAGGAATCCGATTGTGACTCCAAATCTCAACTCTGACAGAATCCGAAAGGCTAGCCAGATCAATTTTCCTGGAAAATCGGATGGAGCGCTTCCTCCCCTTTGGAATGGCCATTTAGTGTCGGTCAGCGTGGCGTCATCCCGACTGAGCAGAGGAAAGGCGCCGCCTCGGCCGTCCGCTTCCTGTTGTCTTATTTGACACGGATCCGAGGCGAGTGATTGCGGCAACATTTTGGGACGCGCCGTCTCGGCTCGTCCACTTCATAAAGTTGCCGCGCATTACTCCCATTTCGTTGCAAAGATTGCGCGCCGTCCCTGCAAATGAGCCTGATGGCGCCGCCGACGGTGCGGTCACGTCCGCCGCCGTATTCCGCCCGCGCTTCTTTCCCCCTCGAGGCGGCCGCCCATCGGACGCCAATTTGCCGTCTTCTCGGCCGTGTGATTGATGCGGGTCGGCGAGGCGCCCGTTTGTTCCCCGCCGGTCGAGTGTGGGCTCGGCCCGCGTTTTCTCGCTTCCGTTCATCGGCCGCTGTCACAACAACCTTGCGGGTTCTTCTCCCTTTTTACGCTACGGCTGCGAATGCGGCGTCCATATCGGTGACGTCATCCCCCGCCGCTAACTGGATCAGCCTGACGGACCTTGATGATGTCACATGCTCCCTTCACGCGCTGAAGTGACCGACGTCGTCTCCGCTTCTTGCTAACCAATTCCTGAGGTGTCTTTTGATCCGGATCGGCGCCGTGGTCGATCGGCTAGCCAGCTGCGTCAACCAGTCGCCAATCTTCGCACTCGGGCTACCGTGGCAGCTGTCGAGGGGCGACCGAAAAACAAGCGTCGCTCGCATACTAATTAGAGGCTAATCACCTCCCGCTGACTCAAAGACACGACCGGCCCCCCCCCCCCACCTGAGATGTTACTCGGCGGCCTAAAACGGCCCCACGGAAAGCGCTAATTAGCCCACATTAGCTCCTGGACCGCCATGTGATGGCTCCCGACTGAGGACACGGGAAGTCCCGCTGGGCTGTCAATCAGGAGCTGACTTCAAAGGAAGTCTTCCTTTCATCACAGGCGTGTCGCCGCCGCCGCCGGGTTGAGACGCGTTTGGGGTAAATGGGTGTATTGATGAAGGGTCAAACTTAGGTCACATGGGCAACATGCTCCTCGAGGATCGGCTTGATCATCGATCGTCTAAAGGGGTGCAAATTTGGTCAAGAATCAGCAGGTCGATTTGGCAAAAAACTGATTTCGAGTCCAAAAAAAAAAAAAAACATGCTGGGGACACGAAACATGGACGGACACCCGCCGCCGCAGTGAGGAGAAGTAAAAGGGAAAACTGGTCGGCCAGCTAGACGCTGACCTCGAAAAGTTTCGTCTCGCCGCCGACAGGTCCACAAAGCCCATCGGCTCTATCTACTCGGCCAATCGCAGGCGGCGGGCGTGACAAAGGTGGGGAGGCGTTTTTTTTTTTTTTTTTTTTTCCACCCAACACGCTGACATTTACTTATCAAGCTAAACAGCTGACATGTGACCTTTGAGTCGCTCTCAAGGACATCTGGATGTTGACGCAAAAGTCAAAAGGTCAGATGTCGCCGATACGATCCCAAGCACACAATTGCACGCAATCGCATGCAATCGGGTAATTTGAGATGTTGGAGGGGCTCTCTAATTTGATATATTGTAAACATCAGCATAATGATGTGTGTGTGTCACAAAATTTGTATACAAAAAGTGGACATGTTTAAAACAATGTTAACTTGGTTTTACAAAACCATTCTATACAATAATATCCATGTGTGTGTGCGTGCGTGCGTGCGTGCGTGCGTGTGTATGAGGGAGCCAAAAAATTTGTATACAAAAAGTAGACAACGTGTTTAAACCAATGTTTTTTTTTTGGTACAATAATATCTGTGAGTGTGCATGTGTGTGCGCGCGCGTTCACCTGTGTAGACAAAGCGCCCCGGTGCTCCTTTGCAGAACTGTTTGGACTTGTAGGACAACGTGACCTCCACCACGCCGGGAATGTGGCGAGGAGGCGTCTGGACGCGGATGGCGTGTGGCGTGATCAGCTGTGGAGCACAAGAACATGCTTGAAGAACACGCTGCACACATGCTACACACACACACACAGACAGAGCGCACTCAAACAAGCTAAGATTTAGCGCTTTCTAGAAAGAAAAAAAAACACCTGAAGAACACACAAAAGACGTCGAAGAAGATGCTCGGAAGTAGAATGTGTTTGGACGACGCTCGAAGAACACACTTGGAAGACACAAATCTGGGTCAACACACGTGCGCTCGTGGCGGCACCGGACGAGGGATCAAAGCGAGGAGGTCTTGTACGAACGAACCTGGTTCCCCGCCAGGTGTTGTGATCTTCTGGAACTCACCTCGCTCCACACCAGCATGGTCCCAAACACCACTTGCAGTCCGTCAAAGAAGTTGTCTCCGATGAGGATGACGGTGGCGCCCCCCGTGGTCCAACCTTCGCTGGGGCTGATGGCTTTGATGCACGGTGTGGCTGCTTCACAACGCACACACACGATACACACACACATATAAATGTGCAACAGACGCGTAGCCTCAGAGTGGGTGGATTGTTCTTAAGGTACACATGCTAATGTGCTCACAAAAACAAAAATAGAATTTAGGCAACATTTGACGTCCCGTTCAAAAAGGTTTTTGAGTAGCAACTTTTTCACTCATGTTTCTGGGATCGGTCGCAGTAAATCATTACAAATGCCATCAAAACAAAAATAAGCTCACGTTCATTTGAGGGCCATTTTGTAAATTCATCTTTTTGAGCTTGTGTCGTCCAGAAATCTTGCACATTTGCGTTTGCCACCAGGCGTGACGTGACGAGCATGCCATCAGACCGCCTGACAAAAGAGGAAGTGGGGCAGCGGCCATTGTGAGCCTCACATTCATTTGCCGCCTTTTGTCGGGGTGGTAAATAAACCAGATGATGCATCTTGGGGGGGCAGCACAAAGCAAAAAAGAGCAAGTCTGGAGGATTCTTGGGGACAAACACAGCAGCAGATGTTGACGCTTTTTTCAAAAGCACATGAAAGGAGAGCACAGCAGAAGATGAGGACAACGAAGAGCCTTCGGACCTCAAGGACCGCCTCCCCCTCCTCCCTCCCCCGGTAGTATCAAGGCGCTCGCAAAAAGAATCACAATCTGAAGCGGCGGCGGCGACAGATTGGTGTCAAGGAGCGTTTGTTTTGTCCCAGCCAGGTGCAAGCCAAACACGTCGGGGCCATCTGAGCAGGTGAGCGAGCGCTCCTTTCATCAACATCCCCCGCCGAGGTGGGCGACACCCGCCCGTCGCACCCACCAGCGCACTTGAAAGAGGCCAGCCAGGACGTCAGCTGGGAGCACGCCGCCGCCGCCACCGCACGCCACTTTGATGGCTGACTCTGGGAGGGATTCTTTTACTTTGCAACGCGTCCCAGACGGGTGGGAGTTGTCCAGGGGGCCTAAGTGAACGAACGGGGGCTTGTTTTACTCTGATAAGACGGAGGCAAAGTTTTGCTCCGACAACATTTTATTCATCTTCTCCGCCACCGTCTTAGTCGTTTGCTTGGATGTTTCTGTGTTTGAAAAAAGAAAAATCTTCTTTTCACGACCCACTTAAGAGATTGGCACAGCCGTCAGATTTAAAGGTGCAGCGGGGACAAAAAAGTCTCTATCAAAAGCTTCGCCTGTGGCTCCTACAATTACAATGTTTTCCGGACGACAAGTCGCAGTTTTTTTCATAGTTTGGCCAGGGGTGCGACTTATACTCAGGAGCGACTTATGTGTGAAATTATTAACACATTATTATATCAGTTGGATTGTGTTTGTTATGTCTTCATTTGTGATAGCCATGGTATTCTTTTGTTCAGACAAGTTGTAGGGTCTTACCTTGGTAGCTTTTCCTGACAGAAACTGTCAGGTTCAATAAACATGTTATTTATGCTATATTCATTTGAATAACTGTTACGTCACACACGTTTTTACTTCCTTGTTTATGTGTTTATGTAACGTTAGCTAACGTTACGCTAACGTAATGCTAACATAGCATACTGTAGCGTTCAGCCTCTTGTTGCCTATTCTATTTTAAACTGCCTTTCAAGATGACATGTCTGTTCTTGGTGTTGGATTTTATCAACTAAAGTTCTCCCCAAAATGCGATTTATATGTCTTTTTCTTCTTTATTATGCATTTTATGGCTGGTGCGACTTATACTCCGACAACTTATAGTCTAGAAAATACGGTACACATAGCATTAAAAAAAAAGGCTGGTAAAAGTACGAATTAAAATTCCTTACTTAAGCAAAGGTAAAGAAGACATGCTACACCAAAATAAAATTTGACTGTCAGTTCATGACATAAGCCAGAACACGGTCCTACCTTCAGAGGGGTCCAGGCGGCGTGCGCGGCGGCCATGTTTGGAGTTATTGTGGACAAACATGTTGTCGGAGACGGAGAGCACGTGACCGTCCACGTTGACCGTGGTCGACACCACCACCTGCGTGCGCACCAGCGACAAGAGTCCGTCAGCTTTTGAAGCAACATGGTAGCGGTTAGCGATTAGCGGCTGACCTGGAAGCGCCTCATGTCTCTCGGATTTCCTGCGTTTTTTAAACAGTTCTGATTGCATTTGAGGAAGAACTTCAGGAAGAACCTGCAACACAAGAAAAAACACAATAGCTCAGTGAATCACTCACAGGAAACATACATATGTGTTGATATATATTAGTTCCTATCATCCCCAATCGTCACAACGTCAGTGAACGGGTTGTAAATAAAGTAAATTCCCCCAAAAAGAAAGAATAAAATTCATAAATAGTGATTTTACAAGACCTTATCTACGTTGCAACGTCGGTAAATGGTTTTTATATATATATATATATATATATATATATATATATATATATAAAAAACTAAATAGTGATTCTACAAGACCTTATCTACGTCGCAAGATAGAACTCCTAAATAATGATTCCACAAGACCTTATCAATTTTGTCAGTGAACGGGTCGTAAAATAAATCAAATGAAATACATAAAAAAATTCCTAGATAGTGATTCTACAAGACTTTATCTATGTTGTAACACCAGTGAACGGATTGTAAATAAAGTAAAAAAAAGAAACTAAAGACAAAAAATCCAAATAGTAATTTTACAAGACTTGATCTACGCCATACATTGCTCAACATAGTTTAATATTGTGTTCTCACCCCTTTAATCAATACAAAGTAATTAGTGAGCAATGAAAGGAATACACGCAGCCCCCCAGCGCTGCATTACAGAGTGTGTGTTGGCACACACACACTTCAATAAAGAGCTGGAGGAGGGGGGCATGATGTCATGATGCCCACCACACCCGCTGCATTATGGGAAACAATTAGATTGGATTCGGATTACAACATGCGAACACAAACACGCTCACGTATGTGTGGCAGCTGCAGCAGAGTAAAATCAATACTAAAAAATGTGTGGAATATATTTCATTTTTCCACAATGATAACATGTGAGCGTGATGCTAGCTTAGCGTCACAGTGGCTTTAGCGGCGGGCGGCCAAACGGTGACAAACCGTCCGTTGCGCTCAACAACCTCAACAAATCTGCGCCATGCAAAGAAAAGTAGTTTGTACGTTAACACACGCAAAACCAAGGAGGTGTGATTATTACGTGGAGTCAAGTGGCGGCCATGTTAGATAATAATTCCATTGGCTGTGCTGCTAATTAGAATCAAAGTAGAGCGTCGTGGCACACACGCACGTCATGATCATGCTCATACGTGCACGCACGCACCCGCGTGTTTGTTGGCTCAGCTACACGTCATCAATAATTCAGCAGGCAAGATGTGAAAATGACAAGGGGCTCCACTTCCACCAGCGTGGACAATCAAAGTCAATATTTGATGAGACGCTAAAACACAAGTGACCCAGCCCAGCCCAGCCCTCCAAAAAGACGCACACACAGGAATATCGGCGGTGCGCCTTCGCCGCTCTCCACGAGCGCAACCTCAAAGAAATCTCAGATTGGTTCCGTCTGATAGCTTGAGTGGCGCCGCTCTGCAGGTCGCCGCATGCACAACAAGACGTGACGGCGTGTGCGCGCCAGTATCTGGGTGGGTCTATTTCGGCGTGTTATTGCGCGTGCGCGAGTGTTTTTGTGTGCACGTGTATCCCTCACTCACGTCCGTGGGTCAGACTTAAAGTTCTCAACACTTCTCAACATCGGGACAAGAAGTGGAGGCGGGTAAAAATCACAGAATTGATTTCATTAGCCACTGAAGCGCACAAGGATTTTTTTGTGTGTGCTTGTGTGTGACACATTAATATGAGGTGGAAGCCAGAGTTGGATTGTAAAATGGGGGAAAAACATTTCATGGAAAAAAAAAAAAAAAGCCCCATGCAGCCAAGACACACACACACACACACACACACACACACACACACACACACACATACAGAGGTCTGCTGTTGTCATTATTCGTCGGCAGCCGGCCGCAAGTTGAGCGGTTCCAGTAGAAAAATGTTCCCGCTCCTCCCAGAACACCTGCAGCAGCCCCACGAGATGCTGGGAGCTGTAGTGTGCGTTTTTTCCATGTTTTCTTGCAGTGTGCTGGACTGCGCAACAAGTTCAAATGTGCTTTCGCTAAATCAATGTCGAGACTAAGTATGAGATGAAATGCTTGCGTGGACCTCTTGATGACATCGTCGGTGAGCGGATGACAACGGGTGAATGTGTGATGTCATCAGATGAGAGAAGCGCTAACGCTAATGGCGCTAGTTTGTAGCGCAAGGCACTTGTGTAAGATGCAAGATGGCCGCCACTCAACTTTGTGTGGAGCACTTGATGACATCATCGGACGAGCGAATGATGAAGGGTACCCTACAAATGTGTGACGTCATCAGATGAGAGGAGGTCAAACGCTAATAGCGCTAGTTTGTAGCACAGGTGCTCGTAGGCACTTGGGTAGGATTCAAGATGGCCGCCGCTCAACTTCTCTTCCGTGACAACTGCGTAATCAAACTTGACTTCAAATTGCTTGGAGCTACATTCCAAACCGATGACATCGTAAATGAGCTGTTCAGGTGATGACGTGACCGGCACACCACTGTCGATGTCTTCATCATCGTCGTCTTTCTCGTCAGCTTGAAATAGATGCGGTTCAATTCCACGCTCATCCATCGCTCTTCGATCCACTTCCTTCCCTGCAGGCGGCCCGCGCGGACCTCCGCCGACATTTCATCATCGAACGGCGCATTTACATTTACACGCACGCACGCACGCACGCAGTTGATTGGTTCCTGATAAAGAGAAGGAATAATGATGCAAAGATTACACATTAAATGTAATTTACTCTCCTTTGAAGTGGCGTCAACTCAACAACACACAAACGCGTGCACACAGCAAGTTGGCACAAGCGCAAATTTGTGCGAGTTTTTTTGCAGCGTGTGTGTTTTCTCAGCACATTTGAGCTTTTTAACGCTCTCTGCTTCCGTCCATCTGCTTGGCGGCGTGCGATGTCGCATTCGTGTAGTGAGGTGTGTTGCCGTGGCGGCGTGGGGACCGGCGGTCAGCGTCAAGGTTGACGCCGGCCGCCGCCATCTGGCCCGACCTTGGACCGCATGGGAGCCGTTTTGGATCCGCTTCAAGTTGCGGGGCGACGCGACACATCGCCATCATGGCGGCGTGACTTCCTGCATCGGTGGCCCGGCGACCGCTCCTTTCCGAGGTCACGCCTTATGTCACGTGAGCCTCGTTTGCATATTCAACGGCGGCATCAGGGATGCAAATGTATGCCCATTGTCTTCATTTGGAAGCGCTCGCCATATGCGGCGCCGCCTGCTCGAGCGGGTGACAACATGTTAGCACTTTGTTCAACGAGCACACACGCTACGACGCCATCGGTCGCCGGATGGGAGGCGGCTTCCCGTCGCAGTTTTTTTTTGTTTTTTGCTTTCGTCGCCGTTCCGGTCGCGCCGGCGGCGCCGCGGCGTCAGCACACGCACCTGAGCTGAGCGGAGGTGTTACGTGGAGGGGACACCGCCAAAGATGCAGTTCCGACCTCGCACCTGTGACTAATGTTAAAAGGACTGGCGACCAATCCATTCTTTGTTTTGATCTGCACCGTTTGTCCACGTGGCGGCTGAGGGTCATTGCGACAGAGAAGGGATGGAAGACTTGCAAGACACACACACACACACACACACACACACTTGCGTTCTGGCAGATGGGTTGCCGTGGTAACCAAGCAATTGTTACCAAGGCGTTTTCACCGTACCACAGGTGACGACACTCCTGACAAAACAGAAAAAGTGCTGCCAAGGCGTCGGCACGCCAGCGGAGACCGAAAACAACCAACCCCCCCCCCCCCGCTAAGCACACTCACACACACATTGGTGGTGTTAAAATTTGCGTTCCCCCAAATAATTCTCGAATTGGGAGCGTCAAGGCATCTTCTAAAGGTTGGTGCCAAGCATTTGCTGATGTTTCCCTGATGACCACATGACAGGAAGTGAGAGGCGGCTAGCCAGCGGGGGTCTTCGGGGTTCGGGAGGTCTTCCGGGGGGTTGTGAGACGGCAACATCGGAGCACGCAGAGCCGGCCGCAAAGTCCCAGCCTGCACTTCCTGCTGGCCGCTCTTCAAATCAACAGCACATGTTGAGCAACGCTTCGCCCGTCCGTCCGTCCGTCCGTCCTTTGCAATGGCCCCGTCTCCTCAGCGCTCCACAAACACAACTTTTTTTTTTTTTTTTTAAATCTAAACTATTAGAACCCTGGGCAGAACACACACACACACACAGGCTTTGTTGTATGTTTAAAATACGCAAGGACATCACAGCTCCTCATGTCACCAAATAAGTGTTCATATGTGTAAGAGATCAAGTGTGGATGTGTTTACGTGTGTGTGTTTGTGTGAATTTACAGGTGTGTATACAGTATATGTGTGTGATTGTATGTATATGAATGAGTTTGTGCCTGCGCATGTCCATGCGTGTGTGTGTGTGCGCTGACCAAGTGAGTGTTTGGTGACAGGAAGCAGAGACGCCTCACAGGAAGTGCACGTAGGCTGACTTCCACACCTTTTTTGCAGACTCGCTCGCATTAAGTGTGAGCGTGCGTGAGCGTGCGTGCGTGAGCGTGCGTGAGCGTGCGTGAGCGTGCGTGCGTGAGCGTGCGTGCATGAGCGTGCGTGCATGAGCGTGCGTGCGTGAGCGCGCGAGGGTGATGGACAGCCGCAAGGCGCGAGTGTGTTCATTAATGACTGACGACTAAATAACACTTAAGCCTGCGAGCACAGGTGGGGTGGGGGGGGAGTAGGGGGATTGGTCGATGGATCGATGCTAGTGTTCACACGCACACACAGACACGCACCTGCGCTCCCAACTAGGTGGCCCGGAGCCCCCGGCTGCTCTTGATTTGAGCGGACGGTGAACGTCCAGGGGGAGGGGGGGGGCTGGAGTTGGGAAGGGCGGGGGGCAAGGAGGGGCGCGGTGAATGGAGGGGGGGCAGACTGTTCTTTTTTTTTCCCAGAATCCTCCAGTGGCGTTGAGATTAGCCGGTTAAAGGGTGGCGGAGCATCACGCTCTTTGATTGGAGCGTTTGACAGGTGGGATTAGAAGGCGTGATTAGTGAGACGCCGCACGTACACTAAGCTAAAATAGGATAAACCCCCCCCCCCCCCCCCCACACACACACACACACCATCGTGCAGAATCACTATTCCACTTTCTCTTGCACGGCCTCATCATTAAGCACTGGTTCGCTGCACCTGTTAGCCGCTAACATGTTAGCCCGTAAGCACATTAGCCGAAAAGAGCATCATCTGCAGGGCAGGTTTAGCGATGGCTAATCAATTTGCCAGGTAATGACTGGTCAATGCTGACACCAACAAACGGTCGCGGCAGGTTTCAGTCGCAGCCAGGCGTCCTGCGACTTCAGTGATGTCACACTTTGAAGGTCAGTGTGACTTCAGACTGTTTAAGAGGCAGGAAGTGGAGGAGGGAGGGGAGCGGCGGGGGGGGGGGGGGCGCACCCCCAGGCCCACTGGACTCACAAAAGGTGGGGGGGGGGGGTCTTTTGGCAGAGTGGTGTCTTCGCTCGGATGGCGGCGGCGGCCTAAAGCGGACTCTGGGGCGACATTACATACACACACGCGCGCACACACTAGGCCTTAAAAGAACACCTGCTAACCAACACATACTACGCATGACTGTGAGGAAGAGGAGGAGAAGGGGAAAGAAAAAGACGAGAAGAGGAAGAGGAGGAGCTTTGCGGCACAGATGGACGCGGACGAGCCACGCAGGACGCTCGGCGTGCTCATCAAGGAATCTTCATAAAGTCAAACTGCGCCCGCGTGAGCACGCGTGTGCGTGTTGAGAAAAGAAATGTTCGCAATAAAGATTTGGAATATAGCCGCGAAATATTCGGAACGTTTGTTGAATGGTGAGGATCCAGGCGCTTCTTTGTGCGCTAGCTACACTTGATTGGTTACGAGCGTCGGGCATGAACGGACGTCCGCGTCAACGTTGGCTAGCCGGCCGAGCTCATTCCTCACTATCACAAAAACGCCCGGCAACACAAATGGAAAAAAATAAATAAATAACCCTAACCCCCCCTTCAGAAGCGCCCCGTTCTCCTCCCTGAAATTAATTTGTCAAGCTACTGCTGGAATAAGACGTTCACCTTGAAAAGTCCATTTACCATTCCACACACCAAAAAAAAACAATATTCCCGCAAAATACACTTTTTTTTTCAACTACAATAACAACATGACAGCCGCTCACACACACACACACACACACACACACACACACGCACACACACGCACACGCGCACACACACGCATTCAAAATCAACACGGTCAAGGAGCCAAAGAAATCCACACAAAACTGAACAATAAATCCCCAAGAGATCCAAAAAGGTAAGTGAGGAAGCAAACTAGGAACCCCAAAAGCAAATTTAAACAAAGCAGGAATTAAGCAAGTGTGTCACAAACCAAGCAGGGGAGCAAATACAAAAATCAAGCCAACATGTGGAAAGAAAATGAGAAGAAACCATACGCAGGAACCAAACTTGTGGAAAGAACCAAACAGCCAAAATAGTGGCTCGAGGAAACCAAGTATGGAATGAACCATTTCATCAAACCCAAAACAAGGAAACAAGGAAGGAAGGAAGGGAGGGAGTGATAGGGAGGGAGTATGGAAGGAAGGAAGGAAGGAAGGAAGGAAGGAAGGAAGGAAGGAAGGAAGGAAGGAAGGGAGGAAGGAAGGAAGGAAGGAAGGAAGGAAGGAAGGAAGGAAGGAAGGAAGGAAGGAAGGAAGGAAGGAAGGAAGGAAGGAAGGAAGGAAGGAAGGAAGGAAGGAAGGAAGGAAGGAAGGAAGGAAAATTAGGAAGCATACAAGGAAGCAAAAAAACCGTGCGAGAATTCCAAGAAGCAAGAAGGCTTAAGCATAAGGAAGCATAGAAGGAAGGAAGCCAGCAAAAGTGGCTTCAGGAACCCAAATCCAGTATGTCAGGAACCCAACAAGAACTCGAAATTAAATAAGTGGACAAACAAGGAAAGTGCACGCAAGGACCCGTCCAAGGAATCCAACAAAAATCAAATCAAACCAAAGAAACATTTTAAAACAACAACAATAAACGGATGCAATTAAACAAGATAGCAAATAAGGCAACAAACAATTAACGAGAGCAGCAGAAGGAAACCAGCACGAGTGTGTCCCCGACACAAACACGGAACCACGCAAACGCACGTGGAAGACGTCAAAAAAACAAACATAGCGAGCCAATTCGTGCGTGCAACATCATCTTATCAACTTCCTTTTCAATGAGACTTTTCTTTTTCTAAAGCAGCTGTCATCCGTGTGTGTGTGTGCGTGCGTGCACTTGGCTATTAGCTTTTTACTAGCGGCATCCATCCGCCTGGACAATCTCACGACGCCCTTAAATGTAGCATGGCACGATCCTGATGTTGCCGTGCATGGCATGCTAGTCACGTGACCTCCACGTTGGCCGCCATCTGCGTCCGGCGGGCTTGGCCAGTAAAGCGTCGCCTCCCTCCCTCCCTCCCGCCAGATGCCGCCTGCTAGCGCCGCTTTACGGGGGCCGCGACTCGTGCTCTTCCTCTTTGAGCGTTTTGACATCCAAATGTTTGAGCCCACTCGAGCGACAGGTCAACGAGGCTGCTAACAACATGCTAAGCCAACATCCAGACGTGTCCGCCGCCCCCCCCCCCCTCGTCGTCAGCCTTTGTCTTTATATAGAAATCAATACTGTCTTTGTGTCTCTTCCTTCCTCATCATCGTCCTCCCTTATGTCCCGAGCCCCCCCACCCCCACCAACTATCTCATTTGCACCCCACACGCCCCCTGCTCCCCCCACCCCTCACATCATCTGCTCACCGATGCTGCTCTCTGTCTCAGCATGCCTGCCTCACATTTCACACACTTGCGCACGCATGCACGCACACACACACACACGCACACACACACACCTTTAGCAAAAAAAGATTGCGGCCTTATGGAACGCAATCTACGATGAAGACGAGCTCGAAACAAGTTTTGACAGGGAAAAAAAAAAAAGAGTTGCCACAAGTCAATGAGTGTTTGTTTAGATTTTGTGCAACTTTATGAGCGTTGCTGTATCTTGCGTGTTTGCATATCAGTGTGAGCGTGTGGCTATGTGTGTATTTGTGTTTCTCTGCATGTTTGTGTGTCTGCATTATAGTGCTATAGTTATTTGCGAATTTTTGTGTGCGTGCGTGTGTGTGTGTAGCGGTTGGAATGAACAAGGTGCTTAGGGTAAGGGATGTCAGTGAAGGGGCTTTCCCAATTTTCCCATGATCCCCTACTCCTTGGGGCCGTGTGTGTGTGTGTGTGCGTGCGTGCGTGTTTCCAGCTGAGCTCAGCAGTTGTGAAGTCAGCAGGTGGTGATGTAATCGGGACGTTTGCCGCGACCAATTAAGTGTGAGCAGGAAGTCAGCGAGCAGCTGATTCCTAACATGGATGGAAGCCCCGCCCACCCCGCCCAGCCCGAGTTCTGATGAGTCCCAGCGCCTGCTAACGCACGCACACGCGCACACACATATGACAAAGTAAACACAAGTCTAAAACAAGAGCTGACTGTTGACCTGTGACCTTTCTCTCTTGTTCGCTCGCTCAGTTCCTCTGGGAAAATTCACTTATTACAAACACGTGTGTGTGTGTGTGTGTGTGTAAGACTGAGTGAGTGAGTGAGTGAGTGAGTGAGTGAGTGAGTGAGTGAGTGAGTGAGTGAGTGAGTGAGTGAGTGAGTGAGTGAGCGAGTGAGTGAGTGAGTGAGTGAGCGAGCGAGTGAGCGAGTGAGTGAGTGAGAGACCGAGCATTAGTATGTAGAGCTCCAAGCAAGGAGGTGGTTGGGGGTGGGCTTATGTTCCTCCAGAGGCAGGAGGAGACAAAAAGACAAGATGAGTTCAAAGGTTAGCCCTTTATCACTGCGCAGCCACCACTTTCCACCTCAACCTGTGTGTGCGCTTGTGCGTCAGGGGGTGGTGACCTCCATGTAAGGCATGAGCATTAAAGTGGGGGCGGAGCCTTTATGGCTAATGTGTGACACTTGACTTCAATTGATGTTTGCACTGCCACCTCCCGCGCACGGCTAATTGCTCATCTTCAACGCTATGAAAAGCACAGCGCCCACATCCGATTGTCGTGGCGCGGAAGAATTTGACTTGATGTGTGTGTGTGTGTGCATCAGATTGATTTAGTTGACAACATGTAAATGTCTTTACTGTAGCTGCTACAATATCATTTGCATGATGGCTCACTATACACACACGCCATATCCGTGCAGGCATGTGTGTGTGTGCCTAATAAATCCTTCTTCCTTAACAGCCACTAAAATGCAGAGAAACAACCAGTCGCTGTAAATCACCATCACGTGACCTGAATGGTGCTCGTGCGTGTGCATCATCCTTTTGTGTGTCAATGTTACAGGTGAGCGTGTCCATAGCATGAAGGTCCAATTTCTGGACACTCAAAGGGCTTCACATGCTCACGCTTGACAGACGTGAAGCACACAGCCTGATCTGCTCTCTTCTCCTCGCTCGAATTGGGCTCCATTTTGTTTTTTTTCCCCCAGTCTATATAATTCTTATCCGGTTTATTCTTATTTATCCAATGTTGTCCTACCTTCTTCTCATTTTGGGAGGCTGCGTGAAACATGAATCGCAAAATCCGAAAAAGATGCAAGCGCGTTCATGGAACTGTTGCGCTTGAAAATATAGGGAAGGCCGTCCAATCAAATTGTAATGGTTCAGAATGATTCCACTTTCTTATGGTAGCTTCCTTCAATCATAGTGCACCTCATCGTTATTGAGTGACTCGTCCGATTTCAACGCGTTGGCATAAATACATACATAAATAATAAATTAAAAATTGAAATGGAACTCTAAAAATAAATGAATAAAAAAGAAACAAATAAATAAATACATTTTTAAAAAAATGAAAAAGAAAATTGACACAAAAGTCCTCCTCACCACTAGCTAACAATCAAAGTGAAATTCATCACATGAAAACGTGAAACCTGTTTTTGTGTTGTGGCAGTAATAGCCTTTTGCGGGATATTTCATTATTGTTCATATCACACAGTACCTTTAAAAAAAAAAAAAAAAAAAAAAGAGAAAATAAAATAGGAAGACCAACATTCAAAAAGTGTCTGATTCAAAAAGTGCAACCTGAGCGACAATCAAGTGTCAAATGGAAAAAGCCACAGAGAGTGTGTGTGTGTGTGTGTGTGTGCGCGCGTGTGGCCACTCTCCAGGACCTCGCTAACGAGCCAACGCGGACCCGCCGACCTCCTGTGAGGTCATCGACTCCCACCTGCGCGTCCAATCGCGGGCGCCGCCACCAGCTCCAAGGACGACTGATCGGCGGCAAGGAAATCTTTGCGACCTTGCTCCCGTTCAGTTTTTTTTTTTTTTCGTAATCGCAGCTCACGACGCCGACCCACAGTCATGCCTCGTTCCAAATTTAATACACGTGTGACGAGCCCAAACTAGCGACACGATGATGACATCATCAAACACTCTTGGATTCCCGTTTGAAGGAAGGCGCACGCACGCACATCAAGCAAGCGAGTCAGCCCTACCTGTCGATGATGACGGGGTCAGAAGGCGTCTCGTTTCGATTCCCACAGCTCTTTTTGTCACAGCATCGGCTGGGGAGGAAAGACACGCGTACGTTAAATGGAAATGGACAACAAAACAAAAGCGCACACACACATTCATGTAAAATATATATATATGCACAAACAAACCAAATTTGTGATGCTAATAATACTTGGCATATTTGATAATATGACAAAATTGTTTAAAAACTGGTTTCCGATGAAATATTTGAAGATGATAGTTTTTAATATTCGGATTATTATGGTATGTCTACTTTCAACATTGTGGCACGCAAACGTGAGCAACATCTGGACCGCGCCCAGAAATCCGTCGCCGCCGTGCCACAGGACAGACGCCAAGCCGAGTGCCCGCGCCAACCCAAGCAAGTGTGCCAATAACACACACACACGTGCGCGTTATGTGTGTGTGCGCTGCAATCGAGACTGCAACTTTGACGTTTTCCGTTTCTGGTTCAAGATCTGCAGTTTGGGTAAGCGGCACACTTTTGGAATGTTCCACAAATATGAAATATATTTGTTCTTTTTTTTTCCCAACGTCAAAATGTCCCAAGAGAAGTTTCACAATCTTCCAATCTATCGGATCTCTCTGCTATTGCCCCAAATGCTTTTTTTCTTTTTTATGACTCGCAACACACCGCACGTCAGTCAATCATTATATAGCGCCTCCCCTGGGGAAAAACGACAAAGCATCTCGGGCTAATTGTTGCCGAGTAATGCGGAAGGAGCTTCACGCTGTCCTCAAAGGCATCATGAAACATTCATGTGGTCAAAATTGCACCTCGCCGATTTGTGTGGGCCGCCACTCCACAAAGTTCCAGGAGACCAATTACGACGGGCACCCGCGGGTGCCGCTCAAGTGTCATCAACACGCCGGACCCCGGGAGCCCTGCCAGCCCCCCCCCTCGGGGACACCCCTCGGCTCCCCGTCGAGTCTCCCTCGTCTTCCAAAGAGCAAAACAAACCCTGGCGTGCCGTCCACCGCCTTTGCTAATGACGCTTCCCCTCGGGCTGCTAGCACGCTAATGAGTGACGCCAGCGCGCGCGCGTGCGCGTGTGTGTGTGTGCTTGGCACGGGCTTTGGCTGTGAAGGTCATCCACATTTCAAAACGTCCTCTTCTAACCATGCCTGTCTACGAAAAGACCTAAACTTGATCTAGCATGCTACTTAAACATTTTGTCACACACACACACACACTTGCAAAGCCTCTTCACGACCACCAGGACTCGGCCAGGTGTGGGCACGCTGCAGTGTGTGTTTGGGGTGAACCAGGTCGCTCAGAGGTTCAGCCTGCAGCTGGCACGGCAGCCAGAGGTCAGAGGTCAAAGTTAGCATCTGACTCTCCTGCACTAGTGTTGAGCTTTGTAGCATCTGTTGCCGTGGTGACATACTCACTTTGCACGCAACATCGCAACTAGGAGTTGCACACGTGTGTGTGTGTGTGTGTGTGTGTGCGTGCAATTCTCGTGCTGAAGCAGTAAATGAGCATTAACGAGTCGGAGGAAACGTGTTGATTGGTGCGTCAACAACAAAAAGACAGACGACAGCTGCTGTTTGTCACTCACACACACACACACTCATGGACACACACACACACACACACGCACGCACACGCAGACAGACAGAGCGAGCATGAAGAAAGGTGGTACCTGCACATGATCTCGTGCGTGAGCAGAACACGACACATTTCCGGGTTCTTGTCTTGTCCCTCATACAAAATGGCCTGAAAATAAAGACAGGAAGAAAGAAAAGTTGTGAAAAGCTCTAAAAGCTTGAGCACTTTTAAAATAAGGACATTTCTGGGGACACATAATACCACATTTCCACATCTTGGTATCAAATGAATGAATCTATTTTGATAAGCTCTTAACTAAATTTGACCGTCTCAATATCAAACCGGTGTCCAATTTGTGTGGTCCGCCATGATTGATTATTTTTGAGCTTTTTTCAAAATGTGACATTTGCAAAAAATCCACTTTTTCCTTGGCAAATAGTGATTGACAGTTTGGCTGATTTTTTTTTTTTTTTTTTTTGGACAGATCTGACAAACCAAACTATTTCCTGCAAAATCATCATTGATGTGTTTCTGCATTTTTTTTCATTATCATTCTAAAATATTGTACTAATTTTCAATGTCATTAAAATCATTGATTACATATATGTATATATTTTAATATATACAAAATATATATAAAATACTGTGTACAGTATTTATATCATTAGTATGTACACTCAAGTACACACACATGCTCACACACAGCGAGAGGTTGTTTAACAGCTAGTCAATGAAGCGTATTCACTTGGGGGGTGGGGGGTTCTGAGGGGCTTTCATCGATTGGTGCTGGCGACTCCAGCCGACCCGTCTGTCAGCATCGGGAGCGGGTGTGTGCGCATGTGTGTGCGTGCGTGCGTGTCTCCAGCGTGTGTCTCCAGCGTGTCGCGCGGTGCCGCATGAAGATTATTGATCCGCTCCACGGCGGCCGCTGTGTCGCCCACTTCAACAATCGATGGCTGACATGCCGACAGCACCGTCGGTCGGTGTGTGTGTGCGTGCGTGTGTGTCAGTGAGTAGCTCCCAAGTTTATGAGCACAATAAAAATGAGTCAGGCAGGTTATGATGATTGCTTAATGAGGAGCCGATGATAAATAATCATGTCGCCTTTCCAAGCTAGGTATCGAGACTCGCGAAAACCGCTGATACCGACCGCTGGAACTTCAAGTAAAGAAATCTGACATGGAGTTTGGTGTTGGAATCCGCCAAGTGAAATTCTCTTTTTGTGTCAGTTTGACCTTCAACCCTGAGCGGGAGGGAGGGACAAATCAGCCACTTTTAAAAAGGTGTTTTAAGAAGTTGAAAATGCGGCTCGCCGCTCACCTGTTTGGTCATGGAGTCGATGAGGCGCACGTAGAGGTCTTGTTCCGTCCTGATGCCTGCAGCAAACACACAGACACACACACACACACACACACACACCTCATTTTTATACTTCCATGCGTTCATTTTCCATTTTTGAATGAAATGTATGAAACGGCGTGCTGTGGGAATTTCACTTGATTGCTCCAAATATGAAAAGGCAGCCTTGCTACTCAATATTTTTGCGCTTCCTTCCACTCGACGACTGACGGTCGTGAGATAAGTTCAGCACGTTACGTTCATCTCTTCATTTTCATCAAACGCTAAAATGGGAACTTTATCACGTTACAAAGTGTGTGAGCCTGCGTGTGTTGACGTGCTCACCATTGCTGTAGAGAAGTTGTAACCTGTAATGAATCCCGTTGTTGGTTTTCTCACCGTTGTACTCCTGCACACAATAACAACACAATGTCAGCAAACACACAATGCAATGCACACAGTTTCAAGACAACACAAGAAGAAAGCAACAAGCAGAAAAGGGCAAAGCGCACGCACCTTGTCTTTCTCGACAAAGTCGAGGTAGGACGTCCTTTCGATCTCGACGGGCTGCCCTTGGCGGTCGTAGAGCGCCAGGACGAAATGGAAGAAGTTGGACTTCCTCAGGTTGGACGGCGGCTGCTTCTCAAAATGCGCACGGGCCAGACCCACGCCGCTAACACACACACACACACACAAATCAAAACAATGGTCAAAAATACATTGCCGTGATGTGCAAAATTCCCATTCCATCAAGACTGGCAGATTTCTTTTCCAATATTAAAAAAAAACCTCTAAATATTAAATAATATAACTCATTAATAATATGCAAAATATTAAATATGATATAGAATATTATATATAATATTTATTTTCTTCCCCATTTTCTGTAGAAATCCAATGTAGGAATGGGAGATTGCAGACACCAGCGGGCAATACTCAATACATGGATTAAGTCCTCCTCAGCAGTAGGTGGCGCTATATTGTGGTCGTTGGACATTTTCTGGATGAAAAGTACAAACGCTAGCAGTACTCTGCATCCAATACTCATCTGGGAATGACGTCTGGATGAACAGAATTATTTTTCTCATTTTCTAACACCAAACGCATAAATGTTAGCATACATGAGCCTCGTTTTGGTTTGACACAGCCAAACTTTTTTTCAAGCCGGTAACATCCAAACTGGAAATTTAAAAGCGTCATAAATATGGATTTAAGAGATTCAAAAGTGAAACGAAACACCAAAATCGTGACTCGTTCATGGGCACCAAAAAAATGGATTCAAACACAATAAAAGCAATTAAAACAAATGTTTGAACACAACAAATGATTTGTAACAACAAAATAATAGAGAATACGTTGAAACGGGAGGAAAAACATTTTCAACAAAAAATAAAATCAAACACACTAAATGCTCCAAAATATGCGCACACACTCAAACTGAGGCCAACAATCAATTGAAACAAAGATGACAATTTCATTCAGTCTCCATGTCAAATGTCTTGTTAAACACACACACACACACACACACACACACAGGAGTGCAACGAAAGGTGTGTGGTGGTCCAAAGAGTAATTAGTGGTTAATTGCAGCATGACCGGGGCCACTCTAGTGAGGGGCGTGTCCTAATTAGAAATGACACGCTCTATTAACACACACACACACACACACACACACACACACACACACACACACACACACACACACACACACACACACACACACACACACACACACACACACACACACACACACACACACACACACACACACACACACACACACACACACACACACACACACACACACACACACACACACACACACACACACACACACACTCCCTGATAACACTGCCATTACCGGGCCAAAGCGGACCACCACCACCATGCTCAAACATCTTGGTGGAACACACACACACAAAAACACACAAAAACACACACACACACACACAAAAACACACACACAAAAACACACACACACACACACACGAAGAAGACTTTGCTTTGAAAGCAAGCGTGCGCACTTGCGCCAAAAGCCTGATTGTGAGTGCGTGTGTGTATGTATGTTTGTATGTGTGTGTACGCTGTCCCATGAATAAAAGTTGAAAAGATGAACATTATTGCAAGCACATGGTCAATTTGAATTGGGGATTTCTTTCACGATTGCGTCGATTGTTTCTCCTGACTTGGAGTGGCTTGATGATTCTTTTTTTGAGACGATGATTCTTCCGATCATAATCAAATGAAACATTAGAAATGGATTTGTACCTGCCATATCAGTTATCAGTGTGGTCAGATAATTACAAAATATTTACTTATATATAATGATTATATTATAAAATCAATGTGTTATTTATACACCCAATTACATGCATGCGTGTGTGTGTGTGTGTCTGTGTGCGCGTGTGACATTTAATGGCATTTATTGTTACTATTATTATGAAATGTGTTGTCATGAATTATTCATAATTAAAGCGCTTTTATTTGGGACTGAGAGCGTGCTCTCGCACGTGCGCTCGCACACGCACACTAAATTTAAATATGTACATAAATTTATAATATACATGTAGCAAATAATTTGTCATACATAAATACAGGCGTGGCAATATACATACATAAATATATATAATATACGATTCATAATGTACAAAAAAAATAATTTGTGTATCTATTTCTATCAATTGATATAAATGATACACGTGTATGCACATAAAACCGCAACGATGACATTTGCTGGCTTTGACACTTCATTCCAAAAATTCAAAAGTTTCTTCTAATGGACAAAAAGTATTGAATAAAATGCATTTTGCTTATTGAAACGATGAAATCGATTCATTGGACGAAATATGAACGAGGCGAATTTGACGGTTTTCATGCCACGATTTTACCATCCTGCCATTTCTCATTTTTCAGGGTGATTCTTTTCAATTCCACAGACAAGATCAAAACTTTTTTTTCCCCCCCCCCCCCCGAGGCAACCTATAGATCAGGTTAAATGATTTGAGGTATCGAATAACAATTTGATTTGTTTGTCCGCCAACCGAATCCAAAATTCATCGGAGACTTTTTGTTGTTGTCATTTTGTCACTTGTCATCTCAAGCAAGCGACAAGTGAACCAAAAGAGCAATGAAAATGGGCTTTTGGCCTCTTTCGGAGCTCAATTCGCCAATCCCAAACGGAACAAAAGTCGCACGCTGACCTCTGCGCGGCCGTGTTGGCGTCGAGGATCCCGGCGCCGGCCATCCAGGACCTCACGGGGGTCATGCCGGTGGGGAGCGGCTCCTCCTTCATGGTGAGACCACCCCGCGGGAGGCCGTCCTGGATGGAGAACATCGCCGCCGACCCGCACCAGGAAGACCCGGAGTAATCCGTCACGCACCTGGATGACGACGGCGAGGGACGGGGGAGGGACGCTGGCCGTCGGGGTGGGGCGGGCGGGCGCACCAAAGGGACCTTCTCAGAAACCAGGGAGTCCCGATCCACGCCAGAGTCCGGAAGGTGCGATCCCTCCGGAGCGATGATGGAGATCTTTGAGAGCTTCAACGCTCCACGCCGCCAACTTGGAGGAGGAGGAGGAGGAGGGCAGCGGGAGCCGAGCAGCGGGGCATCCCCGAGGGGGTGCGAGCGTTGCGGTGCGGTGCCGTGCGGGGGGAGCTTGGATGAAGGCGACCGGCGGCCACGGGAAAAGTCCAAAGACAGAAACAAGCTTTGATAGAACAAGACTCGCCTTCAAAAGGAGGTCCGCGACGCCACCGAGAGGAGGAGTGATGGGGAGGGGGGGGCTGGCTAAGGCGAGGGGGTGGGGGGGCCGAGGCGGATTGGCGCTAACAACCCCCACCCCCCCGGCCCCGTCTCCGACGCATCCCGGGGGAAGAGCTCCTTCCTCCTCTTCTTCCTCGTTCTCCGGGACGGACGCTCGGATCTCCCGCGGGACCCGAGGGGGCGTGCGCTCCTCTCCGTATACGGTGGCCTCATTTGAATACCAGTGCCGTCCCCGCTTCCCATTGGACGTCGCGGCCCGCTCGGCGCTCCCCGTGGCCGTGCACGCTGCAAAAAATGCCGCGCAAGTTGGCAGGCTCACGCAAATTGGACGGCAAGTGGAATCTGTTTTGAGCGGAGGAGATCGGAATGAGGGGGGACAGGAAATGAAATTGACTGAGCAGACCTCTGGCATGGGCGTTTGGGCGCTTGGATTGTTTGAAGGCTCGCGCAGGGCTCGCCTCTGATTGGCTGTCCGCGGCTGCCACATCACAGCCCCGGCCGGCTGCGTTTGCCCACGCTGCAAAAAATGTCACGCTGAGAGCAGAGCGCTTCGAATCCCGACAGTAAAAATGTCAAATGGTTTGTCCTTCAAGTTGACGATGAACTCGACTTTGTCAATCTTTCTCCTCAGAAAGGGACAGGACGTGCACTTTGTGGGCAGGAAGTGGAAGAAGCTGAGATCCAAATGGAGCCCATTTGTACAACTGATCGGGTTTTGGAACGTTTGGTGTTGGGCAGATGAAAAAGCAGCAGAATGAGTTGGATGAAACGGAGCGCGTGGCGCATTAATATAAACAATGATCTTTTTTTTTTCCCCCCACTGCGTTATGACTTCTTTTTTTTTTTTTCCTCCTCATAATGATGTCCTCACACATGTACACTGTCGCATGTTGAAGATAAAAAGTCACATTTAACATCAAGAAACATTAATCGTACAGATTTATGTTTTTTCTCTCGGCTAAAGCTTCCAAACGTTTTTGTTGTCCTTTTTTTTTTTCCTGACAGGTTCCTTCCATAAAGAAAGCACAACAGCAACAAAAGACTCATTTGGAGCAAGTTTTTGTTTGGCGCGAGCGATTGAGAGATGAAAAAAGGAAGACTGCACCATCTTGTGGTTCGACCAAGAACTACAAAGAAATGGCTCCACATAGGACGCCTGGGCACGAAATTTAAAAATAAAAACAGGTCCTGTTTTTATTTGTATGTTTTTAGTCAAAACATTGAAAAACAAAATATTTATTAAAATAATTTAAAATAGTTAAATATTGATTTCAACTATTTACATATTTATAAGAGTGAGGATATTACGGACGCAAACTCTTCCAATGAGTGAGTGACATCATCGATGAGGTCAAAGCGTTAGGACTGTCCCTTCTTGACTTGATTATCCTGCGCTTCTCAACTATTCTTTCAAATTCCCTCTTTTTGTGACTATATCAGAAATAAGCCGTTATTGCTAGCAAGTGGCACGATTGTTGATGATGTCAAAGTTGCATGGACTGGAAATGAGCTTGCTGCAAGACGGACGGCATGAATTTATGCAAGATGACATGAAATGACACACAAAGGCGGCTTCAGTCACGACAGGCTGGGGAGGGTTGAATGAATGAATGAATGAATGAAAAATGGGACTTGTGGAGGGGGGGGGGGGGGGGAGTCGCAGCTGCACTGGGAGCCGCTGGGACCAGTACCGCCAGCGCCAGCGGCACCAGCAGCACCGTCAGACGCCACACCATGAAAAGGTGAAAGGTACGTTTATTTTTGCTTGATGGTCGGTCACATGTTCTAAAAATGTCAGGAAAAGCCTGCTGGAACATATCAACTTTATTAAATCGGACGCACTTTGAACTGCTGATTTCCACCGATATGAGAATTTAATTCTCAGCACCGATGTAACATTTGTTGTTTTTTCATTCCCCTCTCAAAAAGATGTATTTGTTTTTTAGTTGCGCTACGGTTAAAGTCTCTTAGTCATCTTACAACTCTGAACCGACAAGTCATGAACGATTATAGTTTGAAATCACCATACCGGGCGGGTCACGCTAACTTTTCAAGCCAGTCATCATCCGACTCAACTC
Organism: Syngnathus acus; assembly: GCF_901709675.1. Taxonomy (NCBI): domain Eukaryota; kingdom Metazoa; phylum Chordata; class Actinopteri; order Syngnathiformes; family Syngnathidae; genus Syngnathus; species Syngnathus acus. Next base: position 747,117 of record NC_051095.1, read on the forward strand.
TCACTTGTGTCCCGCCCGCCACATTCTTGTCCACACCCACCTTTCACGCACACGCCGTCACGCAACCCGATGAACTTTGTCAACGTGTCTTTTGTTCTGTAAGGTTCAACAAGACAAAGTCGGTTTGTGCAGGCAGGCACGCACGCACACACACACACGTGTATAGACTGGCACACACACACACAGAGGCACGCACATACAGAGAGAAACACAAATACTGTACACTTGGAAACAAATTCACAAACACACACAAAACAACACATATTTACTGACATAGACAAAGATAAAAAACACTGCACAAAAACAGACGAACACACACAAAAATACTCAAAATATTTATTCATCGCTCATTTTATTTATATTGTTATTTTTTGTGTATTATTTATTGTTTGTGCCTTCTTGTTTTTATTTTGTGTCGTCTACTTGTATGTCTCGTCACCGTGGGATAGAGGAAACGGAATTTCGGTTTCTTTGTGTGTCTCGACATATGAAGGGATTGACAATAAAGCTGACTTTGACTTTGAAATATGAAAGACATTATACATGTAATGCACACAAAATCAAATATACACACAGCAGCTCATATACACGCACAAACATAAAGTCACGGAAAAAGCGCAAACATATCGCAAGTAGGCACGCACACGAAAATTTACATTCGGGATGGAGGGGGCAACCGTTTATATCAGGGGTGTCAAAGTCATTTTTTTGGCGGGCCACATTGTAGTCATAACTTCTTTCGGAGGGCCATTACGACTGTCAACCCAAATCAATGTATGAGCACCTCATATTATATACGGTAAAAGCTACAAAACAAACGGACAAATAACTCCTTTTCAAATCAGACGAGTAAGAACAGGTCAAATAATTAAAATTTAAAAAAAAAGATACTATTGAAAGTGAAGACAATTTGCAATTCTAGTCATGACACACGAATTTGATGCACAATTTGTCTTGGCGGGCCACATCAAATGATGTGGCGGGCCGTATCAGGCCCCCGGCCGGGCCTTGACTTTGACATCGGTGGCACCGCACATTTCCTCAACACGTATGATAAAAATAACATTTGTGGGTTGTTGTTGGGCAATATTTGTATATATTTTAAGTTTCCAATGTATGTAGAACAGAAACAATGCTCAACTACACAAATCAAAAGCACCTGCCACCATTGGTAAAAAAAAAAAAAAAAAAAAAAAAAAAAAAAAATCAAGCTAGCGCAAAGCGCCAAACCAACATTGAGGGAAAGAACTCATTTTCACAAAATTCAATTTGGTCAAACATTTCACTTGTATATCTTCCTGTACATCCAATGAAGAAGTCGGCTGGCTGGCTGACTCACCTGTGTGTGCCCGACGTGGCTCGTCCAATTAAGCCGCCACACGTGATTGTAAAACGCTTAAGCCTTGAATTGTTCCCGTTTAAAACTCCGTGCGGTAGCCATGACACACACTTCTTCACGAGTTCAGCTTCAATGTTTGAAGGCGGTGCTAAGCGATGCCTGCCACCTTGTGGTTAAAACCGGTACGACATACGTCCAAACTTCAGCAACAAGAAATGCTTGTTTGTTCACAAATAAATTCAGCGCCACTCGAAGGATGGCCGAAGGCCGCCGCCAGGTTCCCATCTCTGATGCACAGAGACACTTCAAATAAAAAAATTAAAACAATTTGGGTTAAAAATTTGGACTGACCCAACCTTAATGGACTCAACTTCCTGGGTGGGTCCAATTCTCAACCCAAATTGTTTCATTTTTTTATTTCAATCGTGCATTTCAAGGGTGTAGGAGACATCAGCGCATGTTGTCACGCCACCTCCTCCCATACTCAGATGATAAGCCACTCCCACACGGTGCCGCTGCTGAGCCCGGCGGCCGAGGGCTCGGGCGAAGGGCAGCGCCGCTGCCGCGTTTTTTCCAAAGACGGGCGCAGCAACGTGCTGATCGAGCACGTGAGAGGACGCCGGGCGCTCTACCTGCGCGACCTCTGGACGACCTTCCTGGACATGCAGTGGCGCTACAAGTTCTTCTTGTTCTGCGCCACATTCGCCGGCACCTGGTTTCTTTTTGGCTTGCTGTGGTATCTGGTGGCCGCCGTGCACGGCGACTTGCCAGGTGAGTGGAACGCTTAGCGGCTGGCGTAACGCACAAAAATGAAAAAACCTTCTCCCTTCAGACTCCGGCTGGGCCTCCAACCACACGCCGTGCGTGACGGAGGTGCGTACGCTGACGGGCGCCTTCCTCTTCTCGCTGGAGTCGCAGACCACCATCGGTTACGGCTCACGCGTCATCACGGAGGAGTGTCCGGCCGCCATCGTGCTGCTCATCTTCCAGCTGGTGGTCACCATGGTGATGGAGATCTTCATCACCGGCACTTTCCTGGCCAAGGTGAGCCCTGAGCGGCGGCCGGCCGGCCACCGGCGCCCTCGTCACCCGTTTCCTGTGCCGGCAGGTGGCGCGGCCCAAGAAGCGCGGCGAGACGGTCAAGTTCAGCCAGCACGCCGTGGTGTCCACGCACGAAGGGTGGCCGTGTCTGATGGTGCGTGTGGCCAACATGCGCAAGAGCTTGCTGCTGGGCTGTCAGGTACCGTCGAGCCTTGCGAACGCGCCATTCCATTACGGCGCGCTAACTCGCGGTCGCTAGTCCAACCGACGCGTAGCAATAACATCTCGGCCGTGTTGCCGTTCAGGTGACGGGGAAGCTGCTGCAGACGTCGCTGAGCGAGGAGGGCGAGGCCCTGCATTTGGACCAGCGCAACGTTTCCTTCCAGGTGGACACGTCCAGCGACAGCCCCTTCCTCATCATCCCGTTGACCTTCTACCACGTCATCGACGACAGCAGCCCCTTGCGAGGCTGGGCCGCCAAAGGTAGGCCCGCCACGAGCAGGTGACCCAATGCAGGATGAGCATGTCGCCAGTTTGAAAGCCATCAAGCCCCTCCTCCCGTTTGCACTAGGTGGAGGTTGGGCGGCCGACTTTGAGCTGCTGGTCATCATGAGCGCCACGGTGGAGCCGACGTCGGCCACCTGCCAGGTGCGCACGTCGTACCTCCCCGACGAGATCCTCTGGGGCTACGAATTCCCGCCCGTCATGTCGCTGTCCACCTCGGGGGGCTACGTGGCCGACTTCACTTTCTTCGACAAGGTCGCCAAAGCCAAAACCCCGCCGCCGGGCAAGGGAGGGACGGACCTGGGGAAAAAGAGACCGGAAGAAGACTACAGGGGAGGAGGGCGGGGCCGAGCGAGGCGGAGCCAAGACAGTGGCGCGCTAAGCATGCGGATCAGTAACGTTTGACTCGGGCACAGGAAGCGGCATCATGGACTCCCTCCCACCTGGTTTTGCTTGAACCACTAACAAGACACTAAAGTCATTTTCGGAAACTACATTACTTTCAACATTAACATTTTACATCCTCAACGTAATAAAGTCTAAATGTCTCGTTTGAGACGCGTGTCCTCCTCAACAATTGCCTTTCCGTATCTGACGAGCGTCTGTGTTTCTCTGGCCATCTTCTTATTTGTCTCTCTTATCTGTTTACCTCTATCAAGCTGTCTTCTGGCAGCTAGCTAACCAGCTAGCTAGCTAGCTAGCTAGCAAGCGAACTATCTAGCGAACAGCTAGTGAACCAGGCAGCTAGCTTGCCAGCTAGCTAACAGCTGGTTAGCCAACTAACCAGCTAGCCAGCTAGAGACTATGGGTCTGTCTGTGGGTGGATCTGTCTCCTGCCAGCTAGCTAACCAGCTAGTGAGCGAACAGCTAGCTAACCAGCTAGCTAGCTAGACACTACACGTCTGTCTGTGGATCTGTCTCTAGCAGTCTGTCTGTCTTGTCTGTCTGTATTTATCATGTATCTAGCTAGCGAGTTTGCGACCCAATCCGATTGACCCAATGTTGGTTGATATCCGTGTCCAGGATCTGGAGCTGTCTGGCTAGCAGCTGTCGATCAATCTTGCTATCCATCCATCTGTCACACTTTCTTCCTAGCAGTCCATCTTACGTACAACTAAAGACTTTCACAGTCCCAGACACACAACTGAAAGTCGGAAGGGAGTTTTTGTTTTATTGGGGTCACAGAGCGCTCCCGTTATCTTGAATGTTGAATCTAAATCAGTAATCTCTTTTTTTTTTTTTACATCAATCGTTTCTTAGTCTTGGCCCCAGGATAAAAACTTGTTTGCTCATCAAATCTGTCAGTCTCTGTGGTGACATGAGACAAAAGATAAACTCTAACCAACTAGAACAGGAAACTTAACCAGATCCGGTGTTTCTTTCTGCATCTTCCTCTCGTTTTTCTTCTTTTTTAATTTTATCTGCACAAATTGTTTCTTCGATTGAGGCAGCTGTAGCCAAAAGCCTCGCCTTCTCCCATTTGAGAAGAACATGATGGGAAAGGTTTTCCAAAGGTCTTCTCAGTCTTGCGACATTAGGGAAATGGAGCACTGCTAGGGTTTCACTTTTTGCCACAAGTTTCCGCCCTACTTTTAATAATAAGGATGTGGTAAAAGACAGAAGCTCCGCCCCTTTTGAGCTTCCAAGTCTTTGAGACGCGTGGACAGTCCCCAGGGGCCAGGGTGGAGTCGGCGCTAAAGTTGAAACTGCAAGATGGTCGCTGATGGCCGGAGCTACTTCCTGTGCTACGGCAGCGCGTGGCTCCTGCTGGTGAGCCTCCACGGTACGTCTTTTGGAACGACAAAGTCTCGTCGCGTAAAATAAAAACGCTGCAGAGTGTTGATATTGATTTGCTTATGTCAGCCGGTCTGTACCGTCGCACTTCCTCTTTGCTTCCAGAGCGTCGTCGTTGTTCCTCTTTGTAGGAGCAAATAGAGACACGGGAGCTTGCCGACAATCTTGCATTTTAACAACCCGTCGATGGATGCGCGACGTTGAAAAAAATCCTCTCGAGATGTGATGCTCCGCATGCTGCTCTGTATGATTTGGTTGTTTTAATGAACTGCAAAAACATGTTGCGATCGTCACGTACGTCGTAAACATACCTCGGTCGGCCTTACCTTTGTTAGCTTCCCATTGATGCCGCTGTTGTCGTTCTTCTTTGCAGAAGCGTCGGGATGCCGACGAGTCATCCACGGACGAGCCGGCGACACGGTGGAGATGTCGTCGTGTTTACCGAGAAAAAACGTCACCTTTGCCCGTTGGAACTACCGAGGCAGTAAGGTGGCGTCCTCCTCAGACGGCGTCGTCGAGGCGAGCCGCTTCGCCGGAAGAGTGGACCTCGACCCCCGTGACTTCAATCTGACACTGAGGGGCGTGAGTCTGGAGGACTCTGGCAACTTCAGTTTTGTGTCGGCGGTCAACGACCAGCAGCGAGATACGGTGCAAGTCACGCTAAGAGTTCACGGTAACGCCTCAAAGAACACAGCAACTTAGTGAGACGTGGGTGTGTGACTTATTTCGTTGCATGCAAGAAACGTAAGTTCGGCTGAAACAAATCATGTGTGCGCGTGTCGCACACTATGCGACGTGCTCATCAACAGATATGGGTGAGAATAAAACCCAAGCAAGAGTTCAATCAACTTTTTTTCCCTCTAGAGGTTATAACGGCAAAACCTACGGTGAGCGTCAATGCCTCGTGGCGGGCCGCCAACCGCTCGTGCAGCGTCCTGCTGCGCTGCAGCGCCTCCGCCAGCGAGGGGCCGCTGGAGTACGAGTGGCGGGTGGGGAACCGAAGCCTGAGCGGCCCGCGGCATTGGGTCAGCATGGCGCCGCGGGGCGCCGCCACCCAGGTCACCTGCACCGTTTCCAACCTTGTGAGCGCCAAGTCCGCCAGCGCCTCCGTGACGTGCGCCAACGACACGGCCGACGTCATGTCGGCGACAGGTGACAAACGGGTCAATCTTGCCCCCCCCCCCCCCTTACGAGTGCGTCAATGATGAAATCACAGTTTCAGATCCCATGAGCTTTACGGTCAAACTCAGCGCGGCGGCGGGAGCCTTCTGTCTGCTCGTCTTGGTGGCCGCGATAGTCACCGTCGATTGTCACCGACGCCGCAGGCGCCGGCGATCAAGTGAGAACAGCCTTCCTAACTTACCACTGATCTCTCACAAACAAAAATATTCTCTTGCTAAAATACTCACATTCACCTAAATCACTCTCAGGAACTTTTAAGTCATCTTATTGCTATGGCAGATCCCATCTCACTTTTCTATGTTGTTTTATTGACTTTCTGTTTGCAACGCCACAGGCAGGAAGTTTGAGGAGGCGACGGTCTACGCGGACATTGGCGACGTGGCGCCGAACTACGTTAGGGAGCCACGCGGGACGGCGCCGTTGCACCCCGTGCAGACGGTCTATGACGAGCTCCAGCCAAGCCGCATGGCCTTGTAAGAGCACGGCCCTTAATGCGCCATTTTGTGGCGGCGGCTGAAATAAACAACCTCAAAAAGCGCAGCTACGTAAAGTGCAAGTCCCAGGTTGGGTTAAGCTAGTTAAAAGTCAAACACCTTGCCTTATCTTTGTATATTGTAGTTTACTTTATTGTCTCCTCAAATAAACCACGTGAGCACAATGCACAACATGCAATTTTGCTTTCTTTTGTTTGACAAAATCTTGCGAATGTAGAGCGTCAGATTAAGAGGTCATCAAACAAATGAATACTCAAGTCAAGTTCACATACCTGAAACACAAGTTCACCTTTCCACCACCCAAGATAAGATTACGGGATGTCGGTACGGGTGTGGACAATTTTGAAATTCAATCTTATTGGTTACAAAACAACTGCAGGAAATGAATAAAGCACCACCAATACTTTCCGCATGCAACATAGTCCAACAATGACAAAAACAAAAGCATCTATCCTTTGTCCTCTTCTTCTGCTCCTCTTCCTTCTCCCCCTCCTTCATCTGTTCAGAAAATATCAAACTCATCATGAGTGGATTTTTAACAACTCTTTTTGAGTTTGTGTGTGTGCATGCGTGCGTGCGTGTTTAAAGTGTGTGGAAGGCTCGTTCCTAAGAGCCGATGAAGTACTTTTTGTCCAAAACCCACCATTATTGGAAAGAAAAGATCAAAATTGTCTGAATGGTTTATGCTAGCTTACCTTGTTGATGCTTAGGTGGAGGATAATGGTAATGTTGGTGAGCCACGATGTTAGCGCTTCCTGTTTTCGACCCTGTTAGGATAAAATAACAAAGATAAGAGCTTTACAACAACAATGTCGTTTTTCTTTCAAGCTAGCTGCATGCCTTTACGACAGATGCTAAGCTAACATGTGTAGAGCGTGGCATTTGAAGCAACTCACTCTCCTGTTCCATTGTTTTGATGGCAAAGTTGCCCCTGCCAACATGGCCGCCAAGCTGCCACACTTTTCGTAGTCCGCTCCAGTCTACTCTTAATTCTGACGAGAGAACACTCACCTCTCAAGCGCTTTAGTAGGACAGCCATCAGAACACCGCCGCCAACGATTCCCGCCAAGACGCAAAGGCTGATCCGAAGCCGAGGCCAGCGCCCGGATGCCGTCGCACCTGTCCACGCAAAAGGCGGAGCTTGCTCAAAACAGCAACTCATCAGCCATACCGGCCGGCCGGGGAGGGAGCCTTACACTCCACGCTAATGCTGTCGGAGGCCTTCTCTGTATTGCGGCTGGAGGTACACGTGAAGAGTGTGATGTTGCGGACATTGGCCAGAAGAACCTTGGCGTCAAGGTCAAACTTATTGTAGGCAATCCCAAGGGGGGGTTCCAGAGTCCAGGAGAGATTGCCATCCAAATCCAGAGATAAACAGTGCAGCCCCACCCAGCAGCCGCCGTCCGAATTCACAGAGAACAGCGTGCTGATGCTCGGTTTCCGGAGGTGTTCTGAGAGGGAGGGGACAACAAATTAGCTGTAAGCTAACTAGTTGGTGAGCTAATTGGTTATAGGCCAACTAGCTCATTGTTATTGCATGTAAGAATAAAATGGCTAACGAGCTTGCTAGCTAGCTCATTGTTATTGCATTTAAGAATAGAATTACTAACGAGCTTAACGCTAACTAGCGCAGCGCACTAGCTAGTACCATGTGGCGGATGTTAGCTGTATGCTCATGCGGGGCCTGGCAAATTACTTTTCACCATCAGCGTCACCACTCTCTCCATGGTGCGCTTCTTTGTGTCCACTATCTCCACGCTGTAGTCCACGGCGTCCGCCTGGGTCACATTGCGTATCGTTAGGTCGCCTGAGGATAATGGCAGACGGCGTCAAACCACACTTCTGATTCGGAGGGAATTTTGTTGTTTTCTTTTTGACATTCAATTGCTTTAATCAGTTTGCTAACACACACACAAAAAAGGGTTGCCGGTGCTCACCTGATGAAGCGTTGAGAGTTAGTCGTCCCTTGAACAGGAAGAAGCGGTCGGTGTTTATCTTCCCGCTGTGAAAGGTGGCGATCCAAGTCTGGTTGGAAAACACAGACCACGTGATGGACAATAGCTCCTGGGACGAGTTGCCGCTGGAGGACAGAGTGACTGTGTCGCCCTCGTAGGCTACTTTCTGGAGATGAAGCACTGCAAGCACATTTGGTCCCACACAATAGATCTCAAAAGCACGTCATTTGATGGCATGGTATAAGAGAGGGTCCACTCACCGTTAGCGGCTGCTCCAAAGAAGGACCCGAGCAAAACCAACACGAATGCCAGAGCGAAGTCTGTTGTAATGAAGGCAACAATAAAACGAAAAAAATGGAGTGGAGCTTTTGTGTTTGGTCAAATGACACCGCCTAACATCACAGCAGCACATGAGATCATTTCTGGTCCCATCGCATAACCATCTATGCTGGAGCGCATCTCATCTGAAAAGAAGCAGACTACGCCCTGAACTGGTCACTAGTGTTTGTGTTTATATGGTTCTTACCTTGAACAACGACCACTTGGAGAATCATGGCAAAAAATAAATAAATAAACGGAGGTGGACTCGCTGCTTTTGTCGCGGGACTATGTGGCGCGTCTCTCGTTTCGCTTCCTGTAAGTCATCGCGTGATATGTCACTCATCTTTTCAGGAAGTGACAAAGGGGTGAAGTGACGTACAACTTGGGGGAGGATGAACTCCGAGGAATTTGAGAACTTGCTCTGGAACTAAAAAAATCTAAACTAGACTCAGCCCAAACACTCAACTGTCTTACTAGCGAGGACGACTCTACGAGTAGAGCACATGGTCCTTGAATTGTGACTTAATCTAGTACTGCTAAGAGAGCGTTTATCGATTAGTCAAGTGGTCTGGGCAAGTATCAATAGCAGCTATCGGTATCGGGCCCATACCGATTGAAGGACTTAAAAGATTTTTTGTGTGTGCACGACACGTGAAGGACTACTAGCGTAGCAGCACATGCTAGCTATCAGATAGGCCAATGGTTTTCAATCAAGGTGCCGTCGACGACGACAACAAAAGCATAAAAGATTTTCGTGTGATTGAGGAATACACGTGAAGGTCCGCTAGCGTAGCAGCACATGCTAGCTATCAGATAGGCTAATGGTTTTCCATCAAGGTGCCGCCGCAGACAACAAAAGCACACTTTTGATTGTGTGATTTTAATGTCACAAACACAGGAAACATGACGAGTTACAGTAGAATTACTTTGTGCAACACGTGGAAAACTACGCCAGAGCACCCGCACGTGGCCACGGAGGTAGAATCACCCAACGCATGCATGCATGCGCTCAGCGCCGGTGATTCGCCGCACTCGGATGGCGGATGTTTTGACTTTGGTAGTGTCCTCCCGCCGGGCAGAGAATGCGGCGGCGTGGCTTTTCTCTGTCATTCCACAACATGACAAGTAGCAAAAATTGTTTTGTCTTTCTCTCTTTAGGTGATGACTGCCAGCAGCAGCTGGGAAGATTAGCATAGCTTACTTAGCACTGCTCCTTTCCCGGTATGTCCTGATGCTAAGCTAGGCGGTTCAGTCAGTAATCGCAAACGTGTGGGTCAACCCTCCCTCAAATTCCTACGACATTTGACCACCAACTGTGTCCCTAAATGCCAAAGTATTGGAAATAAAGTGGCATATTTTTTACAATAAAGGTGTGTGTGTGTGTGAGGGGGGGGGGTGTTCAAGGGTGGAAAACAAGTGGATAAAAAGAGGTAATCTTATGGGTGGGGTTAAAAAGCTCCAATTAATAAATAAAACGTGCATTTCAAATATGAAACTTCATCTGATTTCACATTGACTGTGGAAAAGACGCCTTTATCACCCCAAAGTAGTACAAAAGCGACATGCCGCACCAGAAAAAAAAAAGTATTACTGTGTAATATGATACATATTCTATGTCATGATGTGATAGCTTTGGAAATCAACAAACAAGATTATTATTCTTTAGCACAGTTGCCTATCCAGTTTGATTTGTAAAACAGCAAAACGATTCTCACTCATCCCGTTATAACGCAAAATTGATCAGGTGTTTTTTTTCTGGTGTGGCAGGAATTTGCTTCCATGAGTGAGCAGTCATTGGTTTCATATTTAACGGGTGCGCCCATCCCAGTATTTACAGTAGCTATGCACTTTTTTTTTTTTTTTTTTTAGTAAATGACATCAAATAATAATTTACTGCAAATTATTTTGCAAACTATAGGCGGCTGACCCAACGATGGTTCGGAGACCCTAGCTTGAGAACCACTGGCCTAAAACATGCTAGGGGCGGGGACGGGGCTTTCCGCGCTGTGGCTAAAGTGCTGAGCAATTGGAGGTCACTTTTGGGGCGCTCTCACAATCCAGTGGACTGAATGCTGGGCTGGGCGGGATTTGCTTCCTTCCCTGTGGGATGGGGAAAGAAAAAAAAGAAAGGCACATTAGGGAGGAAGGGCGGATAAGAGAAGCTGCCGCGTCGGGCGCTCACCGTCCGCCGAGCCGCGGTCTTCCTCCTCCCGACGGGACTCTCGGAGCGACGTCAGCAGTTTGCGGTGCTCCCCTTCCATGTCCTGCAGGCGGAGTAGACGGGCAGCGCAAAAAAAGTTGCTTGATTGACGGGTTGAAACTCCAAAAAGCAATCCGCAAAGTGACCTTGAGCCGGCGCAGCTTGCTGGTCAAATCCTCAATGGTGCGGAAGACCTCCTCGACGTTTTTGATCATGTGACTCTGCCACGACGCCTTCCACTGGCCCGCCGACGGGTCGCTTTCCAGGCCGCCATCTGTCGGGTCGGTGGTGCTCTCGCCCGCGGGCATCGCCAGGTAGAAGACGTTTCCTGTCCGCCATGGAAAACAACCAATGGAGCGCCCCGCTCATCTCACACGGACGGCAACGGCGCAGGGCGTCGGCATTACCGTGCGCGGCGGCTCGGCTCGGCGACAACTGCTCAGACGCCGTTGTGGCATCATCAGCGACAGCCGCTAAGCGACGAGCGCGAGAGACGAGTCAGAAACAAGGAGGGGGGGGGGGCGGGGGGGACACGGCTGGCTTACCTTTTGGTCGGAGCTGAGCGCTGCTGCACGGCGCCGCCTCCCATTGGTCTTGGCTCAGATTGTGCACGCATTGGTTGGGCGAGCTTGGGAAGGCGTGGCTCCACACGTCCGCGTGCGCGCTGAGTACCAGGAGCTGACGCAGCGTTTCAACTGGCGGGAAAGAGAGAATGAGAGGGAAGGGGGGGGGGGGGGGGAAATAAAAAGCATGAAACTTTCAAAGTGTGACTTGAAATGTTTGCTCTTTACCGTCTTGCAGGGCTGCCTGCGCCACGCCCTCGCCGTGCCCGTCATCACAGTGCAACGCTTCGGATTGGTCGCGAGCCGCAGAGATGGCGTCGGCGTCAACGAGCGTCTTCGCGGCGTTTTCTGGTTGAAAGTGGAATGAGAAGTGCGCGGCGCCGCGGCTTAAAAAAAAAAAAAAACATACCTGTGTGGGTGGGGCCTGCAGCTTCCACCAGGGACGCGCCACCAAGACTGGGAGAATTTGAAAAGAAACGTATAGGCCTGACTCCTGATCAACCCGGTCGGAAGCCAATGTAGAAGCGGGACTTACGTCTCGGCCGCTGAGCCGTGATTGGACACGGGTGGGCTGGCGGCAGAAGCGATAGTCTTTTCCAGAAAATCCTTCCAGCTGAAACATAAAAACGATTTTTTTTCTTCAATTGTCAACTATGTTGCTCCAGCCACCATTTATTTTGGCTGTAATTCCACTGTCGGGCACTAGATGGCGGCATACTATTAGGTGTTAAAAACTGGCATTTTGAGGTTTTGCTCAAAATTACAGAAAGCTAAATCCTTTTTAATGCTGCTTTTTATGCCTACACACAGCAGTGATTGCTTTTTTTTTTTTTTTTTGCTTACACCTTTAGCCAAGATTATTATTATAAGTTTGGAAATAGAGGGATCAGTACAAATCACTAATAAACACACAAAAAAAAAAATCACAATTGAAATATACAGTTAGATGACACTCACGTGTTTTTCTCTGACGCCGTCCCCGCCACCAGCTCGTAGATCTGGCTCTCTGCGGTGCTGATGACGTAGAGCGCCTTGTTGTCTGTGCGGGAGGGGAAAGACGGAAGAGTTGACGAGGTGGCGCAACATCCATCCATCCATCCATCCATCCATCGATGGCCCGTCGCCGAGACTCACCTGTGGCGACCGAGCGCACCAGCAGCGAGTCCAAGTTGACCAGCGGGCTGTCTCCTCCGCTGCCGCCGCCGCTGCCACCGCCCAGCCAGCGGGACGGGTGACGCAGCAACAGACGCTCGTCGGGGCCGCGCTGCAGCAGCAGCAGGCAGTCGGACAGCAGCAGCGCGTGGATGTCTGATGGCGGCCCACAAGTACACTGCCATCGATACCAACCTTTTCGATTTCTTCCATTTTGTTTTCTACTGACCTAACTGCTTGTCCTTGCTAACTTTCCAGAGCAGCGGACCCTCGTGGATCATCTTCTTGGTGCTCAGATCCAGACCCTGCCGACGAGACAGGAGGCCAAGCGTTGGTCCGGAACGCTTTCCGGATTGGACCTGGCTTTGCCCGTTTTCCACAGGTAAGTCACCTTGAACTGCGGCGCCACATCCAGTCGGCGCTGGTACTTGCTGAGGTGGTGACGGTGTTGCGTCTCCCTGACCACCTCGTTGACCGCCTGCAGGATCCCGCGGCAGCAGGCCTGAGCCCGGCGGAGGGCGGGAAGGTCGGCGGAGGTCACTAAGCAGGGGAAAAGAAACGCGCGTGAGACGTCGAGCTTCGAGCGCACGTGCTGTGGCGCGCTCACCCTCGCTGTGCTTGATGATGTTGTCCAGAAGAAGCGGGTACTTGGTCAAGCGTTGCATTTCGGCCACCAGCAGGTCTCGGAGCTGCAGCCGGCGACAGTGGCGGCTGGCCTCGCACTCCTGCACCGAGCGGGCGCAGCGTCAGGCAAAGCGCGTCCGGCCTTGGCGGCGTCCGGCCTACCTGGACGATGTGGGCAAAGCGGGGGTCTTTGCGTTGTTTGCTCTTGATCAGCTCCAGTGCCCGAGACTGCTGCATGCACAAGCGCGACGCCTGCTCCTCAAACTCCTCGCCGGCGGCGCCCTCAAACTGGACGTCGGCACAAACGCACACACACGAATCAGCAGATCAAACTTGGGCGTTTCAGTTGGACGTCTGTTTTGGGATCGAGTTTTTTTTTTTTTTTGAAAATACTTCATTTTGATACTGCTTAGGGATGATGGTTGGGTTGAAACTGAAGCCCGTGACCAACAGATTTTTTTTTTTTAAATGTAAGTTGTAATGTTCTAGTTGTGCAGTATGTTGAAATAAAAATCAAAACAATCGGATTTTTGTGGATTGCTCCTATTTTTTTTTTTTAGAGCTAATATTTGCCAATTAAAATACTAAATTGAAACACATTTTTAACTGCTTGTGGATTCTTGCTATCTGTGTTGAGGACTCAAATTCATGTGGATGTTTCCTCACGCTTTTGACAGTAACCACAGTGGGGCCCTCCCATAGTTTCTTTTCCCCTACTTCTGTTTTCCGTCTGAGAACCAGCACCCAGTGAAGCGAGCCATCAAACTTCCCTTTGTGACACGTGCGATGACATTTGCTTTCCCTCACCCTGGCCAACATGACATCGCCAATGTCTTGAACAATCAGCGACTCTCGCCGCTTCCTCATGGCCTCGCAAAGACTAGCTGCGGGTGGACAAGTGGAACAATAAAGGCGTTAAGGCCGGCAGCCCACAGCAGGGGGCGCTGCGCCGCGACGGGGGCATACGCACCGTGCAGCTCGTAGACCTGCGGCAGGTTGGGAAAGATGCATGCCAGCTCGTCCGCATTGAGAACAGACCTCATCTTCTGGAGGAAGACCTGGTCCAGGACTCGGAGCGTGCGTAGGTGCGACGCCTCGGTTGTGAAGAGCTCTGCCGAGAAAAAATGCAATTCATTGTTGAGCCTTCCGAGAAAATCTTTGTCATTTAGATGAAATGAGTCCTTTGTTGCCATCTAGTGGCGTTTGTAGGCAATTGCTAAGACTGTTCACATTTGTTTTTTTCCCCTTCCGCACCATAAATGACGGCCTGGCGCTCCACCTCCCTCGGGCTGAGTGTGTCCAAGAGCTGACGCGGCACCGTCTCCTGCCAGTTCTGACCCTCGCAGGCCTCTTCCTCGCCACCACCGCCGGCGTCCAGCAGCAGCAGGCTCAGCGGCGACTCCGTGCCCCTGCGAGTGCGACAACTCGCTCGCGTCACACCGCTTATGGACTCACGAGTGGCGGCGGCAAGTTTCACCTGCGGATGGAGCGAGGCGTGTAGGGCGGCGTGGCGTTTTCCAGAGACCTTAAGGTGAAAAGAAACACAAATGAAGCACGGCGGATGCGCGCGGCGTCGGGTGAAACGCCGCCCCACCTGGCCGAGCTGCCGGACGCCGAGGACGTGCTATGCTGCAGTCGGAAAGCCGTCCCTTCCCTGTCCTCCGCCGCCGGGTCCTCCATGTCCACGTCGCTGCGCGAGCGGGGTACGGAGTCGCCGCAGGAGGCCCCGCCCCGCCGCCGCCCTTCTCCCTGAGCTTTTAAAGACTCGCTGCGCGCCAGCCGTTTGGAGCCGCTGGGGCTGCGAGCACAGCACAGTGACATCATCCGCTCGCCACGGCGCGTCTGGCGACCCGACGTCTCACCTGTCCTCGTCGACGCCGGAGGACGGCGAGGATGGGTCGCCGCCGCCGTCTTCGGTGTGATTCTCAAAGTGCTGAATGATGTTCTTGACGCTTCCTGGGCGCACTGTGCACACGCGTAGCAAAAACGCAAAGACGCACACAGCTGCAGTTGCTTGTCAAGTGGGGGGGTTAATCAAAGGAGAATGACTGAAAGCGGACCGAAACTACAAACATGGAGGTGAAGAGCGAGAGACAGGAAGGAAGGAAGGAAGGAAGGAAGGAAGGAAGGAAGGAAGGAAGGAAGGAAGGAAGGAAGGAAGGAAGGAAGGAAGGAAGGAAGGAAGGAAGGAAGGAAGGAAGGAAGGCACGGCAAGCAGCTTTTTCTCACATTGTTTTTCTAATCGAAAGAGGGAAATTGAAATCAAAGCGTTTTGATTCTGGGGCAGACACCATGTGAGGCAGCGAGGGGAAAAATACCTTCGGTGGGGGACAACGGGACATGGAATGCTATGACAGCAAAAAAAAAAAAAAAAAAAAAAGAAGCCAACAGAAAGCACACCATGAGAAAATCAAATGAGATCAAATCAAGAGTAGCTAGTCGATTAAAATAAAAAAAACTGCCTACTGGACTGAGAGGTGCTCCGAGGTTTGCCGATGTACTTGAGGAGGGGATTCCTCTTTTTGTCCTCGCCATCTTTCTCCTTCTTGGCGCTGCCGGGCTGTGGAGACCACCCGGGCCATGAGGCCGAGGTAGTGAAGGCGGCGCACGAGCCGCCACCGGCGCTGGTTACCTTTTTGGCCTTGAGGAAGGCCATCCACTTTTCCTTCTCGCTGCTCAAACCCAGGAAGGCCTTGGAGTCTCGCAACTTGATGCCGGCGTGGCGGAGGTAAAGCAGCACGGCCGACGCCAGCGGGGAGCTGAGCAAAGACGGCCCACGTGAAGAGCGTGGGACGGAAGGACGGCTTGGGAACTTACCTTCTGTCTTCCTCGTGCTTGCACCTGCGGCAGCAACGAAAAAGTATCAGGATGGGAGGGAGGAAAAAAAATGATCACGCAAAGGTCAGGCTTCACTTACAGGATCTCCCAGAGGGCGGTGACCTGCTTGTCCACCACCTGACGCTCCTTCATCGGGTCTCCGTCCAGTAGCAGCAGGTCAGCTTCGCCGAAGAGCGCGCCTAGGCCCATCATTTGCTTGTTCCTGAACAGAAGCACACGTCAGGCGTGCGGGACGAGCACCTGACGGAAAGGCCTTACGACAGGTCCTTTACCTGTAGTCCAAAAGTTGGTCCTGGATGTGGGGCAGCACCTGCTGCTGCAGCTCCGAAAGAGGCCCGCGGATGTCCTCCTGAGCGTGAAAGCGGCTCTCTGTCGGGACAAGAGACACAAAGTGGGGAGGGTGCCGCCACCGCAAGAGGACCGCCTCTCGGTACCGTTCGGATTCTTACCGATGTCTGTCAGGTAGTCGACTGGCACTTTGAGCTTCAAGGGCTGAAACACACCATTCAATGCAGAGTTGAGACAAAAGCGAAATATTGTAGAATGTAGAATCAATTGTTTAAGTATAATAATTCAATTATAAATATAATTATTTCATAATTATCAAAAGACCGTATTTGATATATTTCACAAGTCATTATTTAATTTAATTCATTTAATATAATTATATTTTGGATATTTTTTATTCATTGGATTTTTTTTTTTCCCTCTGTCAAATATAGGAATTTATTCAACTGGAAGTCAAGCCCAAAATATTTTTTGGGGGTTTGGTCGCATGCGCCCGCAACTTGGATGTCAATTTTGTCTTTAAAAATTGCGCTTACGTGGCTTGGAGGGACAAGAACAATGTTAACTTGTATTATTTTCAAATACCAGAAGGGTGGGATGGGGGGGGGGCGGTACGTACGGCGTCCGGATCGAGGAAATGGGCGCAGATCTGCGGAGCCAGGGAGCGGGCGTCTTTGGGTGCGGCGCTCAGGTACGCCTCCACCGACAGGTAGAAAAGCTGCCGGGCGCGCACACACCACCATATCAGGAGAGCTCAAAGGGCGAAATGGCCAATCGCTTTGCGGCCGGCGGGCGGGCGGGCAGCTGACCAACGGGTTGGGGTCCAGCAGCTGCGTGAAGACGTATCTCAGGAAGACGGTCATGTGGGCGGGCCGCAACTTCAGCAGCTCCACGTCCTGGAAGGGCCCGTCCATCTGTGTGTGCGTGCGTAGAGGTTGTGCTGACACATTGGACACACTTGTCTTGTTTTGAGCAAAGCCTCACCTCATTGAACGCGTATCCGTCCTCATCCTCTTCCTCGGGGCCGATGATCTGGGTCCTCCCGCTCTGACAACACACACACACACTTTGCAGCTCAAACATGCGCACACCAAAGTGTGTAAGGGTCAGGAGGCGGCAAGCGTCGTCACGATGGTGATGATGATGGTGGAGGCGAGGAAGGCATGCGGAGGTCACAAAGCATTTATTTGCAAGGGGGCCGCTACATCGAGGAGAAACATATTTTGATATTTATATTTTGATACTATTTGTTTTATATTTCATATTATTTATTATATTTATTTCTATATCATTTTTCGAATGTGAATTAGATTCCCCCCCTAAAAAGTCCTCTTCCCATGTTATTATTTGCTATGTTTTGTTGAAGTGGCCATTCAAATCGGGTTTGGCATTTTGGGAAATCTTGCCACGTTGATCTTTGTATAATAAATCTGATATTGTTGACTGTAATATAGATGAACGTATTGCTCGTGTTTGTTAAAAAAAAATACACGGGAAGATGACCTGGAAAAAAATTGTTGCGTAATACATCGTCATTCGTCCATATTGTAGGGGGGCAAAAAAAAAAACATTATTCTAAAAATAAAAATGATTGTTAAAATTTCAAAATGGTTTGGCCCATTCATTTTGTATTTTACGGTAATATCGAAGTCATGGTGAGAGAAAGGCGACGAAGCCTCTCGTCTGTCACGTGACCGCAAAGAGGAAGTGCTCACCCAATCAGAGAGGGGGTATGTGTCGGAGCGCTGCCGTTGCTGTGGAAGGCCCCACGGGGAAGATGAGGGGGATGAATGGGGACTCTCAAAAGCCTGGGAGGGGAGGGGAGGGGGGCAACATCACAACCATGCCGGGATGTCGGACGGCATTGGGCTTACCTCCGTGTCGCCCTCGCTCGAGTCTGCCAGCAAGCGCCCTGCTGGGGGGGGGGGGGAGAACAACAAAGATGAGGACGAGGCGTTTGAGTTCCTACTTTGGTGTCTTTACTTCACACAAACCTTGGACCCCAGCGACAGCCTGAGTGACGCTTTCCGTCCGCATGGGCGACTGGAGGCGCGCAAAAACATTTGTTGGGAGGAGCGCAGCGAGCACATGACAAAGTTGGCGGCGGCGGCGGCGGGCATCCTCACCGCGTCCTGCTGAAGCTTGACGCGGACTTGATGAGCTCGCCTCTTGGCGCTTTCGATTCGCTCTTCCAGAGACGGGGACGGGTTCCGCCAGCGCTCGTCCATTAAGGCCTGCAACGCGGACAGTGGCCATTGACGCTGTGTGATGTCATTGCAGTGCGTGCGTGCGTGCGCTACCTGCAGCTCCATTTCTTCCTGCTGCAGCATCTTCCTGAGTATCTGAGAGGCGTGCTTCTGCACCTCCGGGTCCTGAAACAAAAGAGGGCCGTCACTATCGAATGCTTTTAAAATGGATTACTCCATCGATAATTTCATCGATTCATCGGATATGATTTGATTTGCATCATAACCAATATGATGACTGTTTACTATTTTTTTTCCCGAATCATTTAGTGATGGAAAAAAGCAATTAAACAACAGTTAAGCAATATCAAACAAGAAAGATTGATGGTCACTATTTTCTAAATGAAAAGCAAATGACAGATGAAGTTTAATGCTAAAATCCAAATCTTTTCTAACAATGACTGACCTGGAGTGGTTTGGGTCGAGTGATTCTTTGGGAGGGGGTGCTGCTCAGTGAAGGCGGACTGGGTGGGGTCTCCCCACCGCTGAGGTCAGCGGGGATTGAGGACGGCGAGGGCGGCGGTCCTTGTAGCGTGAGCGCCACATATGTTCCAGCTGGGCCAGCACATACGTAAAACACGTCAAGACTCGCGGAAAAGCTTTTTGGTGTTTTGACGGAATTCGCCGCACTGACATTTGATGAGCTTGACCACCTCCTGATGAGACATGGAGGACACCAGCGAGCCGTTAACCTGGAGGGGGGGAGAGAGTGAGCGCGTGAGAGAGAGCGAGCGAGAGAGAGGACATAAGCAGTGAGGAAGCTCTGCATGGACCGCGAGCAAGGAGGGAGCGCCCACCTTGATGATTCGGTCTCCTTCCTGCACGCCGGCCTTGACGGCTGCTCCGCCTGACGGGAGCAAGGAGAGGAGGAGGACGATCAGAGAACCGCTGACACGGCAACAAGTCTCGGCGCGACTCTGACTTGAAATATAACCGTGACTCAAGTAATATTCCACAAGGCGACTTGAACTTCCAAAGTTCTTTTCCGTGAAGATCCTTTGGCTCGACATGCTTTGGGGTACTTTCCGTGACGCACCTGCTCGCACATTCTGGACCAGCTTGACCCGCTCTCCGCACACGGTGAAGCCGAAACCCAGCTGGTCCTTCTGCACCACCACGCATCTCTGGACCAGGCCGGCTCCTGACGCAGGGACACGAAGACGTCGAGCGGAGCAGGCAGCGGGGACCCTGATTAAATAACGGCACTCACCGGCGCTGTCGTTGGGGGCGTCCACCAGCGGGTCCTTCTGCTGAGCGGCGGACCACTTGCGTTCCGAATCCCCGACGGTCAGACTGCTGAGCCTGTGTTAGTAAAGAGACGCCTTGAGATGCTGAGGGATGCTGGTTGAGGAACGACCAAGAGCAGGGGACAGGAGAGGACGGACGGGAAGGCGCCACAGGCTGACGACTCACCAAGCGGCGAATGGGCTGAAAGCGTGAGGAGGCGGCAAGCCGATCAAAGGGAAAGAGAGAAGATGGGGGTTTTTTTAACTCATTTGTTTTGGTGCATGGAGGTTGGGGACCTCTGCTGCACATAGTTCAGACCAGCGGCAAGCTAAAAGCTGTCAGCATGGATACATCAGCGACCTTACCTGTCAAGGGTGGAGGTGGGCTGCCGGAGACTCATGTCTTCAGTGAACCGCTTGTGTGGCCGTCATTGCCGTGGCCATGTTCCACTTGCTGCTGATGCGGCTTCACAACACTGACACACACCGGCTGCTCATTTTCCGTCCAGCATTCATAATCGCTCAAATTCACATCTGCCTGTGTCCACGTCTGTCATGACGCAGCGTGCAGAACTTTCCTTAAAGTAGCCAAGAAATGGCTTGCTGAAGTTTAGCTTGAGCTGAGCACTTTTAATTGATCTGGAAACGATTTCACTTCAAACAAATAACGCATCTTTTGTCCAGCTATTTACACCAGTGACGTAGGAGTGACAATCAAAACAATGAAATGCTTTTCCATTGGCTGGCACATGGTACATACAGACTTTGCTCAAAAAAGGTCGGGAAACACAACCGACGTGGACGTCTACTGCCGTTGGCTGGCTGCCTGGCTGGTCAAACAACATTAGCCGTTGCCACTGTGTACAACTCAAATATAACCCATTTAAGGCACAATTTCTTCAAGATTAAATCGAAGTATTTGCGTCTCGATCGGTGTCAAGCTAGCGTCAAGCTGCGGCATCGTCGGAAAGCTGCGGACCACCCAAAGCGCCTCATATTCGGGTTTCGGGGAGCTAACAAGGCGCTCGTGGTTGCCAAAAACAAGGTCTGCATGGAAAATGGGAACGTGTTTCCGATTTTAAGTGGAGAACTGCCACATTTGATGAACAACAAGAGCACATCAAATGCTGCTGCAAATGCACACAGGTCAAAGGTGCATCGATGTTAGCCGGCTAGCCGCCATCCGAGCCGGTCAAAAACAACAACGCGTGTTGTATCAACAACACACGCGCTACACCGTATGCTAGCCCCAGGGGTGGGAGGGAAAAAGGCCCCCTAAAAACTCCAACGGTGCCCGAATGAACGTGTTGTTTTGTTGCTGGGCTCTCCGGGACATCTGCGGCTATGTACTTCCGCTTCCTGCTCGTGAGCGGCTCGGATGCGCGAGCGCCCCCTGCGGGCACGGCGACGTTCCTGCGCAAGGTGGAACGAGTTTATACTCGTGAAAAGATTGCGAAAAACAATGTCAAGATCATCCGCAAAACTATTTTACGTTGCAGCAAGTCTTATTTGATGAGTTATTGTAGAAAAAAAACACTACGCCCGTTTTTACCAAACATGGTGTGGCGGAGCGTCAGGGCAGGATGCGGCTGAGGAGGCGGGGCGGAATTTTGGGGGCGTGCACGCCAGGGCGCCGAGACAAACTGAGGCAGGCAGGCAGGCTGGCAGGCATTCAATCCGTGGACATCAACTAAGATCAAAGGTAAACTGCTCACGGACTTCTTTTCTCCTTCTGTTGCTTTTGTGTCTTTCCGTCAAGCGCACATGCTCGATTTTGCCTAGTCTCGCCATTTCCTGTCATCCATCAGCCGCTTGCAGCAACTTCCCCGCTCGCTCAGGAAGGGCGTGCTTGTGTGTGACTGTGCGTGTGTGTGTGGGGGGGCTTTTTCCAGTGAGGTGCAAACTCAAGTAGACGAGCTTGATTTGAAAGTAGATTTTAAAGAACAGAAGTTAAAAAAGAGGTATGATACTAAAATCATTGCCATCATTTGATATGGTCTGTGAAGTAAAAACTATCCAGACAAGTGATGACAGTCAAAAGTAAGGAGCGTTCAAGAGTCAAATGTGGGTGATTCCCTCTCAGGTAGGAACACGACAACTTTAACAGTTGGTGAACTGATCATTTCAATCACGTGCGTTAGACGAGGTCAACATGCATAAGGGGCCCTTGGGGACCTCTCTCTGTGAAGTGTGCTGCTCGTTGTGTTGTGCGGGACTTGGCCATCTGGGGGCAGTATAAGGCTGACTGTGCCAGAGGGCAGAAATATTACTTGTGGGCTTGCGGTGCGGGTATTGTTTATCTCCTGGTGTTGCTGCGCTCTTTGTGTTCAGAACAAAATGCATTGACTTGTCTCAAACCTTCTGTTGACTACATCCAATCAAGCTCCGCCCCTGCGACATCCCATCATGCCCTTGGTTGTGTGGTCGCGGCTGCTGGGCGTGCGCGTGGCCGCCCTGCTGTTCACCTGCGTGGCGTTCAGCGTGGCGGCGCACGGCGCCCAGCTGCCGCATGGCGGCATGGCCTCCTGGTGCATCTTCTGCTGGGCCTTCAGCTTCGCAGCCACCGCTCTCATCCTGCTAGTGGAGCTGCTGGGCCTGCAGGCGCGCATACCCGTGTCCTGGTCCAACTTTCCCGTGACGGCGGCGTGCTACGCCGCCCTCCTCTGCCTCTCGGCCTCCGTCATCTTCCCGCTCTACTTCCTGAGGGATGGCGGCTACTACTCCCAGGGGCGTGACCACCGCGTGGCCTCCACCGTCTTCTCCTGCCTGGCGACGCTGGCCTACATCCTGGAGGTGAGCCTGACGCGAGCGCGGCCCGGCGAGGTGGTGGGCTACATGGCCACGGCGCCGGGTTTGCTGAAGGTGTGCCAGACCTTCGTGGCCTGCATCATCTTCATCCTGGTCAGCGATCCGGTGGCGTACGATGGCCACGCGGCGCTCCAGTGGTGCATGGCCGTCTACTGCATCTGCTTCATCCTCTCCATGGCCGTGGTGGTCATGTGCGTGGGCGAGTGCACCGGCTGGCTGCCCGTGCCCTTCCCCCGCTTCCTGACGGCGTTCGGGCTCCTGGCGGCCGTCATGTACCTGACGGCCACCATCATCTGGCCCATCTTCCAGTTTGACAAGCGCTACGGCAGAGGCGGCGCCCAGTCACGTCTGATCACTGTGGCGGTCCTCACCGGCCTCAACTTCCTGCTGTACCTCGCCGACATGGCGCACACTGCCAGACTCGTCTTTGTCACCGGCTGACGCACTGTGTTCTTTTTTTTTTTTTTTTTTTAACACTGGTCAACACATTTCTATTACATTTTTAAGAGGCAAGTAGGCTTTTCTAGATTACCTGTATAATTTTAAAAATGACCAAGATCTGATTGCAGCCACCAATACTCGGGCAAACAAAATGTGACATGGAGTAAGTCCTCCTCAACTGTGGTTGGCGCTATTCTATGGCCGTTTTCACACATCGATGGCATTTTTTGTCATGGTGTAAAATTAAAATTTTCATTTCAAAAGATATTGGTACTTAGTATGGGTCCGAAATGTTTCTGGAATTTTCAAAATGAAAAATATATTTAGAGACATATGAGGCCATCTTAGATTCAAATTTGCTCTCAACCTTTTTTTTCCAAGGTCCTTTTATTCTACTAAATTGCAATTGTTTGCATTTGATGAATCGTTCAGCTGTCGTTATGACGACACTACGAAAAAGTTACGTCGGACGTGCAGCTAACCTGGAAAGGACGCGTTCACTGTTCTCGCGTTTGAGCTTCCTCTTGAAAACGTTTTGGAGTACGTAAACCCGAATTGTGTCTACAAGAATGGCCGATGTGAAAATGAACAAAATGAAACGGTCTGCTCTTTTATTCAAGTCAAACTGCGTGTGAAGTGAGAGCGTGCGTCGTATGAATATCATAACGTGAAGCCATCCGTTTCATTCGGATACTTTTTCCACACATGTGGCTGAATAAGGCAAGCAAACAAATGGAGATATTTTGAGCCTAGCGCAAGATGACGGACTCATCGCGTACCGTGACGGAAGCGCTCGACTCCATCGGCCCGACGCTCCGGACGACAAGCGGAAATAATATTACGTCAGCAAATACAAACTGCGTGTACAACATCAGGAAGTCGTCAGTGTAAAAAAAAATAATAATAATTGCGCTTTTCAAGTATGTCCAACACTGCCGGAGCCATCGACGGCCTCTTGTCGGCGCTGAGCGTGGCGGGCCCGAACAAAAAAAAAAAGGATCGTTTTTACCGTGATTGGCCGCCGCTCACTCGTCCCTCCCCGCCTCCACCATCCGGTAGCGCTGTCGGCACGACGACGGTAGCGTGAGAGGCCAGGAGAAGACCACGGGCACGTTGGTCTGGACGTTGCGCTCCAGGAAGTTGAAGACGGGGTTCCACCACGTGCGCGACAGCAAGTTGTTGGGCGCCCGACGGAGAGCCTGCCGCCGGTTGCGCAATCGGATCGTTTTTGGAAACTTGAGGCCAATTGTGACGAGCGCGTTTGCACTTACGTGCGTGTTAGCCATGGTGTGGTACCACCAGAAGAGCCTAGTGGTGATAAAGTATCCCACCAGGACATCGATGCTGTAGTGTTCGTGGCCCACCAGGATGCACAGCACACCCGAGGCGCTGAGCACCCAGCAGATCCACTGGTACCAGCACATCCAGCGAGGAGAATCTGCGGGCAAGGGGCTCAGGTTAGACGGCGCCACGCCGAAGGTGCCGACCGACGCCATTCTGTTTTGCTGACTCACATTCTTTGATGAAGAGGTAGGAGAGGGTCAACACAACCGTGTGGCCGCTGTACAGGAAGTCGCCGCACATCATGTGGGAGCCGGTCAGCGATAAGCCTGCGCGTGCAAAAAAGAAGCTCTCGTTTTTTGGAACTTTTACTCATGTAAAGATTGGAATCGGTCCTTCGACTCAAGTCAAACTAAATAATTGTAATACGTGCATAATAATAAAAACAACAACAACACTAAATCATAATAAAAAAATGAAACATAAAAATATATCCAAATAAATTACAAATAAAATACTAATGTGTCAGAACTTAAGCTGTGTTGCCTTCTGTTTGTCAATCAAATGACCTAAATGTCTGTGACGGGTGCCACAAGGATCCATTTTGGGACCACTCATTTGTCTTGCTATCAAAAACAGTTGAATTAACGTGTACACGAATGATGCCGAGTGCATGTGCGTGTATTTGTCTTGGACCTCCTCCAGAGATGAGCCGCACAATCCTCCAGATCTTTCCTGTCGAGTCATCGTAAAGCTGCAGGATTTCACAACAGCACACATTAACGCAAGGTGATGATGGCGTGTGCGTGCGTGCGTGCGTGCGTGCGTACCTTGGGTGCGCACACCATGTGTCGGCCAGGCACGGGCAGGGTGGTGATGTACATGGTGATGCAGCGGTACATGTAGAGTGTTCCGATGAGAAAGAAGCAGCGGCGCCCCACGATGGCTCTGACGTGAAGCAAATGGAAAGAGAAAGAATTGAAAGTTAAGGGGGAAAAAGTCAGAAACAGGATGAGGTTTCTTACCTGTGCTTGAGGAGCAGCCACTGGATCAGCCAGAGTCCCACCAGGATCAGGCCGTTGACCTCCGTGACGGTGAAGGCCCAGGGAACGCGGCCCACGTAGTCGAAGAACTTGTCGGGCAGCGGCGGGCTCACCGATTTGTCGGGCACCCTCTCGTGTACGATGGTGATGACCACGGTGGTGAAGACTAAGTTGAAGACGGCGTAGAGGAAAGCCACGCCCGTTTTCCACCACTCCTTGGGGAGGCGGTCGGCGCGCTCCTCCGACACCGTGATCTTGATATAGTCACAGTGGCGCTTCAGGCCGCTACTCAGGGATTGGACCAGCTGGTTCTGCTGGAGCAGCTCGCTCATTTTGCTGCGCTTGCTCCTGCCGCCGTCGGGAGCGTCGGCCGCAGGCGGGGAGGCGGGGCGACTGGGGCCGCCGTTTGGGTGAGCGGGCGAGGAGGGCGCGCTTGCAGTTACGCTCACTTCCACGTGGGGGCGGATGTCGTTGTCGTCGTCCTGGATCAGACCCGAGGCCGCCATGGCTCTCTTTGGGATGACCGCCTCTCAGAACGCAGTCTCGGTGCTTCGCCAAATAAATCGATCCTACCGACGCCTCCCAAATGACGCCGCTGAAAATCAACGAGGAATTCAGTTGGAAATAATGACCTTCATACACAAAAGTATAAATACATGAATCGATAATAAATAACCGTCGCTGTTCATTTGTTTTCAACTTTCAAGGACGATACATTTGAATGTAATCTTCAGCAACTTTTGTGCGATACATTTCAAGTGAATCATTAGCGAAGTCGAGTAGTGTGATTTAAATGGAAGGCAAGTCCAAAAAGAATTCTTGCAATAATATTGGAACGCCCGTGTTTTGCGGTCAACGTTGACACTCGCTCGCTGAACAGGCTTTAATCAACCCGCCCCGGAGGGAGTGACATACACTCGTTCGTCATTTTAAGCAACACCGCCCCCTGCTGATCGTGACGTCAGAATCAGACTAGGATATGTTCGATCCAACAGGGATTATTGCAAAATAATTTTGGGACTTGCCTTTGCCCCCAAAATTGAAATAACATTACTAACTATACAAAATAATTTTGGGATTATTGCGGAATTTATTATTTTATGCGAGGCACGATGGTGTTACTAGCTAAGTATTTTTTGAGATGTAAAAAGTTTGAGGATTGCAACCAAAACATTTAACCATTAATGTATGAAGAAATCCAGGTACCTTTCTGTTACTGCAAGTATGTGTCTCCCTTTCAGTCAATGAACACAACATCCGCGTAATTTCCTGTTTACGCCTCTCAAATCAACATCAGGAGATTCTAATTAAAGCCGATTCAGCAACAGTGGGCGTGATGTCGCTGTTTTGACCATAAAAAAAGATTAAATAATAATAAAGAAAAAAAAAGATACAGAGACTACAATGAGGGTGTTAAGCAAACGTATTCTTGTGTTAATTGCAACTTTGACTTCGATAAAGCCAACGATCCGTTTGTTCATCCCTGAAAAGCGTTGCAAAACATGAAAATGAGAATAGTTGGCGTCCTTCAAGCAGAAGGGGACTCAGACCGGAAATGAGAAGTACACCTGTCGGGACGGACTGAAGACACTTCGTCGTCATGAAAACACCAAAAGTGGGCAAACTCACCCCGTCAGCTGAGGATAAATAAGATTCCCACAAGTTGATGATTCCTTCCGTTCTTTGGGCAAACTTTGAGCTGGTGTAGTTTCGGCTTGGACGCGTTACGGGTTCCCAGTTGAGGTTCGACGTCGACTTCCGCCTACGCCAGCTCCGTCACTCACCTGAGTTCGGCCAAGCTCGTTTTTTTCCGTAAAAAAAAAAAAAAAGGAGTCGCCCTACGGAAGCTTGAAAATGTCAAAATAGATACTATAGTTACCGAGGTGATGTTTTGTATTAATATTATTATTATTGTTGTTTTAATGTGGGTGTTGAAAACACAATGTTTATATACTAACTTTCAACTTTAATATTTTGTAATTTGTAGTTACGAAAACAAACATCGACCAAACTCTTGCGTTTGGCAAATGACCAGACAGGTGAGACATGTCGAAAATTGGGAACAATAAAAAAAAAAGTGTAGTCACCATTATATTCATTATTCTTTTTTTAGCACATTGAAAACATTTTTATCAATACATTTGTTTTTTTCCTACTGTATAAATAGGCACGGAGTGGTGACCAGGATAAGTGATTAGATTTATGTGAAAAAATAAAAAGCCACTCGGGCAGTGGCTGTTCTGGTGTCGGGGGCGGGGCTCCTCCAAGCTTAAGATGGACTGGGACAGCTGATGGACAAATGTCTCTGTCGGCGAAGGGCAACAAAAAGCTCGAAGAAATGGACTCGGACAAGATGTTTCATCCCAGGTTGGAACGCTGCTGCAAGTGTTTGCGACTTTGTGCGTGTGTGCGCGCGCGCGCGTGTGGTTGGAGTTGGAGCGTATGTTATTTTTTTCACAAGTGGAGAATATTAAACTGCATTTTTCCCCCACAAAAGTCCGTACCACATGCTCCACATTTTAATTTGGTTTGTTTGTTGTGTGTGAGCGCCCGCGTGTTTTTACGCTTCTTCTCATTGTGCGCATGCGCCTTGTCACCTCAAGTTATTTTCAGCGAGCACAGCTGTCGCGTGCGCGCCATGTGAGGATATTTTTGTCAAGGTACATGCGATAGAAAGTGGATGGATGGTTGATTTTTATTTATTTTTTTGTTCTTGCGTGTATTTTAGAATTTCAAATCAAATGGCGCCACGCAGATTTGTAACACCCCAGTCTAGCGTCCTCACTGGATAAGACAAAAAAAGTGTCAATGTTGTGACTCGCACTTTCAGCCTATCTGCGGCCCTGATGAAGTTGGACCCCGAAGACGGCGGCAAGATGATGGAATACTTCCAAACGCACGCCTTGCTGGCCAGAGAGAAAACTCGTAAGATTCTGCTTGACGGACAATCAAACGCTTTCCGGTGAATGCTTTGTATTTTCTCGCAGTCCTGCAGGCGTCCGTGCGTGAGCAGAAGAAACTGCTGGTGGAAAATGGCAAACTGAAGAAGGACATTGAGGAGCTGAGGCACGAGCTCCACGACAAACAGAGGAGACGCGTGGGTACGAGCGCTCGGGCTTAACAACGGCGCAGCGTTTTTCTCCTACTTGCTTTTTTTTTTTCTTTCAGCTAAGGTCCTCCTCTCACCCAGCAAGACGCTCAATTCGCCTGCTCCACCGGCCGCCGCATCGCAGACCCCCTCGCTCGACCTGGACGGGGGACGCAAGGTGACTCGCAGGCAAAGAGGAGACAAGAAAGGTGAGGAGTCAAAGTTGGGAGGTCTCAATGGTCTCAGGCTCCATCAGGTCTTTTTTTGTTTTTTGGTCCAGCTGCTCCTCTAACGCCGTCGCCCACAGTTGACGTGTCCCGCCTGGACCTGAGAGTCGGACGCGTCCTCAGCGTTCGCCGCCACCCGCAAGCAGCCAATCTGACGGTTCAAGACGTCGACGTAGGGGAGAAAGCCCCCCGCTCGGTCGTCAGCAAGCGTCGCCCGGACGACCAACAGCCGGTTTCTTCTTCTTTTTGGTCTGGTTTATTTCTGCCCCTTTTCGGATGCGTGTCGCTCATTTCCTTCTGCTCGGCAGCTCGTCGGCTCGCTCGCCGTCTTGCTGTGCAACGTGAAGGGCTGCAAAGTGAAGGGCGTGGCTTCGCACGCCCGACTCCTGCGTTGCTTTCAGCCTGACGGCCCGGTTGAGCTGCTGGCCCCGCCCACTGGTTCCAAGCCCGGAGACAGAGTCACTTTCCTCAACCATCCCGGTAATGGCCGTTGCATTCCACCACAAGGCACATACGGACAGAAAATGAACTCCAAACGGTCATCTTCAATTCATTTCATTGCGCTGCTCCCTCGGCTGTACCGGCTTTGGCCACTGGGCGGCGGTATAACGCAGTCACGCAGACACAAACGCTTCTTCTTCGACTACTCCAAGTCACTCCGTAACGTGCTGTCAAATTCGTCCGGGAGGATAAAGAATATATTCTCGTTTACGGTTGCGTCTACAGCTCCAAATTTGCGGTTCTAAAACTGCAATGCTAACCGCTAGCATGTCAGTGGCATTTTCCATGATGTTAGCATTTGGGCAACATTGGTTGTTTCAAACATCCAAAATGCAATGCGTGTGTGTTTAGCAGGTGAACCTGACCGGGAGCTGAAGGCCAAGCAGCGGGTGTGGGATCGTGTCCAGGCCGGCCTCCGGGTGGACGCCCAGGGTGTGGCCACCTACGACGGCTGCGGCTTCCAGGTGGAGGGGAAGGGCCTGTGCAGGGCGCCGTCGCTTACCAACGGCACCATCCGAAGCACATAGACACACGTGACCGACGCCGTTTGATGACATCGTTACGCTTTCTCGTCCTTACTCGTGTGACTTGTGTCCAGTCCGTGGTCTATTTCGCTGAAAAGCTGATTTTGGAGGATATGCTGGGTGTGATTGTTTGATTGTATTTACATTTGTTTGATTATCTATATGTTGGTCTATATTAAGTAATGTGAGCTATAAAAAGAATGTGAGCTACACTTCTAAATTTGTCTTCTAGCTTATCGTTAGTCTAAACTCTGCTCGTAATCACAAACTAGCTAGCTCGCTAATGAAGCTAATCATCGTCATCACACACACACATGCTGACTTGTCTGAGTTCTGCGACAATATATTAGCTTGAGCTCTTTTTTTTGTTAGCGTGTTGTTCTGAATAATTTCATCTTCTTAGACAAAAGCGGCTTTTATTTTTAAAAAAGGTCAATTGTGAGTGATTTTTTTTTTTAAATGACTTTTTGAACACTAGTGTATCAGGCACAGACCTGAGGAAACCGGCTGCGTGAGAATGCGGCTTGACAGAAAGTTCATTAGCATTGCAAAAGTGGCCACCCCCCCACCCAACTCCACCTGTGTGAGTGTAGCAACGCTCCTTCTGAAACTCCTGCAGTTTGCTCTGTGCCACATCTGTAAAGTGTCGATTTGAAATGAAGCACTTTTTTTTTTCTAAACGAAATCAACTACATCCCAAGTGAGCCAAAAAAACAACGGAGAGGTCATACATGTGCAAAATATTCATTCAAATGGCAAAGCATGGCAATACTGCCCCCCCCAGCCCACCTTCACTTCCTCCGACACTCGTGCAGTCTTGCCTTGACCGCGTGAGGTCGAGGCCGGCGGGAGTAGGCCGCCAACTTGGACTTAGCCGCGGCCATGAGGGGCGACGAGGGCGGGCCGGCGGCCGGCGGCGCGCGGCAGGCGAGCCCTTGGACGCAGGGACAACGCTGGAAAAGCTCCAGGCCTCCCTGCCGCCGCTTCCTGCGCCGGGCCGAGCAAACTTGCCCCTCCTGTAAGACGGGCTTGCAGATGCGTGTCCACAAGTGGCGAGCGCAGCACAGCTCGTCCCAACAGTCGGCGGAGGTGAGACAAGGGTCGCCCACTTGGCCTGGCGACGCAGCCCAACGCTTTTTTAGCCAGACTGTGCAACGCGACGTCACGTACCTTGACCGGACGCACCTCTGAGCTCCATCTTGTCCCGCTTGCGCCATCTTGCCTTGGGGGAGGGCGCGACGTGCTGCAGGGCGATCTGCTGGGACGCCGTCGCTTCGCGAACACACACACCTGGGCGAGACGCCATTGAATTGGCACACCTTGCAACTTAACCCCAATGCATTTGTCAATTCTCATATCAAAAGGCAGTAATAATTGTTTTCGTTTGAATCGCTACTTCATATGTTTACATTGTTTGTTGCATTAATGATCATATCAAGGATAGCAATTTCCAATGGCATGTTTGCAGGGTTTTGCATGATGAGAGTATGAAACTGCTGTTGGTCAGGTCAACATGTTGGTGTTTAAATGGAGTACAATGTTAAATCCAAGTCCATTTCTTGACAGAAACACGGCCAGCGAGTGTGCACATAGTAACGCTCCATGGACGGCCTTACTGTTGCTGCAGAAGTTGCCGGGGCAACACATGCCATCTCTATGGCAACGCTTCTTCCTCCTCCTGCAGGTGCGGCAGCGCGAGTGGGCGGAGCTTCGGTAGGGGGCGTGGCAGTAGCTCCCCTCGTTGCACTCCAGGTCACTGATGCACTGGCGGAGCTACAAGCGCGCGCGCGCGCGTTAGCGGGCAGACAACCGCACGCGCGGCCACGCGTAGCCGGCGAATACTCACCGTCAGCTCCCACGCGCTCCGGTTGAACGAGGCCTCGGGCCCCTTGTGCACAACCACTGTCCGGATAGAGTTGAGTCGGACACGCGCCTCCCCGCCGCCGCACGCGCACGCCAGCATCGTCAGAATGAACGCGCACAGCAGCGCGTCCACGTCGCGAGTCATGACCCCCCGCAAAACTAGACCTCGAAAGCGTCTTTTCGTCATCTGCCTGGCTGGCTCACGTGCGCGAGTGCACTTTATAGGCGACCCGCCCCCCGACCTTTGACGTATAGTGATACCCCCTCAACCCCCACCCCACCGATACGGACCCAAGGGGGGGGCAGGGGAAATTGGGTTCTTGAAACTCGTCGTTTTTTGGCCAGATTTACCACTTTGAGGAGCGGTTTCAAAATAAAAGGAGTCCCAGGCGGGCTTGATCCTTTCAAAATAAAAGTGTAAATAGAGTCACATGACACAATTTGGGGGGGACCACCAAACATTCACAAAAACGAATGAATAACCTAAACCCAAAATAAACATTTTCATCAATGAAATTGAATATAAACAAGAGAGCTTAAAATAAAGAAATAAACAAAAACCAACTGCAATGACATTTTATATTTATCAAACCAAACTATGATTATACTCAATTTGTTTTTTGTTTTCATCTTTGGCAATACATTTCATACCAGGTTTTGGAGTTTATTTGAAAAAAATCAAGAAGGATAATTACCCTGGTGTGTGAGCACGTGTCCGTTCGGTCAATCATTCAGTATCCACGTCAAGGTTTCTCTTTCCAATTCTGCACGTTGTGCATTGCATTTATTGACACGGACTTCCAAGGCACTCCAGACAAAGAACGAAAATGACGAGGAAGATGATGACGCTCACGAGTTGAACCTGGTGACGGCGGGCCAGCCCGTGTGCAGGCGGATCCACTCAAAGTAGTGCGCCACCTGCAGGCAACCAAACGTCAGTTCAGCAATTCAACCGAAGCGGCCTCATTCGACCCGTTTTATTCTCTCCAGATCAAAATCACTGACAATGGTCTTTTTTTCTGAGCAGTTATTCTGTTGTGTCGCATAGATGCTGGCCCATTTATTTTATCCGCTGGCTAATATTAGCTCTTTTTGAATGTGGAAAAAAATGGCAACCTTGTTTTTACCCCCTCTACACATGAGAAATAAAAACATTCAAACATGGACGCCCCCCCCCCAAAAAAAAAACGGCCTAATTTTCTCTCCTGTAAAGTTAAACAAATACTAAACAAGGAGAAAACACTGTAAAATTCCATTCAGATATTTATTGTTGTATAAAGAACGCAAAAAAGTCTTAGTCTTCATTTTGGAATATAATTGTCCGATGAATCGCATTTCATTCTAAAAGGTATCAGAAGTGGCATCAAAATAATCGGGAATTTTCCGTGTCACGTAACAGTCGGCACCGCCAATTGTAAATGAGACCACGCACACACGCACACACACGGATAAATGCGCCT
The DNA here is from genome assembly GCF_901709675.1 of Syngnathus acus. Classification (NCBI taxonomy): domain Eukaryota; kingdom Metazoa; phylum Chordata; class Actinopteri; order Syngnathiformes; family Syngnathidae; genus Syngnathus; species Syngnathus acus. Next base: position 780,120 of record NC_051095.1, read on the forward strand.
TATTTGTATCACCTGAGTGTAAACGCCCGGCGAGTCCGAGTGGCCACATTGATCGCCCCAGCTGACGATGCCCCACAGGTAGGAGACGCCCAGGTGGTCCTCGCACACCAGAGGGCCGCCGCTGTCGCCTTGGCAGGAGTCTACGTTTCCGTCCAGGTCGCCTTCACACACGCGCACACATTTCAACGTGGACGCACTCCGCTGTGACGGCGGCTGACGCCAACTGACCGGCGCACATCATCCCGGGTTTGAAGCGGTCTTTGTAGAAGCGCTGGCAGTCGGGGATGAGGGACACGTTGGCCCACTGGAGCACCTGCGAGGCTTTTCCCACTGGAACAGCAGCAGAACGGACTTTGCCTTCAACCCGACTTTTTCGCCGCTCGGTCGATTTTTGGATGCCTCGGCTTATTTGTTTGTTTGACTTCCCGAGTCCACCTACGATCTGTGCGGCCCCAGCCCGAGATGCTGCAGGTGTGGTTGGCGTTGAAGATCCGCGTGGACCAGGGGACGCAGGCGGCTTTCACCGCAGGGTTGTCCTCCATACACTTGCCCGGCGTCTGCGGGAGGTCCTTCAGCCGGACCAGAGCGATGTCGTTCTGGTACGTGCTGACGTTGTACCTGCCGGACCGACCGCACGGGTCGGCGCGAGCGACGCTAACGAGGCTGTCCGGGGAGGCGAGCGCTACCTGGGGTGGATGATGACGTCGCCCACGGGGATGATGTCGGTGGTGTCCTGAGGAGTGTACCTCTTCCAGATGGAAAACCGGATGCGGTACGCCCACGGGCTGGGTCTGGACAGACAAACGAAGCGGGTCGGTCACGACAGAGAACAGCGGCTACATTCTCCAACAGCTTTCCACCTGACGCAATGCGCTGCCGTGATGACCCAGCAGCCTCCGATGTAGGTTCCCCCGCAGTTGATTCTGCCGTTTTCTTCCAGGCCCACCTGCCACTGGATCTGCGTCTGTACGGCGACGGCGACATGAGACACGACGTCCGGAAGCCGACGGCGAAGCTCCGGGATGCGCAAAGTCACCCGGTTGGCCATGATGCCGCCGACGACTCTCTTGACACGGACGACTCGGTCCTTCACGCTGTCGTCGTTGGCGGCGGTCACGTTGGGAACGCCGCACTGCAACTTGGACTCCAGTTGGATACGGCCGACACGCGTTTCTACAAGTCATTTGGAATTCAAAGGGGATCAAAACAAGGCGGCAGGTGCACTCGGACCATCCAAACCTTTCCTAGGAGAGACGTATTCTGCAAGGAGAAGGAATGATGCAATTAGCGGTCGGAGGCGAGGTCCAGCGAGATTCTGCTCGATGGCTTACCGGTGCTCTTCAACTCCTTCCTGGCCGGCTCTGCAGACATCAAACTTGACATTAGACTTGACTTGATGTTCTCATAGGATGTTCCAGGTTGACACCAAAGGAAATCCTCGTTTAAAGGCATTTGCACTTTGTGAAGATTGCCAATGCTGAAATGCCCAATTAAAAGAAATATCGAGTGATGCTGAATGAGATGAAATGATGTGGAATAGGAATGGAATTTTTTGGTAGGATGAAAATCTTTTCCAAGGTGAATTGCAAATGTTGAATGTTTTCAATTTCAAACGAGGAATCTGGGAGGATGAAAATCGGTGTTGTTGAATGTGCGATTGGCAACGAATGGCAAACTGAAATTGGGCAACGACAGTGTTTAATGTGTGAACTTTTGAAACGAGAAAAACAATAGCCTGCAAGTTGTGAATTTTTGGAACGTGTTGACATTGGAACCATACCGATCAGACGAATCATTCGAAATTAGATGCATGCTAAAATAACGGAAGAAAAAAGCGGAACAAAAAATGTCAGCCTTGACATAATAATTGTTTTATATCAAATTATACAGATATTTTCAAGATAGCCATTCAGAAATGGCTTCGTCGTGCTTCTGCGATGTTTCAGACATGAGAGTGTGTATTTCCATTGAAGGTATTTCAAAACATGTCCAATTTGGAAGCTGCCGAGTGTTGTGCGAAGTGGTCGCGCGCGTCTCACCGTGCGTCGCTGCCTCGTCTTCTCCCGCCAAGCAGTCCATCTGGCCGTCAGCCAGCGCGTCCGCGTGCACGCACACGCCCGTTTCGCAGCGGAAGGCGCCACTTCGGCAGCCTGGCGGGGGGGGGAGACGAGACGCGTGGACAACGTTTCTGCACGTGGGTGCGTGCGTGCGTGCGTGTGCGCGCGCATTTACGTTTGCAGCACATTTCATCGCTCCGGTCGCCGCAGTCGTCGATGCCGTCGCACGTCCGGTTGCCAGATACGCATTTCCCGTTGGCGCACGCAAAGTCGCACACTAGCAGAAAAAGCAGCTGCTGTCACACACACACACTCATTTTCTCACTCAGTCGTCAGTCAGTCAGTCACTTCCTTCTCGGCTCCGCCTACCTTTGGGCACGTCGGTCCCACCGTAGCAAGTGGCCGTGGCAACGTTGCCGTCGCCGACCGGGACGCTGTCGTGGATGACGCACTCGGCCAACGACGTCTCGAAGCCTCGGCAGCGAACGCTGACGCAGCGCTCAGGAAAGTGGCCGAGGTCTTGGCTCGGGGGTCCGGACACCACAGAAGCGGCAGATGCGGCGCCACTGCAGGCAGGGCACGCGGTTGGTTAGCCAGGCGACGGCTGTGAGGGAAAAACGTGTGAGCGAGCGAGCGTTTGCGGTGCGGTGTCCTCTCACAGCGGATGTCCGAGATCCTTGCACATCACGTTGGCGCTGGCCATGTCCCAGCCCTGGCCGCAAACCAGCAAGCGCTTCCCTCCGTCGGGACTTTGTTCGTCGGGAACGAAGAGGCTGAGCACCCCCGTGCTGGGCTCGCGGAAACTTCTGAACTTGAGCTGCTCTTCTGCAAGGGACGCACAATTGCGCGTGCTATTTTTTTCCTCCCCCCCCCCGCGAGGCAAACGCGGCGACCACGCAGAGGGCAAACCTGAGCACGCTTTGCCAAAGTGCGACATGGCCGACTTCCCACTGCGACACGACAACGCCATGGCCTGACACACAAGCAGGAATTCTCTGATAACATCTTAGGAAGCCCAAAATACTCATTGATTTGTCTTGCAAACTTGTAGACCAATTGCTCTACTCGCTGAGCTACCTGGCAGAAGGAGCGGTAGAGTCGCCCGTCCCGCCCACAAACGGGAGTGACGTCGTCAGCGGGGCACAAATACGGCGGTTTGCAGGAGCACTGGCCGTTGATGCATCGCTCCCACGGCGGGCAGAAGACCAAGTCGCACGACGCACGCGTGGGCCTGCGAGCACAAGTCATCCTGAGCGCCGGGCCGGGTCGGGCCGGGCCGGCCAGGGCCGCAGGCGCCACCTACTTCCTTGCCAGACACTCCTCGGGACCCAAAAAGTCGTCCGGGCCGGTCGGGCTTGAGGTGACCTCCTGCAGGGGGTCACAGTTCGCGTCAGTATCAAGTTGGAGGACTGAATTCCAGCAGCTTAAGAAACGATTCCGATCGATCCTAACGGACTTAAAAACAACTCGGGGAATAAACTATGGAAAAATGTCAACTCACCAAGTTAGAGGTGGAGAAGAGAAGCAGCAGCAGCAGAAGAGCGACTTTCATCCTGACCAACACGACAGAGCTTCTCCCCAACATTGCTGCCTCTCAAAATCCACGGCAGCTATACAAGCCTCGGTGACGTCATCCGTGAATGATTAGCCCGCCTCGCTCGTCAAAGAGGTCAAACCTCATCGATCCGGCGCCCACATACATGACTGCTTCGGACATCAAACAGCACGTGATCACTCTCAGGCCGGACAAAACGAAAAGGGTGCGGAGTTCCAGCGTTTCATCGAGTCATTTCTTAAACGTACCACTAGAGGGAGCCAGCAGCAAAGATGAAAGTTGAGCAAAAGCTGTCTGAAATGGATTTATTTGGTTTTCCTTCAAATGACCAGAGAACATTTCTTGAAATCAAGTCAACGTCAAATAGTGTTTGTGTTGAAAACCCATTTCAACATAAATAGAAAGAATAAAGCGCTTGCGTTGCACAAATTCACCATATCTGACTTGGTGACATGGCCATTCGATTTCTCCTGCCTGAAGTACTTTGAGAAACCTACTCATTGGACTTATTTGAGTAGGTATCTACGAGCTTAGCTTGCTGCAAAGTTTGGTTGGAGGCCAACAAGAGGTTTAGTCATGTCACGGTGACGACATTTGTTGACAAAATCCCGTGAAGGCAGTTTTTGTCAATGAATGACAAAAAGGCACAGAAAAGAAACGTGACACACATTTATCAGACTGCTTTGAAAATTAATGTCTCTAATTTTAGTCTTCTTTCCTGACCTGTCACACACACAATATATATATATATATACACAATATGTATACGCGCACACACACACATTTCTATTTGTATAGTGATGACGAAATAAAGTGTTTTCCGAGTGGGACAGTCAGCACGTCACGTAAACATTCCACTGTGTGGGCGCGCTTGACACGTCAGGTGACTGTTACGTGGTTCTGGATTTAAAAAAAATAATAATTTAAACACCTCAGTTGGAGTGTTTAAGGCGGCCGGGAGTGCGGAACATATCAATTGTTATAAGAGCACATGTGTTTCCTAACATAATAACAATGCGAGTGTCGTGCGCGGATTATCAACGTGACGAAATGCCAAGACGTCAAGTTGTAAATAAAGAGGTAGGAGAAAACGTCTTCCCCCCCGTCTTCATCGCGTCGCCGCGCGGAGGTCATTTGACACGGCAGCCAATCAGTGCTGATTGGTTTTGATTGGCGGCTGTGTGGAATGAATGGAAGCGGAAGGCAAATGAAAAGAAATAAATAAGAAGAATGCACTCTGTTTTTCATGGCAATCAAAATTGGAGTCCACGCCCGCCCATTTAAATGGATCCGTCCGTCTCGGATCAAGCTGCCTGAACTTTTTGGTCACAATGTGTCTAGGTGGAGGTCCTCTGGAATTCAGCCTGAAAAGACAACTTTGAGTCAAAATGACAATCTTGAATTGGGATCCTTGAGACTTTTGGAAAGAAAAAAAAACCAATCCAGCTCTGGTCAAACTGGTCATTTTTCAGACACTTGCAGAACGGCGGCTGCCAGCCTGTTGTTTCGTTTCAATTTCAGGCATGGCTTGTTCAACTACATTTTCAGCAGTACAAACTTTCTTTTTTTTCTATGGATAATTCGATATTTTCATGTACAACAAATATCTTCCAAGAGGCGTTTTGCCAACTGAAAATCACATCCCAGCTGACGACCGGTCACGGCTCCTCTGAGTTTGGTCATGTGACGTTCGCGAGCTGAGCCGTGAAAAAAAAAAAAAAAAAAAAAAAAAAAAAGTTGCGCACCTTGACCGAGAGAGACGCTGGCCGTTACGGGGTGGCAGCAGGCGAACTTTTCAGGCTGCCGAGGGCCGCGTGGATACGAAAGTGCAGACGGGACTCCATGGAGTAGTCCTTGTAGTTGCTCCTGTTGCCGTGACGACAAAAAAACATGTCACATATGTGTGTGTGTGTGTTTGTGTGTGTGAGGACTTACTTGGCATTTTCCATGAAGGCGGCAGCCTTGGCATCGTCGCCCTGCTGTCGGTAGAGGAGGGCCAGCTCGTACAACGTGAAGGGCACCAGGTAGTGATCATAGCGGATGCGATTTTCACTACAAAAAAAAAAAAATATATATATATATATATATATCATTTTTGGGGGGGGGGGGGATCATTTTGCATATTATAAACCAGACCGATAACGTAATCAAATAGAATATAAACACTCATGATTGAAAGCCAATTTATTGTGCCGCTCTTTCGGTCGTGCCAGTCTTGGCCACCGGGGGGCGGTATAACACAGTCAAGCGGCCACGTTTGTACCTGGACAGGACGTGAGTGAAGCAGAGCTCGGCCTGCAACAGGCGTCCGGCGTGCTTGAGACAAAGACCCTTCAACATCTGCACCAGACAAGTGTCGTCCACGTGGAACTCGGACGGCTCTGGGGGTGGCGAGCGAGCGAGCGAGCGAGCGAGCGAGCGCGCGCTGGGTGAAACACAGAAGAAGAAGGGGCGGGGGTCGCCGCCACGTGACTCACGGGGGTCGTGTCGAAGCTGCTCCTCGGCCGCCTCGATGGTCACCAGCAGCGCCTCGCTGCAGTCGGCTCGCTTGGCTACCATGGTGAAGCCGCTCCAAACGTACATCATTTCCTGCTCAGTCACAAATGGACGGCGGACGCTGTTGACGGACGTGCGTGCGGGCGTGCGTGCGTGAGCTGGCCTACCAGAGCAGGAAGCACCAGCGGCACCGGGACCAGGCCGGCCTTGTAGCGGCGAGATTTCCTGACGGCAAACTTCTCGGTGGGGATGGACTTTCCCGCCAGCCGCTGCTTGAGCCCCTCCACCTGCCTGCAGGCGCAGAAGCACAAAAAAGGCCGCCGAGCTGGCGACGATCCGACAATAGTCGAAAGCCAGCAAGTCGGTTTCCCGCACCTGAAGAGCTCCACCACGTCTTCGCCCGTCTTCTTCACGTCCTCCTCTGACATCATGCTGAGGATGGCGGCCTTCTGGTAGACGTAGATGGCCTGCGGGAGGAGCGGCGAGGGTCAGCGGCGGCGTTTGGCGGCCGGCTCGGCTCGGCGCTCACCTTGGACCAGCGGCTCTCGCGACACAGCAGCTGGGCGTAGCGGTACGCCTGCGGCCAATCCTGCTGGTACGTGTGCGTCCACATGAGCTCCCAGTAGCACAGGTGGTGGATCTGCTTCCACTCCTGCTGGCTGCTCACACACTCCTGGTAGCCCAAGCACGCCTTTTCAAAATGTCCTCGCAGCGCGGCCAGCCGGGCCGAGTAGAACTGAATGATGGCGCCCTGCCAGAGCAGAAGCAAATGAGCCAAGGCGGCTGACAAGAAAGGGCCCGGAGAGGGCCAGCTCTTACTTTGGGATACTTGAGAAGGTACGGCTCCAGCAGAGCTTCGGCTTCCGCCACGTTTCCTTCGCCGCTTCCTGCGCAAAACGCACTTCTGTTGGTGAATGTTGACAGACAGACGCCAGGACAGACGGACACAAGGAGGAACTAGCGGCGTGGGAATTTTTGCTTGAAAATGAAAAAAAATGAAAATAATAATAATAATTTTAAAAAATAATTGAGAAAAATAAAAACAATACCAATTTAAAAAAATCATCAAATGTCATCATTAAAACAAGCAAAATTTAATACAAAAAAATAAAAATGAAATTAAACATAATATATATATATTTTTTTTTTAAATGAAGAAAATACTACAAATTTGAAAAACCGTCAAACGTCATCATTAAGACAGACGTACCCAGCACCAGGGAGACGTAGGTGTGGTAGAAGAGCAGCGTCAGCGTGCACAAGATGGAGCGCAGCGTGGAGCCGCACGTTCCCTCTCGCAGCTGGGACAGGCCGAACTCCTGCCGCGGCAGTTGGCTCTCGTCAACCGAGAGGACGCGCGCGCGCGACGCCGCGATAACCACTTACCCTGTTCCCGGAGAAGCCGATGAACTCCAGCAGCCTCAGGATCCGCTGCGGGAGCAGGGACAGCATCTGCGGGGGAGCCACGCACGTCGTCAGCGCCCCAAACCGTCGTCATAATTCATAGCTGTGTCAAAAATTTGGATACAAGTGGCACCGCGCCGCACCAAGTTGAAGGAGCCCACGCCCAACTTGACTCCGCCCTCAAACTGCCGGTGCAAGTCTGACTGGCTGTCCGTGTCGTTTGCCGCGTTCAGCACGTTGTGACAATCCCTGAAAGCAAAAGGTGACAAAAGAAGAATAGAAAGGGTGAGGTCAGATTGTTGATCCAGCTATTCACGTAGGTGTGCGTCAGTGAGAAGAAGACGAAGAAGACGAAGGAGAAGAAGGCCCGACTGACTTGTAGATGAGATAGCTGCTTCGGATTTTGATACCCCCCTTGATGAAGCTGATCATGTTCTCGTCCTGCACAAAAGTCAGCGTGGCTTTCTGGAGCAAGCACTCGGCGTAGCACAGCTCGGCGTGCATCTCCTCTGAGGACGCAGAGTCGGTGTCGGTCTCAATCGGCGAGGGAGGGGGCGGGACGTACCTTCCTGCAGGTTGGACTGCCTGTTGATGAGACCGGAGAGCGATCCCACCACCGAGTTCTTCTTGCGAAACCTGCGGGAGGAACGCCGACGAGGGTCACAAAGCGTTTGGCGTGGCGGTCGCCTCCTACCTCTGACAGGTGTGCAAGGCTTCCTTGATGGTTGCCATGGCCATCTGGATGTCCCTGTGCTCAAAGGTCATGGCGGCTTGCATCACCAAGATGCTGCTGTAACCCAAAGCGTGGTACATGCTGTCGCGCCACCTACGGCACACGCAGCCGTTGGAGAGAGGAGAGCGCCGCACCCGGCCCAGAAGCACACGCGCACCCCGCTTACCATGGCTTCAGCAGGTCCAGGGCCTCGGAGAACTTGTTGTTGAGGACCAGGTTGAGGGCGCATTGAGTCTCCTGAATGGCCGATTGCAGGTCCATGTGACATGCGCTGTACGTGCAAGCCAAGGAAGTGAGAAGCGTGCGCAGGAAGCGGTGGCGGCTCACGAATTGCGTGACTCACGTGGGAATGCGCTCGTAGGCATCCTCAAAACGTTCCTGACAAACACAAACGCACACGAGAGGTCATAAGGAGGCCATCGCCGTGGCGACGGACAGAGTAACACTTTCACGCGCGACTCTGGTGTTGCATCAGGCAAACCTGAAGGAGGAACCGAAGAAGGCCCTTTTAAAAAAACAACAACAGGATCTCAAGAAACACCTTGAGGAACACCTGAATAACCCAAAGAGGTGTGAGGAACTTTTGGTGCACACACTCGGGGACAAAACACCTGAAGAACAACAATAAGGAAGGCCATTCAAGAAGTCCCAAACAATGCAAGACCCAAAGAGACAAGAACCTGACGACTTGAGCAACGAGTAGGAAGGAGAACAGATGCTCCTTTCACACTTTTGCTGGCGTCTGCCACATTGCCAACATTCCAGACAACCTCAGCACATCTCCCTAACCCGAACCGCCGCACAATGGACGTTCACACCGGTGCAAAGATGCCGGGCTGAGTTGCTTGCCACTTCCTCGCCGTGTCCAGTGGCAAGGACGGACGGACGGACGGCGTCAGGTTACAGGAGGGAAGGGTATATAATTAAAAAAAGAAAAAAAAAAGAAAGAGAGAGAGCGCGCGTCACCGCAGAGGCCGAACTGAACCCAAGACCATAAGCTAGCTCACCGCTCGGAAGCTGGCTGAGAAGGTTCGTCGACCCAAAACGTTTCTTCAGAAGCGCCTCGATATTACACCACCTCCCAAGGAAACAAATAGGCCTGCCACGTTTGAGCGGCTCGCCGCTGGAGCACCAACGAGGCTGTAACGTTCTCTCACCTCGTCGTCGGCGCGGGGCGCGTCCTCCATCACGTCCATCGCTCGACACGTCTGTCGCTCGCGCTTGTGGGGCCGGTTCGTCGTTGCGGGGCCCGTTACTTCCGGGTTACGTCACAGGCTCCTCCGCCTGCGCCAGTGCGCCTGCGCCTGCCACTTCCCAACTGGTTTTCCAAATTTTGTCTTGTCAAGTCGTCACTTGATCCACTTTTAATGGCACCAGAAATGAAAATGAACAAGAAATGGAAGAAAACACGGCAGGATATTCTATGCACCTCTGTGAAGAAGACACTCGATTTCCAAGAGCTTGCAACAGTTTACATTTGCAAATGCTCACTGCTACAATATTCCACGGGGTCTGAAAGTGCAAGTTACTTAGTTAGAACAGGCCCACGGGCTGGCTACACATGCGGGGGCAAATGCGGCCAAAGTTGCGGGGAGGGTGCGTTTGTCGTCCGATGGAAATCAGGGTATGCGGTTCAGCCAGAGAAACTGGACTGTTCATTTTTCACCCACATACCATGCACAAACAATCAAGTCGAGACGCCTCGACTGTGATAGCCGCTCAGCTGCTGTCAGAACAGCAGAGCGTCTTTCAAAGTGACGTTGTCGTAATATTTCGAACGCTCGTCTAAAACAGTCAACAAAGTCGTGTTGATTCTTTTGGATTTTAATCGCAATCACTTTCAATAGTTTATTCCTTACACTGTCTAAAACATTTTTAAAAGAACTGCCTTTTGTTTAAAAAAAGAAATACAATTCAAAGGATATTTAGTCTTTCTTTTGATTCAATTATTCGACTTCATACATAGATAGGAATAGGGCTTTACGTCTTTCGTTGTGATGTCACTGATTCTAATATAGGAGCTTAACAGATTTTTGTTGGTGGTGTGCCTCGATATTTTTCCAATGAAAAGGTGTGCCGCGAATTTAGAAAGGTTGGGAAACACTGGCCTAGAGCAGGGGTGGCCAACCAGTCAGAGACTAAGAGCCACATTTTTTTACTGTGTACCGCAAAGAGCCACATCCAAGTCAAGTCAAGTTGATTTGTATAGCCCTAAATCACAAGCAGTCTCAAAGGGCTTCACATTGACAAAAATTGACAATTATTCTCAAAGCATCCCCTGGTCCTGGCATCCGTTTCCCACCCCCCGGTCAACCACCTCCAAGGCTTCTGCAGGCCAATGTTGCATCATCTTCATGACTGCTGTTGGCAAAGGCATGGATGGATGGCAAATATCCACTCTCATGGTTGCCGCAGGAGTCATTGAGGAATGCGTCCGGGCGGGATGATTACACACACACGTTTGCTTTAGTTGTTCATGTAAATAAGAACTTTGGAGGCCGCCACCGTTTTGCAATTGCACTCAAGTGACAGCTGCCGCTCTTTCTCTCGGCCGCTGATAGATGCATGGTTTGATGCACACTCGCAACATTTTGGGATGTTGAACAGACCGCTGGTCCAACTCCTCACAACCGACATAAGCACACTCGAAATCACCAGGCGAGCCATCAAAGGCTTTATTTTCATTCCATCCGTTTTCGGCTCAATGTTTTCGATTTTCGTAATCGTTCTGTCTGTTAACTTCTCTGTCCGTTTCCCACATGGCTGAATACATACATGCATCTGTGGCTAAATGGCTCGCTCGCGTGACCAAAGCTCTTTCAGTCAAACGGTCAGAGAAAGAAAGCAAAACATAACTCCCTCTCTCACAGAAGAGATGCCCCCCCTCCCCCCACACGTTTTATGCTTGTTTCAACATTTCAAACGTGCTTTTGTGCTTGGTGTGCTACGATTGATTTGGGGGCCACTGTGAAAGAAAAGTGACGCAAATATAGTCTGCCACTGTGTGGGCAAACTAGCAAAAGAAAAACTCCACTCCTTTCGGAAAGCCAACGTCGTTTTGTGGACGTATTCCACGAGAAAAGGCAAATGTTTGGGGAGCTTAAGATCAGGGGATGCTTTGAGAATAATTGTCCATTTTTGTCTAGGTGAAGCCCTTTGAGACTGCTTGTGATTTGGGGCTATACAAATCAACTTGACAAATATTTGGGGAGCTTAAGATCAGGGAATGCTTTTAGAATAATTGTCCATTTTTGTCTAGGTGAAGCCCTTTGAGACTGCTTGTGATTTTGGGCTATACAAATCAACTTGACTTGATATTGCTGCTCTCTCCCCTCGCCTGGACCACACGAGGCGTCGCGCTCCATTCCCGCGTTCGATCGGGTGGCGCCGTCTTGCGGACAAGGGTGGTATTGCGCTCTCGTCTCCGATCACTCGCCACGGCTGAAATGCATCGCTAAGAATCGAAGCAACCGCTGACTTCGTCAACCTATATACGAGCAAAACCTTAGAAAAAGCGGTCAAGACTTTTTTTTTCCTCATCAACCATTTCTTTTTGCAACTACATTCAATTGAACTGTGTCATTCCGGCTTCCCGTACAACGCACTGCAGAGACGGGGCGAAAAGTAAAAACGTGGCGCTTTAGGTTCAAGCGCCAACGGAAACAGAGTGCGGCGGCTAAGGTGAATCAATACAAAGGTCCGATCAAGAGCAACATCTCGTTTGCCTTCGAGCGAGCTTTCCGTGGGAATCGGGCGGACGTGTGTCGGTCCCATCCGCCAGAAGCTAGTCCGCTGTGAAGAAGATCGAAAGGATGGTCAGACGCACGGCGCCAACGACCGATGCATCGCCCGCCGACAACAAACCTGAAGGCGCCTGGCATCCGTCGTCCTTCTCGCCTCCCGCCGCCTTTTCCTTCTTGCAGCGCTGCACCTCCTCACGTTCCTTCTCCTTCAGCAGCGAGCGCAGGAAGGCGGCGCTCACAACCTCCTCGCCCTCGCCGAGGAGGAAGGCGTTCTTGAAGCGGTTGTACAACATGGCCGCCTTGTCCATGATGTCCTGGTTGGCGCGGTAGAAGCGCATCTGCGGCGACAGAGACGTTTTCGAGTGATTGCGTCTAGAGGCCGCAAGATGGCAGCAGAGTGACACAATCAAAAAGACAGGCGCTTACCTTCCTGAGAGTGGAGATGAGCTCGCTGTGTCTGTGGACGTGCTGTGACGTTACGTAGACGCCGCTGAGCTGATCCAACGCCGCCAGACACTTGGCAACATCCTAAGCGGGTGACAAAAAAAAAAAGCAGAGCCAGGTGCGCACACGTGAGACCGCTGTTTGAGTTTGACTTTCGCCCGCCCGCCCGTCCGTCCCTCCATTTTCTGTACCGCTTTTTCCATAATTGTTTGAGTGAAGTTATTCTGAGTTTGTTTTAATGTCAGAGAGAAAATGGGCAAACGAAGGTTGAAATTTCATGAACTCAACTTTCATGAACCGCTCGATGGCACTGACGGTCCAAATAGAGTTTTGTATTTTTGGGCGGTCCTACCGGGTTGTCGCTTTTGAGCGAGATGCGGATGTCTCCGTGGATTCTGTGCAGGGTGGAATCGGTGGGCGTCAAGTTCACGTTGTTCTTGTGCTGCTGGTGATTCTCTCCGGAGTCGCAACGCTGATTGTCGTGCACGTTGGCTTTGCGGCTCCTGCCGCCACTTTGCTGCTTGGCGTCCTTGTGCGGCGGCGGCTCATGGCGTTGCCTCTTGCCCGCAGCCTTTGCGACGTCTTTCTCGTCCTCCGTCCAGACTCGGTGCGGCTTCCTCTCCTCTTCGTCGCTTAGGTCCGCCGTCCTCTCGGTGTTTGCGGCGGTGGCCGCCGCCTTCTCCTCCTCCTCCTCCGGCGGCGCCACCGTGGCTCCGCCCATCATGGTCTTCACCTGAACCTTGGTGGTTGCTTTCACAATTTTGCCAATCAACTTCTTGGCATCTTTCTTCTGGAGCTCGTCCTCCGACGGCGGCCGACTGTCTTTGACCTTGCCGTCGCTTTGTTTGGCCGTGGTGTTTGTATGTTCCGCGACGGGTGGACTCGCCGTCGCGGGCGGCTGCGTCATCTTCTTTCTGGCGTTGGATTCTTTGAGCGTGTGGCCCCGCGGCCGCTTGGCCTTGGCTCTGATGGCGGCCTTCCTGTCGGGACAAAGAGCAAACGGGTCAGAGGCGTCGGCGATGAGCCGTCGGGCCCGGCCGGACGTGCGCGCTCACGTGAAGCTCTTGGTGCCGGCGTCCCTGCGCTTGGCGCCCCTGCTGGCCTTGAGCAGACCTCGCAGCGACTTGAGGACGCTCTCCCGCTTGGCCGCCAGCCGCCACCGCCGCCGCTGCTGCTGTGGACCAACGCGGCTGTCAGCCGGACTCAGGCAAGACGCAGAGAAGCAGCGCGAGAAGCCTCACCTCTTCTTCCGCGGCGTCGCTTTGCTCCATGGCCGCGGCTGCTTTCCTCGACCTGCTCTTCTTCTCTCCTCTGGTTTCCTGGTGCATCCTGGGCTCGCTCTGGCTTTTGCAGTTCTCTCGATCGGCTCCCTGGCGGGCGTCTCGCCGGGCGTCGGCTCTGGTCACCTTCCCGCGTCGCTCTTCGGGCGGCCTGCTTTTCCCGGCCGCCGCCGTGACCTCGGGCTTGCCTCCCGGGTGTCCTAGGCGCTTGCTCTGGTCTTTTTCAACTGGTCTTCTCTGCCTCTTCCTTCCTCCTGGGCCGGGCGTGGACTCCTCTGCCGGCAACTCCGGCTTTGCTTTCTGGCCTCCCTCCTGTTTGGTCTTCTCCCTTTGGCCTTCTTTTCGTTTCCTCTTGTCTCCTCGGCTCGCCTCCTCCTCCGCGGTCGCCTTTGTCTTTCCTTCCTGCTTGTCGTCATCCTTTTGGCCTCCTCTTCGGCTCACCGTGGACTCCTCTGTGGTCTTGGCTTCCTTTCCTGGCGTCTGCTTGGCCACATCTTTTTGGCCTTCTTTTGTCTTTGCCTTCTCTCCTGGGCAAAGGGCGGACTCCTCTGAAGTCACCTTTGTCTTTCCTTCCCGGCCTCCCACCGGCTTGTTCTCCTCCTCCTCTTTGTATCCTCTTGTCTTCATCTTTCCTTCTCGGCTCAACGTGGACTCCTCCGTCGCGGTCCTCTCGGTCTTTCCTTCTTTGCCTCCCGTCGGCTTGGTCTCCTCTTTTTCGCCTTCTTCGTGGCTGGATCTTGACTCCTCTGTCCTCGCCTTTGTCTTTCCTTCCTTGCTCTCCTCCTTTTTCCCTTCTTTTGCCTTTGCCTGGTCTCCTCGGCTAGGCCTGAACTCGTCAGTGGTCACCTTGGTGTGCTTGGCCTCCTCCCGTTCTTTTCTTTTTGTCCTCCCGTCTCGGCCAGGCATGGACTCCTCCGTCGTGGCCTTTGTCTTTCCTTCCTCGTCTCCTAACTGCTTGGTCTGGTCGCTTTGGTGGCCTTGTGGGCTGGCTGTTGACTCTTGCGGTTTTCCTTCCTTGCCATCCGACTGCTCGGTCTCTTCCTTTCCCCCTTCTTTTGTCTTCTCCCCAAGTGTGGAGCCCTGCGCCGTTGTCTGTCCTTCCTCATCTCCTAAGTTCTTGTTCCTTTCCTTTCCCCCTTCTTTTGTCTTCTCTCCGAGTGTCGAGCCCTCCTCCGCCGTTGCCTTTCCTTCCTCGTCTCCTACCTGCTTGGTCTCTTCCTTTTTGCCTTCATTTGTCTTCTCTTCTGAGCTGAGCGTGGAGTCCTCGGCCGTCGCCCTGGTCTTTGCTTCCTCGTCGCCTGACCGCTTGTTCTCCTCCCTTTGGTTTGTTTGTGTCCCGTCTTCTTGGCTAGGTGCCGGATCACCCTGCGTCTTTGCTAGCCTTTCTCCTCCACCTCGCTTGGCCTCCTCCTTTCTGGCTTCTTTTGTCTTTGACTTCTCGCCTGGGCGAGGCGCCGTCTCGTGCGTGGTCAACACCGCCTTTCCTTCCTCACCTCCCATCTGCTTGGTGTCTTCCCTCGCTTTACGTTTTGTCTTCCCTTCTCGGCCAGACGCTTCCTCGGCCGTGGCCTCCGTTCTTGCGTCTGCGCTTCTCTTCTGCTCGGTCTCCTCCTTTCTCTTTCCTCCTCGGCTAGGTTGCGACTGCATGGCCTCTGTCTTTCCTTCCCGTTTGGTCTGCTCCTTTTTTCCTTCTTTGGCCTTTGCCTGGTCTTCTTGACTAGGCGACGTCTCCTCCGCGATGGCCTCAATCTTTTCTTGCTGGGCGTCATCTCTTTTTCTCCGACTCGGTGTCGGCTCCGCCGTCGCCGTCTCCTCTGCCGTCGCCGTCTCCTCCTCCTCCGCCGCAGTCGTCGTCTCCTCCGCCGCCGCCGCCTCCTCCGCCGTCGCCGTCTTCCCTTCTTTGTCGCTCTTCTGCTCGGTCTCCTCCTTTCCCCCGACTTTTTTCTTTCCTTCTCGGCTCGGTAGCGTCTTTTCTAGCTCACCTTCCTGCTTGGTCTCCTTTCTCTTCCGCTTCCCTCCTCGGCTTAACGTGGACTCCTCGGTCGCCACCTCCGCCTTTCCCTTCTCGGCTCCTGCCTGCTTTTCCCCGTCGACTCTCATTTTCTTCCCCCCTCTGCGCGCTGTCGACACCTCCGGCATCATCTTTGTCCTTCCTTTCTCGCCTCCTTCCTGCTCCGCCTCCTCTTTTTTCTTCCTCTTCCCTCCTCGGCGGCCAGGTGTCAACTTCTCCATCTTAGCATCCCGCTCATCTTTACCGCCGTCGTCGATGCCGGACGTTTGCGTGGCGGCAGGTTGGGCCTGATCGGCCATTTTGGGAGCAGGCGCTGCACCGTGGGAGTCGGCTGGTGTGTTTGCGCTGGCGGGAGACGGGAAGTCGTGTGTCCTTTTTGATGGCTCAACTGCAACCTGACAAGAAAAACAAAAACAGCTCACTATGGTTTCATTTTTGGGCTCCGCGCGGATGGCGACCACATAAAAAGAAAACGGAATAGCGAGCCACCAAGCCAAGAATTGATATCAGGAGTTTTTTTTAACTTGTTTAAACTTAAATACCTGGCTCTTCTCTCTCCAGATTTTCCTCGGCCGTCCCGGCTTCCTCTTCACCACGGGCGCCGAAGCTTCCTGTGCAGTTGCGAGGTCACCCGCTGGCGTCCCTGCAGACGGCCTGGCCGGCTCGCTGGCCGACTTGTGAGTGTCCGGGGTCTTTGCGGGGATGCATTTGACCACGCAGGGCTTCAGTCGCAGCGTGCTAGCGGTCACATGCGCGCCGCTCGGCGCCGTCTGGCTTTCTTTGGCCTTGCGGGGACGAGGCAAAGGAGGCAACTTTTAATACAACATTTATACAACTCGTTATCACCCCCCCCCCCCTTCATTCAAATTTGAAGGCAGCCATGTGTGGCACACGATGTTTTGAAATGTCATTTTTCATTACCAAGTCAATTGCGTCCAATTCTCCTATGTCTGAAAGTGTTTTTCTTTTTTTTTTCAATGGCGTGTGCATTTTTGTTACTAGCATCAGTCACTTATCTCCACAGAGAGTGAAGGCTCACTGGAATTTTTTTTTTGGTAGATGCACATGCCAACCTGCAGTACGTCGCTCTTGGTTTCTGCCGGGATGTTCCTCGGCCGTCCTCGTCTCTGCGGCCATCCTCGTCTCCGTGGCGTCGATCCTGGCGTCTGTCCCGCCACGCCACCTTTGACCATGGAGGCTTCCTGTCGGGTTTGAGTATCTATTTTCTTTTCCTCCAGTTGCACTTGCGCGGATGACCTGAATGAAGATCTTCTCAGAGTTTTTGTCACCAGCTCACTTTTTGTCCCGCTGTCGGATGCGGTCACAGCGCTCGCCGGCTGGCTCGCGCTCGCCAACTCGTTGGCGCCGCTCAGGTGATCGTGCAGAGTCTTGGCCGGGCCGCATTTGACCACACACTCCTTCAGGAGCAAGGTGCTGCCGGCGCGGCTAGCCGCCTCCGAAGACGTTTTCACAGCAGCGACGTTTGCATCGGCGCCTCCGGGCGAGCTTTTGACTGCGGCAGCCGGTATTGCGGCTGCGCAGGTTGTTTTCGAAGTGGCTACTGGTTTCGCAGGTGGACTTTTAGCTGCAAACTGAGACGAGCACAAGGAGGAAAAAAAGGGGGAATTTGCACTTGCTGTAATCATTTCATCTCCTAACTGTCCAGGTTTGTTGACTTCAAGCGGAACAAACCACCTCAAAATTTCATGGTTGATTAGTAGCAGCGACAATTATGGCTGGACGATTTTGAAAAATAATCCAATTGTGATTTTCACCCCTCAATATTGAGATTTAACCTGCAGTTATTTTTTTTATCAGGTGATCTTTCTGATGTTTTATTTGTTTTGCTCTGATAGGATGCGATTATGCTAAAACAAATGCAAATGAACCCGGAATGAATCTAAAAAATAGTTGATTTTACTTTAATCGACTTGCAGATTTTTCACCCTTTACTCGAACTCCAGAAAATTCCACCAAACAAATGGGGCCTGAAGCCAGGTTAGCAAATCATAAATTGTATCACAACAACACAGACAGATCTGTGGCTTTATCACATCGCCATTCCATTTTGTATGAAATAAATGAAAAGTAAACAGACGTACGTTTATTGGATGATGTGGCACTTACTGAGTTCTTTTCCATTGAAATGAAACTGAAAAGGGGGGGGGGGGGGCGTCTTACATTCAGGGTCTAGACAAAGGCTTTTTTCAAACTTGAGCCTTGAAAAAGAGGGGGTCATCTTATATCCGGGACAATACGGTACTTTAGCGAGGCACGAAATTCAGAAATGTTGCACTACTTCTACGTCAACAGCACACTGTTGAGCGGCTACCTCGGCCTTACTACGAAACCTAGAACACGGCTCGGCTAGCTCGGTCCGAGCGAGCCGCAGCCCTGCCTGTTTTCCAGTTCTCCCCGCCGCAGCGCACCTAATTCAAATCAGCTCATCAGCAATCTCGGTAAATTCTCGATTATGACAAACCTGATCGTTTCAATCAAATGTGCGAAGGAGAGAAACTTTTCAGGACAGCAGATTTTGTAAAAAAGTCCCAATGAATTGACTATGACAGTGTAGCACAAAAGCAAAACTAAATTTGTGTGTATTTTTTCTCTCTCACACTTTCACTTAGATTCCAGCTCAGTGGCCTAGTGGTAGAGTGTCCGCCCTGAGACTGGAAGGTTGTGGGTTCAAACCCCGGCCGGGTCATACCAAAGACTATAAAAATGGGACCCATTGCCTCCCTGCTTGGCACTCAGCATTAAGGGTTGGAATTGGGGGGTTAGATCACCAACTGATTCCCGAGCGCGGCACCGCTGCTGCTCACTGCTCCCCTCTCCCCCAGGGGATGGATTAAAATCACACGGGGATGGGTTAAATGCAGAGGACAAATTTCACCCCACCCAGGTGTGTGTGTGACGATCATTGGGACTTTAATCTTAATCTTTAATTCCGTCGATTAGTTTCAATGAACGAGATTGAAATTTGAGACGGTTCATTTTTATGTAAGCAAGGCTAGAAACAATGATAAACAATTCTCTTGCAACTAGAACTACAGTAGTATGAAGAAATTATGATATCTTAGTTATGGCCAAAATTGATAATAGAGACACTGACTGTGGATTTCTTGCCGATTCCGGGTGTGTTCTGGATCTCCCACATGCCCTCGGAGAAGCCTTTAAGTCGAACGCCGGTGCCGTACTTCAACTTATTCCCAGAGAATGGGATCAGATTTTCCGGCAGGAGGTGACCTCTAAAAAATAAAACATGATTTTATTTGACAGAAACAGATTGCAGTTGATGTCGCACGCAGGAATAGACGTGTACATACATCTGATGGGTCCCGAAAAAGAAGACACCAAGTCGCTTCTTGTGTGGCTCATCCAATTTACAGACCTGCCAAGAATGAACAAGATACAAAATGAAGTTTCCCAAAATAAATCAATAAAATGCTCACCATAAAGATTTTATTTTTCCACCCAGTGTGAAGAACATAGTTTGGAGTGTTTGAATGAGACTTTTCGTGTCAGAATATTTGATGCATAGGAGTTGTTACTATTTTGTAGGGTTTTTTGTGACATTACGTTTTGGGGTTAACGTTGAGAGCTAAATGTGTGAGTCCACGTGTGTGGTGTTTTTCTTCTTTTTGTGTCCTTCCTTGTGTGTGTGCGTGCGTGCGTTTACCCTGGCAGGCCAGTGAGGGTAGCCCTTCATTTTGGCGAACACGAGGTCGCCTGGTTTAAACTGCTGTTTCCCCGGCATTTTGCTGCGTCAAAACTGTCCTGTGCAATTCAAATCCATACAAGTGAAGGGAGACAAAACAAAAACGTCATGTTTATGTTCATTCCCTACTTATACACACATACACACGATGTAACCACCACTATTGTCGTGCCACATGCCGTTTCGGTATCAAACTTTCGCACTGAACAAAATACACCAAATGGGATTCGAGCGGTATCTAACAAGTGCTTCGTGGTAGATTAAACGGAAACAGACTTAACGTGAAACGCGCGTCATTAGCAGCAAGCTAGGTTCGATTGTTTACAAGCGTGCTAGCAATGATGCTAGCAATGATGCTAATAGGGAGCCATTCGGCTCTGTGGAGAACTTGAGCGTTAACTCGACGTCGCGTTTAGTCGTCGGGCGCGTGGGAAGACAAACGAAGGCTTTACTTACCCAGTAATTATAACAAGTCTGACTATTACCACCGCGAAAAGAAAATGCATCCGCGCCACCGGAAGCTTACCGGTTACTACGTTACGTGTCACGTGACCGAAGCAGGCCGACCTGCCCGCGTCACGTGACACGCGGCGCGGTAAACTCATTTCCGGCTTCACCTTACCGCGTTCAGGGGTCAAAGTTGAACGTGCCTTTGTAAAGCAATAAATGCTGCGAGGTCTAATTTCAAAATGTTTCATTTCATATGAAATTCGTGTTCATAACAAATGTTTCATTGAACTCAAGCTGGTCTTCCGTTTCAGAGTTTCTGCCTCTCTTAAATTCCTTGAGTCCTTGTTATGACTTGATTCTCACTCAGACAGTAGATACAATAATAAACAACGAGGTGGGAGATAGAAAACCTCAAACAACTCTTAAAGTATGATCCCGTCATTCTACACAATAATTATTTGAAAATATCTGACAACATAGAAATACATGTATAAAATCGATACTAGCCGTTTGGTATTGACGCGATACCGATCCTCACATTCGTATTGATTATATCGATACACGGATCGATCTGCACAGCTCTCGTCAACCACTCGGACAAAAATAAGCGGTAGAAAGCACAGCTGCATGTTTTTAAATGTTGGGAGTAACAGAACATTGTGTGCTAAGCACTAGTTGACAGAGCACTCTTTCCAGGAATCACAAAACAAAATGGACTTTTAATCACTGCCACTGTCGCTGTCATCTACTTCTTCTTCTTCCTCCTCCTCCTTTTTCGGCGGCTCCTCGACAAGTCCCGAGAAAAAGTCGCTTTCTCCCATAGCTTTCTTGGAAAGCGATTTCAGGCGTCCGTCCTTTTTCTTCCTCTTTCGGTACTCGTTGACGGTGGCGGTGGCTAAAGAGGTGATGTCCCAAAACTTGATGAGCTGGTCGTGGGCACAGCTGAGCAGGAAGCGAGAGTCCCAGCTTTTAGCAAGCTCCTCGATAGGTTCGCCAACGTGCTGCCCGATGCAGCCTATGACGCGGTTCGGGAAGATGTTGATGGCTCTGATGGGCAGAAAAGTTACAAAGATACCGCGCGGTCACACAAATGCAGTTTAAGATCAGGGGGTGTTTGAGAATATTTGCCATTTACCCAAGTCAAATTCCTTGTTTGGCACGCTCAGACATGGCGAATAAAAAAACTCTTGAACGCACTCTATACGGGTCACCGCCCCGCCATACTGTAGATGTTTTGATGATAGCTCTAATAAAAAATAAAATTAAATTAAATGGCGTGCAGTTATGAAAGTGCAAAGATACTCACACCGAACGCTAGGTTCAACAAAATAGCAGGGCTCGCAAAACGAAGCGAGCATTAGCGCTGATAACGAGCCGACGTTAGCGAGCCGCTTCGCCGGTAGCGCAACACTGAATTTAATAGTTTGACGTTTGATTAAAAATGAAAAAGAGGTCATGTTTAATAAGCTGCTATTCGTACGCTAATTTCCGTGAGAGCCTTAACGACAATTTGCATGAGCGTTTAGTTCGCAGACTTTGATTAGTTGAGTTTCTACGGCTGGGTTGAACATCTCTGCGTTCAAAATAAATAATGTCGAATGTTTCCGTTTGACATCCAAGTGTAATGAATGGAAGGGTTTCAACTGACCGGATATAGCCGTCAATGGAGGCAGCGCATAGGATGTTATCGTTGACCGGGGCGATGCAGTCCACCGACTCGGCCTGTAGGGCGAAACGATCGCTGGTGGCGCCGAAGCCGTTCCAGTTGAAGATGTAGATGGTGCCTTGGCTAGAGCCGCAGACCACTTTCTTGCCTCGTTTCATCAGCGTCACCGAGGTCAGATCGCCGCTCTGGTACTCGGACAGTAAGTCAAAGCGCCGCCTCTTGATGTTGAAGACGCCCATGGTGCCGTCGCCACTTAACAGCAAAGGAGGTTAGCGCCAGTCTCCAAACTAGTCATGTCAAATCTCACCTGGTTGTAAGCAGGATCTTTTTAGCCTCATCTACAGCCATGTCACTGATGTAGTCCTCATGGTGCTTCAAATCCATGATGGCCGAACCTTTCCTCATGTCCCACACCTTTAGGCAAAAAAAATGTATTCATACAGTGAACGTCGTTATCGCACGTGACCGTATGAACAAACTTTACAGCTTTGAGATTGTCCTGGCTTTTGTACCTGGTCTCAGGACCACATCCTGAAGGTCTCAGGACCACATTTTGAAGGTCTTAAGACAATGCTCCAAATGTTCAACCGTGACATGATTTTGACATTTGATTTGACTTGTGTCGACATAGCCTTGTCTTGTCTCACACAACACGAGTCCCTGCTTTGGTGTCAAAATGTTGAGAACCACTGCTGGCTGACCTTGAGCGTGCCTCCGTCGTCTCCAGTCGCCAGGATGTTGGCGTCTACCAGCAGCAGACTATTGATGGGAGCGCCGTGCGCGCCGCGGATCCTGGTGACCAGCCGTCCTTGCTCCACGTCCAGTATGTGGACAGCCTTGTCCCTGGATACGCTGTAGAGCTTCTCGCCGTCCTCGGAGAAGCGCACCTGGCGGCAGGACTTGAGGTGGTGCCCGGAGGACCACAGCTCGCGGTTCTCACCTTCCGTGCACGAGTAGGAGAAGGCGTACACGTCCCCGTCCACGTCCCCGCACACCAGCAGGTCTCGGCTCGGGTGGACGGCCACCGTGTTGGCGGCCGCCTCAAGCTGAATGTCCTGCGGGGTGTCCAGGATCCTCGGCTCGGCCGACTCGTCTTCGTCGTCATCCGAAGTCAAAGCACCCGCTTCGATCCGGGAACTCGCAGGGTCTGCATTTACGTCTATTTGTGACGTTGAAGGCGCTCCAGCGTGTTCCACGGAGGCTGCCATGTTGTGGCTTGTTTGGTTTCTTCTTCTTGCGATGTTTACCGGGCTGTTAAATGAAAGGTTTGTGTACTCTACCGCCACCTACTGGTATGGTGTCATCCATCCATCCATCTGTGAATCCGGTGTGGTCCACTGTTGACGGTTGCGCCAGACACAACAAAATAAACAGTTCCGAGTCGTTGCTATTAATGATCTTGACACAGATTGTTTTTGACTGAAAGTTTTAATATGTCGGCAGTCGCGTTCGTTGGCTCTTAATGTTGAAAAAAACCGGAAGTTGCTTTTGAGTGACGTGTGCGGAGCTTGACGCGAATCTGCTCGGATCGCTGCGGCTCATCCCTACATCGCGGCTTTGTTCGCCGGCCGGGATTGTTCCATGCAGGTTTGTTTGTTCCTTCTCGCTTTTCGAGTCGAACGGAGGAAACTAAACGGGGGTATTGTCAAGAACCGTTCGTCCTCAAGAAAAATGTTTTGGGAGAGTGCACTTGTCGCTCTATTTCGAGGATGGAGTGCGTGTCATAATGAAATGGCGGCCAAGTCCGCTTCGATGACGGCCGTCATGTCATCAGCTGCTTGTGTTGTGCGTGTCAGTGAAGCCGAGTGGTGCATTGCGGTGGGAGGGGGGGGGGCGGCCAGGTGCCCGATGACGGGGTAGGCGGTGTCAATAGCGACGCGACGCTCCTGTGTGATGTTTTGACGGCGTCATTTTCGGCCTCCGTCCAATTGTCTCATCGACAGGTAAGCTGACTTTGGGGTGTGGAGACACCCTGGATTGGTCGCAGGCCGGCCAAACATCAGGCCAAGCCATCCTTGTTGTTGTTCTTACTGACATCACATTTGATCCAGTTGCGCACTAGCGAAGCAGAACCAAATTGAATCGTTCCGCTTTCAAATGGAACGCTCCTTGAAATGTGCGTCGCCCCGGCCTGGGCGCCGCCTGACACGTCAATGTTCCCTTTTTTCGGCAAGTATTGATGCCAGGCGGCCATGTCCACCATGGTGTACCCTCGAGAAGAAGCCCTGGAGCGTCTGAGCCAGGATGAGATCGTGGTCAACACCAAGGCCGTCATGCAGGGCTTGGAGACGCTGCGCGGCGAGCACGCCCAGCTCCTCAACTCTCTTCTGGACTGCGCCCAACCGCCGGCCGTGCAGGAAAAGTCGGGTGCGCTCCGCAAGAGCATGGAGGCCATTGAGCTGGGCTTGGGAGAAGCTCAGGTAGGCCGCCCTCCATCCCTCCCGCCCTCCCTCCCTCGGCTTTGGCTGGCCGGCGCTGAGCCGAGCGGCCGTCTTGTCGCGGCAGGTGATCATCGCTCTGTCGGGCCACCTGAGCGCGGTGGAGTCGGAGAAGCAGAAGCTGCGCGCGCAGGTGCGGCGCCTGTGCCAGGAGAACCAGTGGCTGCGCGACGAGCTGGCGGCCACGCAGCACAAGCTGCAGCGCAGCGAGCAGAGCGTGGCGCAGCTGGAGGAGGAGAAGAAGCACCTGGAGTTCATGAACCAGATCAAGAAGCTGGATGACGACGACGCAGCTGTGGCCTCGCCCGCCGACGACAAGAACCAAATCCCGGGCGGTGAGACGGCCAAGGACAGCCTGGACGACTTGTTCCCCAACGACGACGACCACGGGACGGGTATGGCCGCGGCTATCGGACCTCAAAAGCTCCGACGGCGGTTGACAAATGTATCCTTGCACGCATGCAGCCCAGCCCAGCGGCGAGGCGGCGGCGCAGCAGGGCGGCTACGAAATCCCGGCCCGCTTGCGGACGCTCCACAACCTGGTGATCCAGTACGCCTCGCAGGGCCGCTACGAGGTGGCCGTGCCGCTCTGCAAGCAGGCCTTGGAGGACCTGGAGAAGACGTCGGGACACGACCACCCCGACGTGGCCACCATGCTCAACATCCTGGCTCTGGTCTACAGGTGCCCCTACATTGGCTTTTCTATCTCCCGCTTGAGCGACGAGACCCGCTGAAGTATTTTCTTGTGCAGGGACCAGAACAAGTACAAGGAAGCGGCACACCTCCTCAACGACGCCCTGGCCATCAGGGAGAAGACGCTGGGCAAGGACCACCCGGCGGTGGCGGCCACCCTCAACAACCTGGCCGTCCTCTACGGCAAGCGGGGCAAGTACAAGGAGGCCGAGCCGCTGTGCAAGCGTGCGCTGGAGATCCGCGAGAAGGTAGGACGGCCGTCTCCCCGCTAGGGAATTTCTCCCCGTATACCCAAAACCCCCAAAAATGGAGCAACTCCTGTTTGCAGGTGTTGGGCAAGTACCACCCGGACGTGGCCAAGCAGCTCAACAACCTGGCGCTGCTGTGCCAGAACCAGGCCAAGTACACCGAGGTAGAGTACTACTACCGCCGCGCCCTGGAGATCTACCAGTCCAAGCTGGGCGCCGACGACCCCAATGTGGCCAAGACCAAAAACAACCTGGTGGGGGCGCCCTTCCATGGGCTTTTCTCGTCCTTTTGCTCTGGGCTCTGTGTGAGGCTGCCGCCTGTGTTGCCCGCCCGCAGGCCACCTGCTACCTCAAGCAGGGGAAGTTCAAGGACGCCGAGACGCTCTACAAGGACATCCTGACCCGAGCGCACGAGCGCGACTTTGGCTCCGTCAACAGTAAGGCGCCTACCCAAAGCCTTTTGGAACTGGGCAGAAGAAAACCCTCAAATCCAAAAACTCCCAAAAAAAGTCATGAGCACACCAAAAGACCTCAACAAAAAAAAAACACCAAAGAATATCTTGGACATCCCCCTCCTAAAACATTCCCATACAAACCAAAAATTGTAAACACAAAAATGACCACAAACTTGAAATCTCACACAAAAAAACAACAACCGTACTGTTCAATCATTTGAAACAGCTTGTGTGTGTGTGTGTGTGTGTGTGTTGCAGACGAAAACAAACCCATTTGGATGCACGCCGAAGAGCGAGAAGAGAGCAAGGTGGGCGGGCGGGCACAATGGCGCAGCAAGTTGTAAAACTTTGAATCATGTTTCCTTTTGCCTGCCAGGCCAAGCAGAAGGAGGCCGGGCCGTATACCGAGTACGGCAGCTGGTACAAGGCCTGCAAGGTGGACAGGTGAGCGGGGGACCAGGAAGACGTGTTTTCGAATTTCATTGCTACCTTGAATGGGGACATATTCTTCATCCATCCATCCATCCATCCATCCATCCATCCATCCATCCATCCATCCATCCATCCATCCATCCATCCATCCATCCATCGTATTGCTGCCGTGGCGACAAGTCTCCAGCTTTTTGTTCTTGTCCCAGCCCCACAGTCAACACCACCCTGAAGAGTCTGGGTGCCCTCTACCGCCGCCAGGGCAAACTGGAGGCGGCTGAAACGCTGGAAGAGTGCGCCAGCAAGTCCCGCAAGCAGGTAGTAAAACAAAGGAGAGACGCTCGGCAAGATGAGGCAGAGTTCCCCAACTCCGTCCCTTCCTCAGGGCTTTGACGCCATCAACCAAAGCAAGGTGGTGGAGCTGCTAAAGGACGGAGGAGAGCGCCGGCACGGCAGAGAAGGCGGGAGCAGCTGCGCCGCGTCCAAGGGCGAGAGCGACGCCGACGACTCTGCCGAGTGGAACGGGGTCAGTGCCGGCCATTCGGTCCAAAAGAGCGCGACTCCTCAAATGCAAAATTCGCACTTTTAGGACGGCAGCGGCTCCCTTCGGCGCAGCGGCTCCTTTGGGAAGATCCGCGACGCGCTGAGGAGGAGCAGCGAGATGCTGGTCAAGAAGCTTCAGGGAAGCGGACCTCAAGAACCGCGCAACCCGGGGTGGGTCAGCCAGCTGGCCACAGCTAGTGGAGCACGCTAGCAGGCCACAGCTAGTGTCGCACGCACGCTAGCAGGCCAGCGCTAGTGTAACACGCTAGCAGGCCAGCGCCAGTGTAGCACGCTAGCAGGCCAGAGCTAGCATAGCACGCTAGCAGGCCAGAGCAAGTGCATAACGCTAGCAAGCCACAGACGTTAGCATGACCACAATGACCGTGATCATCAGGCTTGACATTTTTTTTTCCCCCACCAGAATGAAGAGAGCAAGCTCCCTCAATTTCCTTAACAAGAGCGCAGAGGAGACGGCGCAGGTGAGCACGCCAACTCCCAAAATGTGCCAGAATGCTAAATGGATGCTAGTTGCACACATACTGCTAAAGCAAAGTTTTTGGGTTTTTTTTTAGGACGCCAACTCAGGCCTGTCAGACTGTCGGGGACTCAGCGCCAGCAACGTGGACCTCACAAGACGCAACTCCCTAATTGGCTAAATACAAGCTTGGAGGCGGGGCTCCGGGGGTGGCGCACATCAAGCTCGCTTTTTGTTTTCCTTTTCGTCCACACACTGACATCACTGTTGTCCATACCCACTCGGCATGTGAACACGGACGCCTCACGGCCCAAACGGTAGCCTCGGCTTTGGCGTTGCCACGACGACGCGTCACTCACCACGTCGCTACGATTAGTCGCTCGCTTGCCGTCAGCTGACGGTCGCTTAGAATGTGGACGCGGCTTCAGAACAGGACAACTAGCGCTTGTTGCTGTACAAACGTAGCACCTTCATGAATGTCATACAATTGCATCCAAGCAGATTAGTTCTTCTAGACACTTAGTAGGAACATCTCCGCAAATCAATAAACGCGCTTGAAGATGCTTCAATCAATTAATAAACATGTACCAGGGCTTGTTTGTTTACATTCTGGCACTGGGCTCAAGGGCCATGTTGTTTTTTTAATGAATAGATGGGTCAGGTTAATTGCAGATGAGGTAAAAAAAAAAAAAAAAAAGTTTTAAAAAATCTTTTTTGACAATTGCTCTGAAAAATATATTTTTTTTAAATTTACCAATAACTACTCATATTTTAAACAAAATAAATGAATATTTAAAATGTTACTTTTTTTTTTTTTTTTTAAACCAGATGGCCCAAACTCAAGCGAGATAATTAAAGTACAGCTCTGGAAGAGAAATGAGACTCATTTTACGTGAGCATTCTATACTCATTAGCAAATAAGTCAAAAAAACATGCTTAATGGAGCAAATTAGAGCAGTTGTGGGCATATTTTGTCCAAAACAAAGACAGGCATGCTGCTGTGCGGTAATGGTTCAAATGTGACAAGTTTTTTTTATTTCAAGTTTTGTCATTTCCAAAAGCTTTGGTGTCGATTTGGGGCGGGGGGGGGAGGAGGGAGCACAACCAAAGGTCACATCAGCCCATCAGAAACCTTCCTGCCGCATCTCATTAAGACTCCCGGGGGGAAAAACAAAAAAACCATCCACTTCTCATCATTCCCTGTGCCGCTTTATTTACACCTGTAGCTACCCACAATGCTTTTCTTCTGATCACATCACTGCTATGTTCCCTCCTCCAGACCCACTGTGCAGCGCTGTGTGTTTGTGTGTGCGTGTCTCAAGTTGTGTGTGTGTGTGTGTGTGTGTGTCTATGCATGTGTGTGTATAAATAGGCGGCTGCACAAGTAGAACAAACACGAGTTGCAGGAGTGGCCAAGCCTCCTGGCGGGCCTTACAGGTCACTCTCGCCGTACAGAGCGCTGGAGAAGGAGATGTAGTCCAGCGCGCCGGTGGGACTGTCGGAGCTGACGTAGCGCGTCATGCGGCTGATGCAGTACTCGGCCTGCTCCGGCGGAAGCTCGCGGCGGAGCTCTTCCACCGTGATGTAGTTCTGAGTTGGACGGGGAGCAAGACAAAATTCAAAGTCCTTGGCTGGATATCATGACTGCTAATGTTGCGTTGGCAATTGGTCATTTTCGTCATTCTGAAATGACCAATCTCGGGCTGCCCGACTCAATTGGCAAATGCAGAATTTGTGAAATTTCAAATAATCAAGGGTTATATATATATATATATATAGAACAAAATGTAAATAAAAAAATCATGGGTTATATATATTAAAAAAATGGCTAGATAAAACTGGTCATTGATAAATGACTGAAATTTAAATTTAAGGCTGGGGGCAAAAAGTTCCAGCCCAAAAAATAAAAATCAAGGGTTATCTATATATTAAAAAAAAAAGCTAGATAAAACTGGTCATTTCTTAATGACTGAAATTTAAATCTAAGGCTGGGGGCAAAAAGTTCCAGCCCAAAAAATAAAAATCAAGGGTTATCTCTATAAAATAAAATAAAAAGCTAGATAAAACTGGTCATTTCTTAATGATTGAAATTTAAATCTAAGGCTGGGCGCAAAAAGTTCCAGCCCAAAAAATAAAAATCAAGGGTTATCTATATAAAAAAAAAAAAAGCTAGATAAAACTGGTCATTTCTTAATGATTGAAATTTAAATCTAAGGCTGGGGGCAAAAAGTTGACTAAATCCACTGTCAAAATAAAGTCCCGCCGACATAAAAAGCCACTGGACTACTCGTGACTATAGCACCTCTAGTGGTGGGAAGTTGGTACTGCAGTCAATGAAATTAACCTCGCAGTTTTTAAATACAAACAGTATTTTGTTAGTGAGGCAATTTTTTTTCAGAGCACGCTGACAACCAGCCTGAAAAATCCTAACCGCGGACGTACCTTGTCTGAAGCCAGAATCTTGAAGGAGGCCATGACCTGCTCGGCGGTGTCGGTTTCGGCCGTTTCTCGGGTCATGAAGTCGATGAAAGCCTGGAAGGTGACCACGCCGGTGTTGTTGGGGTCCACCAGGGTCATGATGCGGGCAAACTCGACCTCTCCCTGTGACACACGGAAAGCATTGAGCAAGTCCAAGTCCAAGTCCAGCGTACCGGTCGAGACTCACCAGGTCGTAGCCCATGGAGATGAGGCAGGCGCGGAAGTCGTCGGGGTCCATCATGCCGTTTCTCTTCTACGGAGACAAAGAGTGAGCGACGGAATATCGCTAGCGCCCGTCGAGGCCTCGCTCACCCTGTCAAAGTGGTTGAAGGAGGCTCTGAACTCGTTGAGCTGCTCCTGGCTGATGCCCTTGGCGTCACGGGTCAGGATCTGGTTCTCCACCTCGTTGATGGTTCTGGCGATGGTGGTGAGCAGCTGCTCCCAGCCAACGCGGATGTGCTGCGGAGCATCCCGAGGGAACTCAGCGGAGAAGAAAAAAAAACGCACCCGCACGGCCCTCCCCTCGGCCACGTTACCTCCATAGTGTAGTTGGTGTGCTTGTTGTCAAAGATGAGCGACTCCTGGCTCAGCTGGTGGTCGCCTTCCAGCTTGTCAATGTTGGACTTGTAGTTGATGATGTTCTGCTCGTACTGCTTGAGACTGTTCATCTGATCCTCCAGAGAGCCGGTGATGTCCGCGGACACGTGGCTGATCTCCTGCGTGGGAGCGACGAAGGTTTTTGAGAATAAAAGTTTTGACCGGACGAATTGAGCGCCAGCCAGAAGCGTTACCTCCATCTTGGTTTGTATCCAAGGTCCGATGATGTTGGCTTGGGCGGCAAACTGGCGCCTGAGCCGCTCGTTGGCCTGCTGTCGGGCCACTTCTTCTTGCAGCATTTGGTCTCTGAGGGGCACCAGGTGTTTCACCTGCGCACCGACGGACATCACGCCACGTCACAAAGAGAGCGCGGGATGACCGAGCGCCTGAACTCACCGTGTCCCACTTGGTGCTGATGTCCTGCTGTGACAGGTTGGTGTACGGGTTGATGCCCGACAGCTTGATTCCGTACGTCTGAGCGATCTTCAGGATCTCCGTGTGGATGCCCAGCGTGGCCATGCGCTCCTTGTCGGCCTCGGGCAGCGTGGCCTTGAACTGGTCGTGGGCGGTGATCAGACTCTGCAGAGGCGGACGGGGAGGAGCAAAGGTAGCCAGAAGATGGAGAACCCAGACCTCTCGGCAGGGCTTTTACTGGAGTGTTTGGGCACCTGGATCTCCTCGATGCTGTGGACGATGAACATGTCCTGCAGATCCTCCATGGCTCCATCCATCCAGTTGTTGAAGGGCGCCGCCCTCTTGGCGAACTCCAGGTACAGTTGGTCGATGGTCTCCCACAGCTTCTCCACGCGCTGCGGAGAGGCACCGTCGGGGTTACGAAAGACGGCGGCCACCTGGAGCGAGGGAGATGTTGTAGTACCTCCAGGGCGTCCCGCCTCTTCTGGGTCAGAGTGCCCAGGTTGTCCCACTGGTCACAGATAGCCTGACAACGGGCGTTGACGGTGGCGGCGTCGTGGTAGTCCAGCTCGCTGGAGCGTGAGATGGAGAACGCCAGCGTGAGCAGCCAAAGTTCAACCTCCGACGGGACGGGACGTCTTTGTCTTACTTGAGCTCCTGCGCGATGGCGGCGATCTGCTCCACGCGATCCTGGTGAGCGGCGAGGTCACTCTCAAAGGCCTCGTGCTTCCTCATCAGCGCTCGGATCTCCATCAGATTGGCAGATTCGTAGTCCTTCTTGGAGAGCAGGTCCTCCTTACCTGAAAGGGGCCCGAGATTGGAACCACCTCGGCAAATACGCCGTCGCCGGACGCGCACCGACCTGCGGTCCACGATTCGTGCATGGTGCACTTCTGCTTAAACTTTTCGGCCAGGTGGTCCAGCCTCTCCAGGCGGCGGATCTCTGTGAGGAGCCACTCCTCGTAGCCCTTCTCCACCTGCTCCAGACCCTTCCAGGCGTTGGCAATGTCCTGCGGGACGGAGACGACGCCGAGCGTTGACTCGCGGATGGCTCACGTCGCAGGCGGGCGGGCGGGCGGGGTTGCGTGTGGCGGCGGCGCTTACCGACACCATCTTGCCCTCGGAGGGCATGAAGGCGGGTCTGTTGCTGAGCCTCAGTTTGGTCTGCAGGGTGTTGAAGTTGATCTCCAGCTGACACTTCTCCTGCACTCGCGGCGGTTTGTGCACACGGCGGTAGTCG
The DNA here is from genome assembly GCF_901709675.1 of Syngnathus acus. Lineage (NCBI taxonomy): Eukaryota > Metazoa > Chordata > Actinopteri > Syngnathiformes > Syngnathidae > Syngnathus > Syngnathus acus. The sequence continues at coordinate 811,690 of NC_051095.1, forward strand.
CGGAAGTCCTCCAGCTTCTGCTGCATGGCGCGCATGGTGTGCTCGGCCACGCGGTTCTCCAGCCAAGGGATGGTGCGGCGGATCCACTCCAGAAGCTGCGCCAGACATTTTGCTTGGGACCACAGCCCGACACCAAAAGCAAGCAAGGATGCGGCCGGGCGCTTCTGACCTCACTGGCCAATTTCTCGTACTCCTCCATCAGCTTCTCGTTCTCCTGGTTGACCGCCAGGACTTTGCAGATACGGTTGGCGGCCGTCTCGGCCTGACAATCAGAGAGCGGACGGGCGGCGTCAGACGTGGCAGCTAGCCGCGAGGGCGCCACCCGCTCCCACGCGCGAAGCGTACCTGCTCGGCACCGGCGAAGGCGTGGTAGAAGCAGGACACGTAGGTCATGATGGCCTTCTCGTCCGGTTTGGGCGTGTTGACAATGTCTGAAGGCCACATCGATAGGAATGCTGGCCACCTTTGCAAAATGTTTGAAATGAAAAAATGGCATGTCAAGCTCACCTTCAGCGTCCAACATCTTTGGGATGTCCAGGAACTTCTCAGCCACTTCGAAGGCTGTGTTCAGATTGCCAATGGGATCGTCCTACGGGCGAGAAAACGGGGATCGTGACAACCTGAACGGCAGGAGAGACGCTTCCACTGTCCTGGAGGGAGGAGCTCCGTGGAGAAGAAAAGAAAGGCAGGGAGGGAGGGAGGGAGGAAGGAAGGAAGGACGGAAGGAAGGGAGATAGAAAGGAAGGGGTATAGGACAGAAGGAAGGAAGGAAGGAAGGATAGAAGGAAGGATAGGGAGCAAGGAAGGAAGGAAGGAAGGAAGGAAGGAAGGAAGGAAGGGAGATAGGACAGAAAGAAGGAAGGAAGGATAGGGAGCTAGGAAGGAAGGAAGGAAGGAAGGAAGGAAGGAAGGAAGGAAGGAAGGAAGGAAGGAAGGAAGGAAGGAAGGAAGGAAGGAAGGGAGATAGAAAGGAAGGGGGATAGGACAGAAGGAAGGAAGGAAGGATAGGGAGCTAGGAAGCAAGGAAGCAAGGAAGGAAGGAAGCAAGGAGGATAGGGAGCTAGGAAGGAAGGAAGGAAGGAAGGAAGGACGGAAGGGAGATAGAAAGGAAGGGGGATAGGACAGAAGGAAGGAAGGAAGGATAGGGAGCTAGGAAGCAAGGAAGCAAGGAAGGAAGGAAGCAAGGAGGATAGGGAGCTAGGAAGGAAGGAAGGAAGGAAGGAAGGAAGGAGAGTCACCTTTCTCAGTTTGGAGTAGTCAATGAGGTCGGGTCTGTGTCTGTGGATGAGGGCGCACAGAGCCAGGCCGTCCTTCCAACTGAGAAAGCGCAAGACCAGGAGGAAACCGTAAAGAAGGGAAAAAGGGGGCGCACATTTGCACTAAAGAGCCCAGCCCGCCAACTCACCTGATGTGGAAGTTCTGCACGTTGACGTTCCTGTAGGGAGCCGTCTTCCTCTGACACCACAGCAGCAGACCCTCCTTGGCGGACGTCTCTGCAGCCACACAAAAAGGCCACGCCCATTTCCAGGCCCATTCCGAACATGATGGCGTGAGAAGACGGACTTTTACACACCTTCAACAGAGATGTCCTGGATGGCGAAGCGCAAGATGATGGTCCAGATCATACCGAGGGTCATCTTTACGTTGCCATCAACGATTTCTGTGAGACAGCACACACGAGTCTCATTCCGAAGTCCGGCGGGGTCGGCGCCGGCGCCCCGTCAGCCCGCTCACCCTCTGCGCCGATGGACACCAGCTTCACGCCTTTGCTGCAGATGAAGTCCAGAGCTTTGTTCACGTTGGCGATCTTGTGGAAACGCATCTTTCCTTTGTCTGGCTTGGGAAGCCTCTCGCCTGGCACGCGGGCGGGCGGGCACACGCAAAGTCAGCCGAGGCCCGAGCTTCACTTCGCGCGCTGGCGGACGCCCTACCTGATATGACCTCCAGGAGCAACATCAACTTGAGGCCATTCCTGAAATCCTCCTCAATGTTCTCAATCTGTGTGCCGGCTTTCCTCAGGTGGGAGTTACACCAGGCTGTGAAAGTCTGACACACACACACACAAAATATAGTAGACATTCGCCATCAAGGCTCCAATCTGAAAATGTCGTCGTCGTTTGGCGACCGGCCACCACTTGAGAATGATTGCACAATAAGACCAGCCATGAGGTCGAGTGCACTTTTTTTCGGTCCACAATGTCGTAAGTGACAAAGGCACGTCAAACGCTTTACAGTACGCCCGGCCCGTTTTGGATTTTCTTTGGGGTGACACGACACCCGATTGAGGTCACTGGCTTGCATTCAAAGGGGGGGGGGGGACAGCCCTGGCAGGTGCGGGGCTCCTTTTGCTACGCATGACCAAATTTAGACAGACTCCTAATGCAGCCCTCTCAGGCCACTAGGCCAAAATATACGTGTGTGTGTGTGTGCGGTAGCTCAAGGTGCATGGAGGCTAAATCGGAGCGCTATGGGACACCATCAGACAGCTGAGAAGGCGAGATTCCTGAGGCAAGCTCTAAGGGGAAGGAATGGATCGGGGAGGATGACGAGGGCGCGCAAACACCCCCTGCTAGCATGCTAATTGCTAAACGTCGTATGAAGTCACCCGCCCCCACCCTAACGGAGTCACACCTGTTGCTTTCTCAAGTCTTGTTATGAGGTCACTTCAGCAGCATCAGGCCCCTCCCTGATGTTTATGTCACTTGAGGGGGGCTCCAAAACCAAAGCAAACAAACATGGCCGGCCGGGAGCTTCGCTTTGCGTTCATTCCTTCGCAACGTCTGGACGGAGCAGGATGAAGGGGAGGCGTAGAGTCGGCGGTGGGCGGGTAGATTTGGACATTTGGGAAAGCACGATGATGAGGGAGTATTTTTAGGAGGAAGCCAAACCATCTGCCGGTGTCTCTTAGCCACTTTGGCTAATCTGGTCTGCAGCAAACAAGCCCCGCCCCCTCCTCGCCTCGCCGTGATGTCATCGATGCCGCGTTTGAGTCGGGAGCAGGTTGCAGGTGCGCTAATTGGAAGGCCGCTGCTTGAATCCGGTATCCGTGATGTCACAAATTAGAATGAGCTCACAGATGCGTTAATTAGCCATGACATCACGAGAAACAAAAGTTGAGTCGTTTTAGGTTGACAGAGGCTGAAGGCGTGATTATATTTAGACGCTCCTAGCAAGGCAGGGGGGGTTGTGGAATTGCTTGTGTGTGTGGGGAGGGGAGGGGGGGGGGCAAGTGAAAGACAACACTGAGAAAGTTCCAAGGCCAAAAATATCCTCACGGCCAAGGCTTGGCGCCAGGAGTGCCAAGAAAAAGAACACGTTTTAAGAAAAAATGAATTTGAAAAAGTCTTACACACACACACGCATGTGCGGGAATGCATACACACACTCTCACAAAGATGCACACAGTGAAGGTAGAGGTGTGTACCTTCCTCTGCTGTTTCTCCCAGGCAGGGTCGAGCAACATGTCACGGTCCCAGTCATCCTCCTGGGTCATGTAGGTCTGCTCGTGGTGGATGGTGTACGTCATGTGGCTCTCCAGGGTCGTCATGGTGGCGGGCGGGCGGCTGAAAAGAGATCAACAAGAGGGGGGACACGAGCTCTCGTCCTGGGGGGCTCACGCCGTGCTCCACTCTGACCGACTGACTGCCGTCCGGCGGGGGCTGAGTGTCAGGGCCCAAAAAGGTGCAGGGGGGGGGCGGGGAGTAGAAGTGCACGCCCCTCTCGCCCCCCCCTGCCCCCATGTGCACCTGTTGCTGCTAATGAAGCCCCCAGTCAGGGGACGGAAGTGGTCATCAGCCCACCGGGAATCAGGCGGGCTTCTGCCGCCAAGCGCTACGCTAATATGCTAATGGGGTGAAATCCACCACCACAAGAGTCGCCGGGTGTTTGGGAGACTGGGATTGCGGCGATATTTTGGATTCAGTGATTAGCGTGTTTGTCAGTAAGCTAAAGACGGTTGGCTCAAAATATTCAAGCCGACGGTTCCAATATTTATAGCGGCTGTTTGACGTTGACATAAATAGAAATGATGCATTTTTCAATCTTTCCAAGTCCAAATATATTTTCTGGTGTCTCCAAGCCCAGCAACAATCCTAAAGTGAGAGGACGCGCTATGAAAGACACAGGAGACGGCGTTCTGTTCATTTGACTCTTTTATTGATTCCTTTCTTAGACATAACACATGTGTCAAACACAAGCGAGTCCTGTCGCCGTGGTTACACATACTGGTCAAGAAGCGCAGTAGTCTATTAAAACAAGTTTGATTTGCGCTATTACATCCATTTGTGGAGATATATTTTACACAGAATTAAACAGGAGACATGAGACATACGTTAAAAAGAAAAAGAAACGAGTGATGCCCCCAAATTAGAAAGGCGTCACCGATACTCACCTTGAGAGGGCGGCCGGCCGGCCGCCTCCATCTTGCAAACGTCCGCAAGCATCCTGGAAGAACTCGGGAGATTGTTGATAAGCTGCGGGTGGTCCCGCCACGCACACAGCAAGGTAGCCAAGCATTTTTCACCGTACAGTGAACCCCCGCTATATCCCAGCTCCTGCTAGATTGCACTTTTGGACACCAGACAGATAAGTCTGAATGGCATTTTACTGGAGGATGTGCAAGATGGAGGCATTCTGTGAGTGAAGCTCAGTTTTTACGTCTTGCCGCTAGCAGTTGTTTTACGCTTTATAATTACCACACGTCGATGGCATACCTCACACTATTTGAGTAATAAAACGTTGATTATTGGAAGGTTTGCTTGAAAATATTGCTTTTAAAATGAGCACTCGAAAATTCTCTTTATATATACATATATATATATATATATATATATACATACGTATATATAATATACATATATATAATATATATACATATATATATATATATATAATATATATACATATATATATATATAATATATATACATATATATACACATATATAATATATATATACATATATACACATATATATATAATATATATACATATATAATATACATAATATATATACATATATAATATATATACATACATACACATATATATATAATATATATACATACATACACATATATATATAATATATATACATATATAATATACATATAATATATATACATATATAATATACATATAATATATATACATACACGTATATATGTATATATATACACATACATATATACACACATATAGATATAAAAACAGGTTTTATATATATATAAAAACATTTATTTACACATAAGGAAATATGCTATGAGATACACATACACACATGTATAAATATATTTCCTCCTGGGATGAATAAAGTACCTATCTTGCATAGAGCATCGATAGACAACAGCTATGGCGGCGGCCTACCTAAAACGTCCGTGTTATGGTCCCGTTTCGAAAAGATTTGTAGAAAATTGAAAAGAAGGAATTTTTTTTTGTCCAGATGCCATCACACACATTCTCTTTTGAGATGCGTCAATTGGTTCAAGTAACAAGTGGACTCGCGATAACGCACAAAAAAAAAAAAACTCCGGTTCCAATGACGGCACATCATCTGATTCTAATTCGATTATTAGTGTCGTGCCCACTCCAACGAATCTCGACATGGTATTTTGGGATTTGCCTGCCACGCTAAACAGGGGTTCACTCTACCTGGATGCTGCACTCACTCACTCACTCACTCACTCACTCACTCACTCACTCACTCACTCACTCACTCACTCACTCACTCACTCACTCACTCACTCACTCACTCACTCACTCACTCACTCACTCACTCACTCACTCACATTCCCTCATCCCCCCCCCTCCCTCCCGGCAACAAGGTACAAGGCAGCGCGAGGATCCGGCAGAGCTGAGTCGGCATTCCCATCCGGGGGGGGGGGCGGCGGCGGTAGCGGCGGGAAAAAAAAAGGACGGTGTGTAAACGGCGGCTGGAAGTGTGGGGGTGAAGGGGGGGTGCGAGGGCGGCGAATGCGGCGGAACGGTATCGGCTTTCGGCCAGGGGAACGAGCGGCTCGGTGTGTCCATTGTTGCAAAACGAGGCAGCGGCTGAGACTGGAGGTGGGTTTCAGCCCGCCCCCAGAAAAGGGGGGAGGGAGGGAGGGAGAGAGGGAGGAAGTGTGTGTGTGTTTGTGGTGATGGTTGGGGCAGTCTCGGGGACAAGGCAAAGGGAGATGGGGGGGCAAAAGCTCGGTTGGTTTACCTTGGTGGCGACTTGACGTCACGCTAAAAAGTCATCCACGCCGCCCACGCCGCCGTCCAGGTGACCTAATTCAGTTGACACAGTTAGTGGGGGGTGGGCGGACATGGCGGGCCGGTGGCATCATGCACAGTCAACACACAAACACACCGTGGCGAACCCCACCCACCCCGCATGAAGAAGACGAGGCGTAGGAGGAAGAAGAAGACCAAGCGCACATGGGCCCAAGCTTTGTGTTCCTTTAGTCAGCACTAAACATCCAGAGAAGGTTTATTCAAGTTTGGATACACGTGTCAATCCGAGCGAGCATGCCCTCCATAAAACAAGACACAAAAAATGTGGACACCAAATTCTACAAAGGATGCAACCACAAGATTACACTGTGACCACCAGAAAGGGGGGGGGGGGGGGGGGGGGGGGGGGGGGCAGCAAGGCAGTAGGGCGATTGTGGTGCGTGTCTATGTGCAGCTGTCAAAAGGTTCATTTTGCAAAAAAAAAAAGGATCGCTGGAGTCACAAAATCTTGATATCGCCCATGTGTGGAAATGAACGTGAAGCCCCGCCCCCAACGGTGAATGTCAAAAGTGGCGGAGTCCCACAAGTCGACATGCACGGCAGTAACAAACAAAAAGACGTCACTTAAGAATAACGGAGGGGAGGAGGTAGGCTGCTGTTCCAAAAAAAAAAAAAAAAATTCCCACGTTGCAATGACGACAGCAGGCGTTGGGGGAGAAACACAAAAGTTGAAGTACGGCTCGCGTGTGCTTCCACATCGTCGCAATGTTCATCTTGACTGAGCTAATTCATATAAGGCAACTAAGACTCCGCCCCCTCCCTCCCTCCCTCCCTCCCTCCGACATCACTCGAACACACACAGAAGAATGGCGAGTGGTCCATAAACGGACTTTGAAGGCGAGTCGCGCAGGCGGCTCGCTACTGGCACAAGAGAAAAAGGTCAAAGGTCACCTCTCACAAAGTTGGCTACGTTGAGCTTTCGGGTGACGTTTCAGGACGGGCCTCGAATGTACGTTGCGTTGCGGCTGCGCTTCATTGGACCTCGTGAAAGTATTTTTGGGAAGGTCTTGGCCAGTTGCAAATAACGGTGGGGTTAAGTCAAGTTACATCTGAAAGCCAAACTTTCGAGGTCAAATCAAGTTCAGCCGCCAAGTTGAAAAAGCTCAACATCGCAAACTTTGCAGAGAGCGGCGGGCGCGTGGTCTCGGCGACTGGCACGACAAGAGCAGAAGGTGGCCGACAGGTGAGGGAGGGAGGGAGGGGCTGCACCGCGTGACGACGGCTGGCCAAGCAGGTTAATAGCCCCGCCCATCAGACACAAAAACAGCCCGCAAAGGAAGGGTGGGGTGGGGGAGAAAGGGCAGACTATCGGAAGGGGGGCTCAGGCGTGTGAAGGGAGAGTTCGGGGCGGCGGAGGATGGACTCCTTGCGCGTGGTCGGCGGCAACGGCGGCTCATACACCCTGGGCGTAGCAATGGCTGCGGCCACGGCCGCTGCGGTGGCGGCGGCGGCAGGGACCACTGGCCTGAGGGCTTCCAGCGCGGCCACGGGCTGGCCGGACATGGCCGAGAAGGCGGTGACGGCCCCGGGGGAGGGGTAGGCGTACTGGAAGTGAGGGTACTGCTGCAACTGCTGGTAGTAGTCAGCATAGTATCTGCACGGGGCGGCAACAGGAACAGCGTTACAAACACGGCCGGCTCGCCTGAGCACACGCCCGCCCGCCGTTCCTTCCTCTCATCCCAAAAATCAAAAGTGACTGATTATTTGGCCGCTGAAAACAAAAAAAATTGCCAGTTGATTAGAAAGTTGCCTTTCACGACAAGTACGTTTGTCAAATTCCAGTCTGGTTCTTGTCCCATGGCTTCTGGTGTCCTCTTCAGCCACGTTGCTCAACTTGGGGGTTCACCGTTAACTTCCTTGTTCTGGGCTCTTTGCTTTCTTTCCATTGGTATGATCTGTCCATCCGTCAAATCACTGTCAGTCTTTCATATTTTGGGAATAACTTTTTGACAGTGGGGTACCAACGTCGGTGCGTAATGCGTGCGGAGGCTCGGGCGTTTTCTCATGCTGGCTCCGTTCTTACATCAGCAGCTGTAAACAAGCAGTACTTACCAATGTCATGGCTCACTCCAGGTTGCCGCTTTTTTCTTTTTTCTAACCTCTCCGTATTAGGAGCAGGAGTGAACAGAATGTTCTGGCCGCTCAGCAGCGGACCTTGTGAGCGGCGCAGTAACCTCCTAAATTTGAGTTTAGTAGCTGTCCCTGTCTCGTTGGCGTTCCCTCCGGCTTCAAAAGCAAAAGCACGAGAGAGAGACACGATACAGTAGCAGAGACAGAACCAGGACGAGGCCGTCGTGGGGGGGGAATTAAAGAATTACGATTATTCTTTTTCCATTACGTCCAATCGCAATTATCTTTTTTTTTTTTTTTTTTTAAAGAGCCAATTTTAGCATCTGTACTGACAACTAAAGAAACTAGAGAGTAGTTCAACATTTTATTAAACATATGAAGTATTTTTTTTTTTTTTTGGAGACAAAATGAAAACGCTCAACATAGAAAAATATGAAAACATTTTGTTTTCTCAACAGTACAACATATGTAGAACAAGATCAAATAAAAACAGTAAGCTAGTTTACAGTCTTGAGGGTTTTGGCAGGGAGACAAGACTGCAAAGAATCAAATTGGAATAGCCAAACAATGTCCACATCGAATTTGGGAGTAGTGATGCGGTGTTTACATCATTTAGGCCAGTCGGGTGCCAAAGCGGTTCTGACTGCGCTAAGAGCTAATCTTGGGTGGACACGTCCCTGATTGATAGATTGATCCCGATCTGGAGCTTCTCACCAAACTGGATTTCGGGTTCAAAATCCAACTCATTCCATTTTTAATCCTGTGTTTTTGGATCTGAGACTACATTTGGAAACAATTGTTTTTGTGTTGGGGTTTAAGAAAAAAATGAATAAAAATAATCAGTCACCTTTTCATTTTGGGGGATTTGCCAAATGAAAGCGTCTGGATGAGCAACACGCAGGCAAACGAAGACGTGGCGGTCGGTCGGTCGGTCGGCGGGCGGGCGGACGACGTCCTACCTTGCCACGTGGTCCTCAGTCGCCTCTGACGCCGCCTCCTCTGCGGCGCGGCCAGCAGGTGTCGGGAGCAGGGAGCGCCGCGGTTTGGAGCGCTGGTAAATGAAAGGCTTCATGATGGGGTCCGGCAGGAGGGGAGCAGTCCGTCGGAGCGGGCTGCGGTCCCGTTCGCTAGACTTGGCCGCCGCCGCCGCCGCCTGCTGCTCGGCCATCACTTGCTGGCCTTGAGCGAAATAATGGGCCTGTCTGGCCGCTTCAAAGATGGCCGTGGTGGGGTCGGCGGCGCCCATGGCGGTGATGTGAGCGTAGGCGGGCGATATCGCCGGCGCCACCGTGTAGGCGGGGTTGACCGCCGCCGACTGCATTTCTAGCCCCGGCGCCGCCGTTAGGTAGATGGGGTTGGCCATGCCCGGCGTGTAAACGGGCGTGGTGTAAGCCGAGGCGGCGGCATTGGCCGCCACCTGGCCGTAGAGGTTGGGCGCCACCGAGCTGTAGACCTGAGCGGCCCCCGACGTCAGCGCGGCCTGGTTGGCCACCGAGCCGTACAGCTGATTGGCCACGTTGGCGCCGTACACCTGACTGGCCAGGGCGCCGTAGACGGCCGGGTTGACGGGGTTGCCGTCGGTGCGGGTGCCCGTGGTGATCCCGGTGAGGGCGGCGTACGTGGGATCAAAGGTGGACGTGTTGTACACCGAGTTGTGCACGCTCTGCTGCACTTGGAGGGGCAGGCCGGCGGCGGCCGCGGCGGCGGCGGCCAAGACGGCCGCCTGACTTTGGTACTGCTCCAGGGTGGGCTTGCCCACGGGACACTCGCCGGCGTAGTGGCCCTGCTTGCCGCAGTTGACGCACGGGATCTTGCCGGTGGGGGTCTGCTTGCTGGGCTGTACTTTGGAGAGCTCCACAGAAAGCGGGCGGCCCTTGAAGGAGGTGCCGTGGAGCGCCTCGATGGCCTGCAGCGCGTCTTCCTTGTTCTCCATGTGCACAAAGGCGTAGCCTAGGGAAGAGGAACGCCCGGCTGTCAGGGACGGCAATCGGAATGGCGGCTAACTCCCCGAGCGCTAACTAAGACTCGCGTGCGATGGAGCGTTGGGAAATTCACCCAAAAACCAGGAATTGACAAAATGCAATGTCAGCGCTTAGAGAACTTCAACATAGACGGCAAAAACATATTTGAACTAAAAGAAGCAGGTTTTGTGCTCATCTGGCTCTACAAAGTTGATTATTCATGGTCCCGCTATTTCTCGGTATTTGGAATTACTGTTAATATCGCGCACCCAATTATATTGGGTGTCGTTACACCGTCAGCCAATAGATGGCGGCACGCTAGGTTCGACGCAAAATTTGAAAGGAGACTGATAAGATCAATTATTTGGAGATTCGCCGAGCAAGTTTCATTCATGAAACCGGACCGTCGCATACAGGCGAATTATTTTGGGTGTCATTACAGTGTAGGCCACTAGATGGCGGCACACTAGGTTTGGCATGAAATTTGAAAGCAAACTGACAACATCAACCATTTGAAGATGAGCCAGTTTCATTCATGATATCGGACAGGCACCTTCAGTCAACACGCCGTCAGTCAGGTGTCAAGTATTGGCTCACCTTTGACTTTGTCACATTCCAGAACTTTGCCAAAAGTCTGAAAGAGCTGCTGGAGGTCCTCGGTGGTGCACATGCCACTCAGGTTGCCCACAAAGACTTTGGTGGAGTGCAGCGGACGCCCCCGCGACTCCTCCACCACCAGGTTGCGCCCGCGGAACTCGCGGCCGTTCAGCTCTCGGATGGCGCGCTCGGCAGCGCCCTCGCCCTGCAGGTGCACGAAGGCGAACTGTCGCAGCACGCTGCAGCTCACCACGTGGCCGTACGGCTCGAAGATGGACGACAGCTCCTCCTGGGTGGCGTCCAGCGCTAGGTTGCCCACAAAGAGCTTCACTGTGTGGCCCTTGTCCATGGTCCTGCACAAAGGGAGGAAAGGGTTCATTTGGCGTCATCTGTCGGTCAAAGCCGGCCGGCGGAACGTTTCCGTTTGGCGCTGGAGACAACTGGTCCCGCATCAGCTGCTTTTGCAGACAATCACAGCACATTGAGCAGAGAATTGTCTGGATGCTCGCTACGTACGATTACAACACGGAGGGCAGACAGACTGACGGTGTCACCGTAGCAGCAGCTTTCCATACCATTGAAAAGTCACATTTTTAATAGCATGTTTGTCTGTGCCATCAACATTGCCTTGACATAAGAGTGCAAGCCATTTGGAAAAAACTAACAAAGCCACAAGAGGGCTGAGCAATAGATTTGTGGAAGAAAAAAAATGTGGACACAGGTTTCTGTCCAATAATAACCATACGTTCCCTCAGAAAAGAAAATGGACACAGCTGTACAACTATCTCACAAAAGAAAAGGATTCTCGCAGCTGCCGCCGCTGTGATATCTAGCTTTGCGTCAAATAGAAAAATTGCTTTCACAGAAGAACCATTTCCATGAACTGCAGACAAAGCAAGCACAAAGAATTGATCGCTATCAACTGCCCATTGTCTGCGAGGTCACTATTGGGGCTCCCCGATGGAGGATGCTGAGTAAGACTTTGGCATGGAAAAAGAGGTGTAGTGTTGACTTTAGGTGCAGTTATAAGGTTAGAAACAGTCGTGAACATATGCGCTTCCGATTTTAGATGGAAGGTCTTTTGTTTTTATCTCATTTAGTGCTGGCTAAAGCCATAGCAGCTCTCTTGTCCTGAGGGTCAGAGGCCTCTTTCGGCCATGTCGCCCAACTAGGGAAGACCTTCAAAGTGCTCCACCGCAGTTTAATGATCGGAAGGGCCGCAAATTCCACATCCCATCAACATTGGTCTTGGCTCATGCAAAGGAGAGCAACTCTCCTGCCGCTAGCCACAGAGTAGCACCACAACAAACAGACTGGACAGTGTCCATCAGTTTCTTCACAGGCCGACCAGAGCGGCGTGCTGATGACGTCACCGCACGCTGACTCATCACACTAGCGTCGACGCAGAATCGAGTTAGCAACGAAACGGCCGATATACGGCAACAAACAATTAGCCGGTGTCGGGGGGGGGCACAAAAGCGTGCATAGCCCGAGGACACTGAACATAACACGGACGGAATGGTGGGGAGAAAAAACAACAAAAGCAAAAACCCGAACACGCCGTGGAAAAATCGAATAGAAACTCCGCACACAAATGAGACAGCTCGCGTGTGTTTTAGACAAGCACGTCGAGCGGGCTGATGGGAAGAACCCAAAGAAAACAGCAGCCTGCGCCAACATAAGATGACCTGGCTGGCGCTTTCGGTACCGATCCAATCATCAGGAAAACGTCGTACGGGAGACAAAAGAATTGCTCCAATCGACCATCTTACCTTGGCGCTGCTGTCGCTGCTCCTCTTTTTCAAAATGGTCGCGGCAGCTTCCGCCTGGCTGCCCGGCGGCATTCAAGGGGGAGGGGAGGGGGCGCTCGCGCGCGCGCACGTCGGTGTATTGTTAGGGAGGTGGACGCGCGTCCACGTCGGTGCGCGCACGTCTGTGGATTGTTGGGGGGTGGACGCGCGTCCACGGCAGCCCGCTAGCTCAATTGAATCAAGTTTATTCTCGTTTTTTAAAGCCTTCTCGGGGGAATACCGTTTATTTCCAATATAGTTGTTGTTGGAAACAATTAAATATATCAATGAATAAATAAATAACCCGCATCAGTCGTGAGGAACAGGGGTTCAGAAAATGGATGGATGAATAAATACTATAATGTGATTCAGCTACTGCAGCAGTATCTTCAGCAGCCTTCAACATAGCCACGAGGGCTGGGAATCGAACCCGCGAACTCTACCACCTTAGTTTTACTTTGACTGCCAGATTGTCATGATATAATATTTACTAAATATTTCATTGGTGCCAGCATCAGGTTATGACAATCAGTTATGGCGGCCTGGATTTTGGGGCAACGCCCATAAAAGTAAATGCTAACAAATAGATTTTACAAAGTGTCAGTAAAACAAAAGTGACGCAAGCGATTCTGAAGACCCTGGGCGGGATTGGAAGACAAAATTGTTGGTAGTCCATATTATGAAAAAAAAAAAACCAGCAGTCACTCAACTAGCTTCAGGCAAACTTTATAATTAAGATAAACATTTTTTTTTACCTTACCTACAATCAACTTGGTCCATCAGAACTTTCAACATGACTGTACATTTCGACTTTCAGTAGAACTTGAAAAACAAATCATTGGACGTTTTCTATGGGCTTGCGCGTGTTCGGGGTGGTCTTCCGTCAAAGGTTGCTCCGCCCTTTGCCGGCGATGGGCCGCCCTCGCTCCTCCCACAGCGTGAGCCCGTCACAGGCGCACACCTGCTTAGGGTTCTGGAAAAGGCCGGCCGACCTGGCGATGATTCCGCACGCTAGCCTGCCCACGAGCCGGCGAGCAAGAAGACGAGAGTCGGTTGGAAAATTTGCCGCAAGGGCCCCCCCCCCGCGCCACGTCGCCACCCTACCTGGCGCCCGAGTTTCCTGTCATTTTGGAGAGCGGGTGGCCACCGAGGCCCAGGTCGTCAGGCCCAGAATCCACCACCAGAGACCGTCCGATCACGTCCCAGACCTGCAGCGGGTCACCCACACCTTTACAGAGAGCTCCCAATATGATGCGTGCGTGTGTGCGATACCTTCAGCTGACTGTCCTCCAGTCTGAACGACGCCCTGCCATCAGGTCCGGCCAGAATATTTCCAAGATCCCCAACATGCTGCACGATGACAACAAACTCGATCAAGCCCTTTTCGCACTGCACCTTTAGAAACACCACTGACACCAGCACATAGTCATGCCCGGTCCAAGAAAATCCTCACAGGGGGCAGATCCAAGTCCAGAAAGTCCAAACGCTGCCGGAGTTCGGCTTTAGCCACAGGTGCTTCTTTCTTATCAACGGAGCTCGACCATTTAAGTCGTACCTTCTATGAAATAATTCAAAATCCCAAAATCGTACCCGCTCAGCTTCTTGTGGACCGCCGTGGGGTCTTCCAAACGGGTTGTAGTGCTCGCCACAGCTGCACACAGACGAGCGTCAACAACGTCAGTCGGGCTGGATTTGTCAAGTCCGCGTGAAGACCCCTCACACACCTGAGGCAGTCCTCGGTGAGGTCGCCGAGCGCGTGTACGTGGAGGCCGTGGGCGCCGGGCTCCAAGCCATCTATGGTGCCGTCGATCAGGCAGCGCTGCTCGGACAGCTGCAGAAAACGCACCACTCCCTGGACCCGCCCCTCATGGCCGGCTAGCATTGCCACAGCGGCGCCCAGATCTGTCAAAGCCGCACCATGAGTAACCACGGTCTCCATTTTTGATTACGTGTGTGTATGTGGCGGGCACCTTGGTCCTCTAAGTTCCCCATGCCCTTAAGCACAGCCTGACGATGGGTGCTTTCAATCAAGGCCTGCACCTCGCCACTGCTCAGGGATGTCTCCACTAGGACGCGTCCTTCGCCGACATCCACGCTGACGGAGTGGATGCCTGACAACGGCAAAACTCAAGGTTCTCAAACTTTTTGGGTCCAGGGAACTCTTACAAAAATGTGTTTTTATTGGAAATTAGGAATAGGAACACCTTTCACTTGTATATTGTGTGACAATGACAATAAAGATCTATTCTATAGCACTTTCCCAGCTACAGGGTGCTTCCCACTAAGCTCCTCATTCGCCTAGTGACGGCGCAGCATCAGGGGCAACCCGAGGACCCTTTGACGTGATCACAGGGGCCAAGGATTGAAGCCGCAACCTCTGACCTGTGAGGCGACCTCTCTACCCACTGAGCCAATAAACGAGGATGTAAATAACTAAACTCGTGACTCGTGAATGAGTCACAGGCAGAACTCTTGGCATGTTTTTTCCCTGCTGTCGTCAGACTGTTGAACATTCAACTTAGCATTCCTCTGCACACTTTGTAAATACTGTTTTGTTTCCTGCACTGTTTACATACTTTATCACTGCTGCACTTTATACTTATCTTATTTCATATTTTTATATAGAATGTCACTTTTTATTCAGCCGCAATATCACCACATTGTTGGAAGCCGTATGCAACGAAATTTCGTTTTGTGTGCACCCAGTGTTTACAAAATGACAATAAAGTTTGTCTAAGTCTAAGTCTAAGTTTCCCATGGCGGTTAGTTCAGTGTAAACATCTGCTGCATTCTCCTTGCAAGTGTTTTCGTTTTTTGCAAGTGTTTTTATTTTATTTAAAAAAAATGTTTTTCTTCCAAAGTCTGTCTATTTCCTACTCTTTGACAAACCTATAGGTTTACCACTAGTGGGGGAAGTTTGACAACCACCGATATAAAATCATAGAATGTACATAAAAGTGAGATGAAAAAGTAGCTCTCTAACCTGTTCGGTGTTCAAGAGCAGCTTTAACTTGATCGCGACAACCATCGCACGTCATCTGCACCGCAAACTCCAGCTAAACAAACATCAGGCACACACCAAATAAACAAATGCGATGTTTTTAGCGGCGTGGCTAACCGACTCGCTATTAAATGTATACATGTTCAACGCTTACTGACGATAAAATGTGTGCTTGTCAAACCTTTGCTGGTTTATGCGCGTCCATGGCGTCTCCGTGTTGGCCGCTGAAGGCATTCAGTAATCGAGATAACATCAAATAGTACGTATTTTCTGCTTTCATAAGCGGACGATATCAGGGAGCGCGCACCGCCATGTTGGTGAGGGCTTAAAGACGTCAAACCGCCGCCGCCATATTGGTGAGGTCTTCACCTTGTCAAATGTCCTCACTGCCACCTGATGTCGTTGACGCGCCACAGCAACTCACAAAAGGGGAAAATAGCTTTAGGCTTCTTTTTCCGGGTTATTAGGAGAAGGAGGAGGAGCAGGATGAGGGTGGGCCCGCGGCGGGGGGGAGAGGTACGTGTGGGATGGGCAAAGGGTGGGTGACGGCTCCCTTCAGCATCCAGTCGACGGGAAGTGAAAACAGCGGTCCAGCCGCGGGGGAATCGGGACGATGAGAAAGGTGGGAGTCGGTTGTTGTTTTTCCGCTAGAACGTGCAATAAAGTTCGATCAATGTTGCGGCACGCTGCGAGAGAGGGTGTCTTTTTTTTTTTTTTTGCTTCTCCATCACGTTCCATGTCATTTCGGAGGGCACGTTATAGGGTAAGATGAGTCCAGATGGGCTTTAGTGACATTTGGGCCACATTCCAAGGGCTTTCATCCAGAATTCTTGTCATGTCCGGCAGATTAAAAAGGTCCATGTAGGAGATTAAGCCCTGGCTCAGGAACGCGATCATGTAGGCTTTCTTTTCTTTTTTTCTCCTGGGATGAAGCACAGAACATGATTTGTGCCGGCCCAAGCCTTGACCGGACCGGACTGGACAGTCGTCACCTGTGCTGGCTGAGTGAAACCGTGACGTCGGGAACATGGCCGAATAGTGTGCGTGCGCGTGTGTGCGCGCGCGCGTGTGTGTGTGATTCTTGTGAGTGTTGTCATTTTATATTATTTTGCAGCCTCAGACAGTTTAGTAGCATTGTACCTAAAGTTTAATAAACAAATAAAGTAATAAAAATATACGTTTTGGGGATTCCTGCCGACGAAGCAAACGTACTTTCCTCCTAAACAAAAGTTGAACGACGCCAATTTTGGTCCGAGGAAACAGCTGAGATTGAAATAGGCTTCATCTAGCTGTCAAAAAGAGAATTCTGGACAAGTTGTTTTTAACCCTAAGTTCAATCTCATTTGCCATCGTCGCAGTGGAAATGGCGCAGAGCATGAGGACGTCACGGAAAGTCTTTCTGGCCCTCATCGCTGTCACTCTGGTGACTCTGCTGATGTACTACGGCGCCGATCGGAGATGGTGAGCGAGCCGACGGCCGGGGGGGGGGGCACACGACGCATTTTCACTTTTGTTTGTTCACGGCCCCGCCTACTTTCCCGCCTTCAGGACCGGTTCCCGTTTTGACCTCGGCCCGTGCTTCCGTCGAGCGGCGGGCCCGAAGGCCAAGCGGACCAACGTGGCCTTCCTGAAGACTCACAAGACGGCGGGCAGCACGGTGCAGAACATCCTGTTCCGCTTCGCCGAACGCAACGGGCTGAGCGTGGCGCTGCCCAAACAGCGATACTGCCACACCTTCAATTACCCCAAGGCCTTCAGCGCTCATTGGGTCCACCCGCACACGCTTCCGGCCAACATCATCAGCAACCACATGCGCTTCAACGGCGCCGAGGTGCGCCGCCTCATGCCCGCCGACGCGCGCTACGTTACCATCCTGAGGGAGCCGGCCGCCATGTTCGAATCGCTCTTTGGCTACTACGGCCAGCACGCTCAGGCCTTCAGGAGCGTCCCCGGGGGCTCGCTGGACGTCTTCCTGGAGCATCCGCTGCGCTACTACCGCCCGCAAGATAAGCGCTCCAATTTCGCCCGGAACACGCTCACTCACGACCTGGGCGGCGACAAGGACCGCCCCGCCACGGATGCGGCGTACGCGCGTTCCTTCACGGCCCAAGTGGAACGAGTCTTCTCCTTGGTGATGATCGCCGAGTACTTTGACCAGTCGCTGGTTCTCCTGCGTCACCTTCTCTCCTGGGACCTGGACGACCTGGTCTACGTCAAGCTCAACATGCGCGTGGCCAGCTCCAAGCGCCGCCTGACCCCGGACCTCGCCGACAAAATCCGCAGGTGGAATTGGATCGACGCGCACCTGTACGATCACTTCAACGCCTCGCTGTGGCGCCGGCTGTCGGCTTTGGGTTCGGCCTGCGTGGAGCGGGAGGTCCGCCTCCTGCGCGCCGCCCAAGAGAAGTTGCTGCGGAGCTGCTTCGGTGGACGTCGGCCTCTGCCCAGTTTAGCGGGCAAGATCCAGAACAAGGACCTACGGCCCTGGCAGCCCAACGCCAAAGTGGGCATCCTGGGCTACAACCTCCCCGCCAACCTGAGCGGCGGGCTCTCCAGCTCCACGCAGGACCTCTGCCTGAAGCTCATCATGCCCGAGATCCAGTATACCAAGATTCTGCTGCGCTCCCAATCCCTTCGCTACTGCCAGAACCACCAGCACTGTTCTCCAACTAGTCTCTCAGTTCAATGACGTGACATCGTTTCGATTTGAGAAGCTCCCCCGACGCGTCCGACCGGGAGCTCTTCCCCGCTGAACCTGAATTCGCCGGAGCCTCCACCCCGACGTCCTCACGAGGTCCGAGTGGCCTCTTGTGGCAAGGGGGAGGGACGCGAGAACCGAGAAGGAGACTGGGACTCTCACGTCTCAGGAGAAGGAAACCAAGTTTCTGCCTACACTTTAGTTGCTATGACAACTAGGGATGGAAAAAGTGCAGCGATTTTTACATAAATACACACTCACACACACACATACACACACACAGACGTGTACGTTCCTATCCAAAAGTATGGGAACGGCAAGGTCAATTCCTTGATGTCCACTGAAGACATTTGAGTTTCAAATCCAAAAATGAAAAGATTTGATGGGCTTCACATCTCAGGACGGGGCCGGTTTTATGTGAAGCTGCCCACTTTCCAAGTATTGAAACAGACCATGAAACCATCTTCAAGTGAACAACACTTGATACAATTGCCACACTAAAATGATTTTGTCGACTCGTGAATTCACTCTGCTGCGATCATCCTGAGTGACGTCATCACTACAGTCGAGCAGCCATCACGTGACCTCCCACAGGTGGAACACAAAAGCCAAAAACAAGAAGTATAATGCTGAAGCAGTCCATCTAAAAGGCGACACCACGACTTTGCGTTTTTCTATCAGGAAATCTGAAAGCACACAAACGTGTTTAGAAGCTGTGAACATGGAATTACATTCAGATGTCAAGTCAAACTTTGGATCTTGTAATCAACCGGCTGCTTTATTTCTCAGGTTTAGTCGACAACGAGATAGCTGAGCTTTGTGATGAACGGTGCGTGCGTGCGTGCGTGCGTGCGTGCGTGTAAAGCACAATGACACTTTTGGGTGAAGTTCAGGTTATTGATTTGAAATACAAGATGAACGTTGAGAACTCACACAATTCAACTGACAAATGTGATGATAAAATAAAAAGAAATTCTACCAGACGTCTCACTTTTATCCAGCCTCATTTATAAAATGTACAAATAAATATATGATTTTGTTTATTGCGATACATGAATTCGTCGCTTATTTGTTTAAAAAGTAAATCCCCATTTTGTTTGTGTTAGATTCTTTTTCCAAATCGTTCCACCCCGATACGTCAAGTTGTGTGTGACGCACACACACACAGCGACTGAACGCCATGAAACTTTGCCACACGGCCAGGCTGAACTCGTGAGTGCTCAAAATGCGGTGGGCGGCGCGCCCCTGTGGCCAAAGCAAAAAATAAAAAAAGCCCCCCACCCACACCCACACCCACCCACTTGAACCTGCAACGCTTTAGGACGCAAATAGCGCGCTGACGTACGACAAAGTGCAGTTTCCGGTGCAATGACGCGCCGAACAGCACGGCGTTTTCGTGACCACGCCTGAGCTCGATTTGGGCTTCCAGGAGTCGCCTGTAGTCTACTCGGTCCAAGTTGCAAGCACAGTGACGGGAGCGCTGCAGGAGATGCGTTCAGTCTCCTCCTCCGCCTTGTCACCGCCGAGGCGCGCATCTCCTCGCTGACGAGCTCGCGCTCCTCCAGACGCGCACACGCCCTTCCAGCCGCCGCCGCCGCCGCGGGCGCCGCCACGACGCGTCGCTCATCCCGTCCCGGGGAGCACAAGGTAAGTCCCCTGAGTTCGAGCTCGCGCGTGACCTCCTGCGACGTGGCAGGCTCGCCCAAAAGGCGTCAACCTTTAGCCGCGCATGACGTCATTTGAACGAACAATCGCAAAGTGAGTCTTAATTGATGAGTTCGGGCGTATGGCTGCCAGAGGTCGTATAGGTGCCATGAGATCAGGTGAAAGCGAGTCCGAGTGGGCGGCAGCTCCCACTTGGGACGTTACATAATCGTCAAGAAGAGTGAAAAGCGCCATCCTGTCGGCGTGGGAGTGGACGTGATGCTTATTCGCGCTTTTCTCGCTTCTTGGTGCGCTCGATGCGAGCGTCCGTCCGAGCCGTCGCTTGCTTGCGCGTGTGCACGACATGCGAGCAGAAATCAGACATGCCAATTAAGCATTTCAAGAGCAATTACCAGAGCTGCAGTTGTTGAAGGAATATTTTGAGAAGGTTATATATATTCTCCCTAAAAATGCTGCGTTGTTGTCCCAAAGCAGTCGTTCTAAGGGAGCTGTGGAGTTTGAGCAGATTGGGTTACTTTTACGCACAATATAGGTTGGGTTAATTATTTTGTGCAATCAAGTTGGCTGAAGCTGGTCGCCATTTTGGATGCTTTGGTTTACTGAAGTTGAATGAAATGTGAAGCTTGAGATTTATTTCTCACCGCCATTTCAGTCGCTTGAATTCATCAAATGTTTGTTTTCTTTACCAAATTCTGGAATTCTCAAATTTGCTGAACAGCTTTTTTGTTGTCACGTTCTACTTTGGCGCCGTTTGTTGGAGAAAAAAACGATTGACAATGAAGTCCGGAAGAAACTAAAAGTTTGATATGTTTTAGCCCAGTAGATGGAAATTGGGGGGGGGTCCACAATTAATTTGTTTCATTAGCGTATAACACGATGAGGTGCCCCCCCCCCCCCCCCACACACATATACGTCATGTCTAGTGTAAAAGTGTCCCATCAAGCTGGAGCGTCAATCATGAGAAGCACTTGGTTGCATTGGTTGACGTGGGCGTCAATGACGCCATCTGGTGGCCACAAAGGTCATGCCCGCAGTCAAAAAAAGAGAAAGTCTCTCCTTTAAACATAGAAGGTTATCGCCCCCCACACACACTTACATTAACACACACTCACATACACACAAACACGAGCTCAATTAATATGTAATCGCAGACCCCCCCCCCCCCCACACACACACAGACAGACAGGCATGCACTCAAGTCCCTGAGGCTTGCAAAAATAATGAATATTCACAGTTATGCTCCTTCTTCGCCCCTACAGTCAAGTGTTGCGTCCGGTTGTGTTGTGTTTGTGTGACTCACAATCGGCTCAGTCACCCTCAGACGCACACAAAAATGGACACCTGCCGTCAATGCAGTAAGCGACCCCCCCCTTGCAGCCCCCGCAGCACTCTCTCCCTCTACGTGGACACTTATAGCAGTCCCATTTGTCATCAGGATAAAATTAGCCGTCATCATGTTCACGCAGATGCGTTGCAGGCGGTTGTCAAACGGTTTTGTTTTTTTCCTTTCCACTTTTACGTCACTTTGTGAAGCAACTATGGCAACAGTCATCAAACTTTATGCGTTACTATGAAACCCACAGACGACGCGGGTAAGCTAGGCTAGCAATTCAGTCATCAAAGTAAAGCCCCTCCAGAAAAGAAAATTAATAAGTTAATTCAGAAAGTCACTGTTGACAATACAAAGTACTCTGGGTGGTCGATGCAAACAGAGAAGTTGTCCACTTTGAAGATGACTCCAAGTACCGTATTTTCCGGACTATAAGGCGCACCGGACTATAAGGCGCACCTTCAATGAATGGCCCATTTTAAAACTTTATCCTTATATAAGGTGCACCGGACTATAAGGCGCACCGTTAATGCATCATGTCAGATTTTTAATCCAAATCAAATCATTCTCCATTTTATCTTTTTTATTTCAACTTCAGACGCAACAAATTACGTTATAATCACAAAATAATGATCCATAGTCTTTTTGATTCATGATTCATAGTCTTCAGCAGGCCACTTATGATTGATTTCATGACACAATGCTTCGGGCCAGTTTCAATTTAGGAATTTGGTCCATATATAAGGCGCACCGGACTATAAGGCGCACTGTCGGCTTTTGAGAAAAATGTAGGTTTTTAGGTGCGCCTTATAGTCCGGAAAATACGGTAGTTTGTTCTGAGCTGTCCAGGTTGCGAATGGCCGCTGTACCAGGAGATGGCAGCGTCCTCAAAGTGGCTCTGAATGGTGAGGATGTCAATCTAAAAAAAATTAAATAAACAGCTTTCCTTGCTCGGAATGTCATTTTAAGGGGTGTGTAAAAATCTAAAAGAAGCAAAGGCAGGGCAAAAAGTGGGGGCTCTTCCCCCGTGCCCCCAGTTCACCTTTGTACTCGGATAAAAAGTGTCTCTGATCAATCAATCAGTCAATCAATCAATCAATCAATCAATCAATCAATCAATCAATCAATCCGTCAGTCAGTCAATTAATTTGGTGCGCATTGTTTTCAACTGTACGGGGAGTTCATGTTGGAAAAATAAATACTGCTGTAAAGTAAAGTCATCTTCAGATGCCTGAAAAAATGTACTTTAGTACAAACGCAAAGTATTTGTTCTAAGCAGCGAGCGCTGGTGTTTGCGTGTGCGCCGACTTTGGAAATACCGAGGGGTCGCGCTCCCTGAACGTCTCATACTCGCGCTCAGGTCGATGCCGCATGTGGAGGAGACGAATCGAATGATGAAAACAATTATCCTGGAAACACAAATGAGCTCTCTCGGGCTATTTTTTTTCCTCCAACTTGCGGTTGTCATGCTCATTGCGAAGCGGCGCGCACGCGCACGCGCTCCTGGAAGGGGAGGACTTACGTAACAAGTGTCAGGAGGTGAGTGTTGATGTGCAAATGAATGGAAATAAAATATGTTCAGCAGTAGATTCCTTGAATGTTGCTGAAGCACGTGGCCACTCGCGAAAATACCAACGCGAGGGAGGGAAGCAAAGAAATACACGTGGTACACAAGGTGTCATCTTTATGACTTTTTTTTTTTTTTTTGCCAAGCTTTGTGGGAATAAACATACAGTAGCCGCCTTGCCACTGCGTTGGTGTGAGCGTGCCTCGGCTTATCAGGGAAAAGGTGTTTCACTGAGTGGGAATGCCTGCTCGAATGTGGAGGCCAGGGTTGCCATGGCGACCATCTGCTGCTACGCTGGCGAACGCTCGCCGGCAGCCCACACATTGTGACATCCAGCAGCACGCCGAGCCCAGCCGAGCCGAGCCGAGCCGAGAGAGCCCAAGTATCGCAACACACTGACTGCTAACGTTAGCATTAGCCTTCCGACTAGTGTGAAACCGTGTCAAGTTTCTTCCAAACGTCTGCCGGTTCTCTATGAATGAACTTCATGAATGACCAGGCAGCAGTCTAACAGATTTGATTAAAAAAATAAATAAATAAACGGAACTGGCCCAAACGTGTGCCAAGATTGGACAATTAAAAAGTAAAAGTCAACTGTCAATTATATCACTTTTAAGCTAATGCTATTATTATTATGCTAGTATTTTATCGTGACTCGAAAGTGACCCGAAAGCAAAGAAGACCGGGAGGATGATCCCGCCGTTGCTTTTTTCAGATGCAGGAGGCGGGCGCCTCTCAGCCGGCTCCCCAGCGGGCCTTGAGCGTCCTGGATCGTCTGCTGCTGACACACCCGGTTTGGCTTCAGCTGTCACTCAAGCAAGACTCCGCCCTCTACATTCTGCTGAGAGAGCCTGTCGGGGTGAGCTGAGCGCAAGGACCCATTTCAGCTCAATTCAAAGTCACCGTCAAGTGAAAATAGATGTTTTCTAACCCTGTTCACAAACCTGACAAATTGGACTGAAAAGAAAAATCAAGCTGTACATTATCAATGAGGTTTTAAAATGATCAGGTCATTGCTAGCTAGCTAGCGAGTGAGCTAAAAGCTAGCTCGCTAGCAAGTGAGCTCAAAGGCTTCTGAAGGTTCCTCGGCGGCTCTTCTGGAGCGTCACTTCTTGCGACGTCTGGTCTTCCTGCTACCTAGCAAGTGAGCTAAAAGCTAGCTAGCTAGCTAACAAGCGAGCTGTAAGGCCTCTGAAGGTTCCTCGGCGGCTCTTCTGCAGCGTCACTTCTTGTGATGTCTGGTCTTCTTGCAGACATTCTTGGTGCGCAAGTGCAGCTTGAGTCAGAGGAAGGTTCTCTGTGTGAGGGTCACGGCAGACAGGAGTTGGTCCTCCGTGAAGGAGTGCTTCATCTGTGAGGAAGACTACAGTGAGTCCAGCGACAGCGGCGCCGCGACTGACGCCGGGGGATGGCGGGCCGTCACTCAAACTCTGCTTCTTCTTCTGCCAGCGTTCGCCTTGGAGAGCTCGGCGCTCAGCTTCCCGGACTTGTGTCGCCTGGTGGCCTTCTACTGCGTCAGCAGGTCCCCTTAGCCACATGTGCTTCTACTGAACACCAATTGTTAAGCAATAACAATATTTAGATCAGATTGTTTTGTCCGCAGGGACGTCTTGCCTTTCCCTCTTCAGTTGCCGGACGCCATCGCCAAGGCCACGACGCACCGGCAACTGGAGTCCATCTCGCACATGGGCCAAGGTGCGCTCCGCCGCATCATCACCACTTTTGGTGAAAGGCTAACTTGTCCCCGTCCGCCGTCTCATCCGGTCTCTACGCAGACTTCTGGAACTCGCCGAGCGCGTCGGAACTTCAAAATGGACCTCTGGCGGCGGCGGGCAGCGGCCTGATCCAGGCGGCGGCGGCGGCCTCGGAGCGATGGCGGGTTCAGGGCCGCAGCGGTCAAAGCAAACTATGCTTCATAAATCCTCTCTTCCTGCAGCTGGAAGTCTTGAAGGTGGGTTGTGGCAGCCTGAGGGAGGGGCAGAACCGCTGAGCTTTTTTCCATTCCCCCAGCATTCAGAACTCCAGAACCACAGTGCCTCGAACAAGCGACACCGTTTCAAGCGCAGCGTGCGACTGCGCCTCTCCGAGTCCTCCATGAATCTGTCCCTGGAGGGGGTGGGCTCCTACTCCCCGCCTCCGTCCATGGAGATGCCCGCTGGGTCAGAGAGGTTGCGCAACTCTCATCCCCAGAGGAGAGTTCACTCCGGAGCAGGGGTCCTGAGGAGGACGCCTGCCGTGTCACCGGGGTCCGCGGGGTCCGAGGAAGAGGACGCAATGGCTGTGCGAGCGCCTCAAGTAAGAGTCTAAAATAAACACACAAATGCAAAAGTGTACGTTTATTCAAATAGGCTCGGATTAAAATGAAGAAATAAATATGATCGTTAATGACTAAATGAATAAATAAAAAAAATAGGATTGTTATTAATTATGATTGCCAAGACCAGTCTCGAGAGAAAAAACAATCTTGCTCTTGTCTTGGTCTCTGTGACTTTTGGTGCTTTGGGGAGTTCTCAGGAAGCAAGGTCCTTAGCGCAACACCAATCTGTGGTAGCTCCGAGATGGACCTGTGGCCAGCGCCAGAGGGTAAGCGCAGTCATGGAAGAAGAAACAAATTCATCTCTCTTCCTGGTTCCGTTTCACTTTGAATGGACCAAACTCAAGGATGAAAAGGGGTTCGGACCATTTTTGGAGCAAATGGAAGAGGGAACCCCGGATTATCCTGTCTTTCAAAGACATCCGATAATCGGGCCTTTTCTCAATTCAGTCCAAAGATCAACATCTATATGTGTGGTTCAGGTGGACCAGCCTCCCGATGTCCAGCAGTCGCCGGCGGCGGCGGCGGCGGCGGAGGGGCCCGCCATCGAAGTGGCTCTGCTGGCCCCGGAGCGCCGGGCGGCGCCGTCTCTGGCCGAGCTGGACAGCAACAGCTCCCTCAGCAGTCTGGACGAGGAAGACGATTGGGATTCCGATTCCGAGAGCGGGTTCCAGAGCCAGGGCCCCCGGCGGCCGCCGCTGGTGCGCTCGCGAGGCCGCGGCGGACTGCACCGCATGAGCGAGGCCTTTGTGTGTTTCTTCGCTCCGGACAAGCGTCTGACGCGACTGGTGCGGGAGCTGTCCCGGGACAGGCGCTCGATTTTCGGCGGGATGGTGCAGGACTTCCTCCTGGCTCACACGGGCTTGCTGAAATCGCTATCGGCCGCCTCGCTATCCTCGTCGCCGCGTGTGACGTCCGTGCAGCTGCTGCAGGGTGTGCGCCTGTTTCTATCGCAGGCCAAGTGTTGCTTACTGGAAAGCGGCGAGCTGGAACCTCCCATCGAAACTTTGGTGCCAGAAAACGAGAAAGGTAGACACATCCGAGCGGAGTCCGCATTGTTTTGTTGTAAACAATGTAAAAGTCACCCGGACCCGTGCGTAGGCTTGCGTGTGTGCGTGTTGCCCGGCCGGCCTTGCACGACTTCTGGGGGGGGGGGGGGGGGGGGGGATGCTGGGCCGCTCGCCTTCCTTCCTTCCTGCACTCTGATTTATCTGCCTTTGCGTTGGTGGGAGCCATTCGAATTTTTTTCCCCTCACTCTCGTTTATCATAAAAAGATCTCACAGGCCCACGCACGCTTGGAGAGCGCACGATTCAAAGGGAGGGGGGGGGGAGTGTTACAGTAAAAACACAGAGTCACTTAACATATTTGTAAGCGAGCAAGATGGACGCATGAAATCGACTTGAACGCAAGTGAGAGAGAAGCAAGCTGGCAATGGCGCCGCTCGCTCGCTCGCTCGCTAGCAACAAAATGCAAATACACGGTCAGCGCTACGTCGAAGAATTTCCAGACTCCACAGGAGTTTTTAATTTCAATTCTTGTTTTCAAAATTTGGCACAACTGAATTGGTCATTGAATAGCCCAGCATTAGACAATGATAGCAAAGTTAGCGGAGCGCATTGTTGTGCTAGCATAAAACCAAATCAAACGTTTTCTTTTTAAGCTAGGTTATCTAAACAGGTATTGTAAATAGAAAATGTTGTTTTGTACTTCTATTTTATTCGGAAGTATTTTGAGACACGACACGAGTATTTAATTTCAAATTTTGATTAAAACATTTGGCACAACAAAATTGGTCATTGAATAGCCCCGCATTAGAAAATGTTAGCAAAGTTAGCGGCGCACATTGTTTGCTAGCATAAAAACAAATCAACATTTTGGTTTTTTTTAACAGATATTGTGTATAATGTATAATATGTTGTTCCGTACTTGCATACATTTCTTTACTTTATTCTTAAGTACTTCTACATAAGTACAGATAATTGCCACCTGTGACAAAACGATCTCGCTCTTGTTTGTGTCCCGGTCTTTCCAGATCTTGCCCTGGAGCGTGCCATGTTCTCCTGCGTGCTGCGCCCCCTCAAGTCTCACCTGGATGCCGCCCTGGCGGCGCTACACCGGCAGGACGCGTCCAGCCAGCGCTTCAGCCGCAACCTGGCGCGTCTAAAAGACGAGGACAGCGCCGCCCAACGCTTGGGCGTGCGCACGGGCCTGCCCGACGGGCGGCTGGTGGACAAAGTGAAGCAGAAGTTGGCGCTGATGCGGCGCACGCATTCGCCCGTCGACAAAGTTCTGCTGCTGTTGCAGGTCTGCAAGTGCGTGCAGAAGGGCCTGGGCGCCCCGCACGGTGAGACAAAAACTTCTGGCGAACCTCTCGGGTCAGAACCCTTCAAATGTCGAGTGTTTGGTTCTCAGCAGGACAGGAAGTGAGCTGGGAGGATTTCCTGCCGTCGTTGTCCTACGCCATCGTGGAGTCCAACAAGCCTCACATCTTGATGGAGGTGGAGTACATGATGGAGCTCCTGGAGCCATCTTGGCTCGGCGGTGAAGGTCGGTGCTCCTCAGCGGAACCTCGGTGTGCAGGACTTGTCTGGAGTCCATTTTGCACTTTCCAGGCGGCTCCTACTTGACCAGCGTCTTCGCCAGCCTTCATCTGATCCAGAGCCTGGACCCGGAGCGGACCATCACAGGCTGCCTTACGTCCGAGGCCCGGGAGGCGCTGAAGCAGTGGCGCTGTCGGCGAAGCCTCGAGGCTCAGAAGCAGAAGGAGAACCTGCAGCGTCAGGTAGCGGCGGCCGCTGAATTCCACCACCTCGGTTGTCGAGTCACAAACGGAACTCCGACCCGGGTTAGCGAGTTATCCCATTTTGGATTACCCTTAACCCCGGAGTCTTGGGTCCATTGTGAGACAGTGTAGAACTCAAGAATTGGAAGTCCAAAATTGGAGTCCTCCATCCGTTCTTCTTTTTTTTTGGGGGGGGCAAAATTATTTGCATTTATTTGCAATTATTTCGCATCCACCAGCTTTCGTAACGTGCTTGGAATTCATTTGAAGGGATTAGTTTTGAAAAGTAATCCTCTGATGTGGGCCATGCATGAACACGCACACACACAGGCACGCACGCACGCACACACACACACTTTCACCTGTTATCACATTGTTGGGTACAGACTGGGAAAAAAAAGCAAAAAAAAAAGCAAAGCGGCGACACTGTTAAGCACTACGTTTGCGTGCGGTCACGTGGTGCCTCTCCGGGCTTCAAATAGCCCGTCCAAGTGAGCCAGCAGCCAGATTCTGCTCCGACACTGGCGGGCGATTGGTGAGGCGAGTGCGATGAGGAAGTGGGCGGTCAGATAACATGAAATTTATTGAGCTGCATCTACGCACGCACCCGAGCAGGCAAACACAATATGCAAACGGACAGCGAGGAGCTTGCTGACTCTGTAAGTTGGACCTGTTGACGTTTCTCTCTTATCGCTGCATGTGTGTGTGTGTGTGGAGGGGGTGACCCCCACCCCCCGTTATATTGTCTTTGCGCTTCTGAACTATTTTGAAGCCGTTTGAAGTATTATTCAGCCAAGTCCGACTTGTGCGCCGATTTTGTAGTACCTCGTTATGCCGCAAGATGCAGGGCAGGACCCGGGTCCATTGGATGTGGCATCATGAATTCAGAACTAGAAGAGGCAGAGTTTTTTTGACAGGGACAACTAAGGAGCTTTGGGTGAGGGAACTTCAAAATGTGCTAAGAATTTTTATCTCACGCTTGCACGACGGGTAAAAAACATTTAAAAAAATAAATAAAAATCATCTAGTGGAATTTGCTGTCCATGATGTGCATAATTTTGGAGACCGTAAGCCAATCCCTTCTCTTCCTGGATCTCTGAGTGTTGTTTGTGCCCCCCTTCTTCCCCCCTTCCATTCGCCCCTCCAGAGGTGCGTTCGGATACTGTTCCAGGACGGGGAGCGGAGCGCCGTGCGGACCTTGCAGTGGCGAGTGGGCGAGAGTAGCCAGGCGCTGGCGCAGCTGTGCGCCGCCACCTTCGGCGTGACTGACCCGCAGCAGTACGCGCTGTACTGGCGCAGCGGCGGCGAGATGCGACCCTTGCCCCCCCAGGCGCAGCCTCAGGACCTGGCGGGCCACAGCGAGGGAGGCCCCTCCCTCTCCTACCTGAGGACCGACCACGACTTCAGCAAGATGCGGCGACTCACCAGAGGTGGCGCCGTGGACTTGAGTGAGTCGGTGTGCGAGGAGTGAGCGAGTGCATGCGAGCGAGCGGAGGAGGAGGGCGGGAGGAAGGAAGGAAGGAAGGAAGGAAGGAAGGAAGACACGCTGACGCCCGCCGTGGGGGCGTTGGGTCGCGCGTGGAACAGAGCGGGAGCGCCTCTGGCTGCGCCTGCTGTGGAGGAGGCTTCCGTTTGCATGATGGAGGGGATGATGACGTCACAGACGCGCTCAAAGACCTCGATGCCAAAGTTTCCTGCTGTTGACTTTTAAGAAGGAGACTTTCAAAGTACGAAAAGCTGTTGGTGCATTTCTGCCATATCCTTGAAAGCCGGGTTACGAGGACGCGGGTCCACAGCGCCCCCTCTGGTGTCTGCCGGGACGAGAGGCCAAATAGGTTCTCTTCTATCCGTAAATCAATTCTAAATTCTCCTTGTTGAGCAGCCGATCAGCTCCGGACCTTCTTTATTGCTTTGCTTTCTCCAACGTCAATTGTGGCTCACACGTGCTGGCCACCAACCAGCATGACGTCAGCAGGCCGGCCGAACTCTTATTGGAAGCTGTTGGCGGCCATTGGGTCAATGTGAGCGGAGCAAACTGCCACTGACTGTTGTATTTCAAACTAGCTTTGAATGTTCAGCTTGCAACACTATTCAGGCGTTAACCGGCAAGTGATGACCATGATGTGCTTTCGGCATAACTGCATGCGTTCTGAAAACATCCAGATTTGATTTGTAGGCTCTGCAAAAGTGGCGTGTGCATGTGTTTGCTGTGTGCGCTCACTATTCCTTTTCCTTGTAAATGTGCCAGGTCATTTGCAATCATTAAAAGAATACAAAAAAATCAAAAAAAGGTGTGCAGCTGTGGGTACTCGTGTTTTTCTTTTTATCCATCAATGCCTATTATTTATGCAAGATCAAAATATATCAAAAAGCTGGATTTAAGGTCAGGGTCCTGAGGAGGTCAGAAGATTCCCCTGAGACCTCACCCAAATTGTTATGGAACAGGTTACCAGTATACTGTTCATTTCACCAAACCACTTATTATTAGGATTTAATATATATTTTCTTATTATTATGACTGATTATGACTATTATGATGATGATGATTATTATTATAAAAAAAAAAAAGTGGAGGCGGAATTTTAGTGAACCAGGCGTCTTACTTCCGGGTTAGGAAAATAGCAACCAAAATAACTCTTATTTATTAAGAAATTAGATCACCGCCGTGCCAAATGTATATTAATATATTAGATTAATATGTAATCTATTTTTGTATTGTTTACTTGAATGTTTTGTTGTCCGTGGACCTATATAATATATATATATATATATGTAATATGTCTTGTCACCGTGGGATAGTAGGAAATGCAATTTCGATCTCTTTGTGTGTCTTGACGTGAAGAAATTGACAATAAAGCAGACTTTGACTTTGATATGGTTATGAATAACCGTGAAAAGTTTAAAATAGCATGATGCAGCTTCTTTTATTTTAGCAGTAGCCATGGCTAACATTGATTAGCTGTGACCATTCGTAAAAACTGCTTGACATAATGTCTATTGTGTTTTTGGTCAAAAGTATTTTAAACCTCTTGAACCTGAGAATCGTGACGTCAGAAAACACCGGTCGAGTCGATGAGGAAAGCCCGCCAGCAGGTGGCGCCACATATCCATTTTTCAAATAGGGAAGCCAAGCCACGTGACCGAAGGCGGAAGTGGAGCGGCGAAGGGCTTGAGGACGGAGACGAGTTGAACGGGAGCTGCCCGAAGAAAGAACACACGAAAATCACTCAACAACACGCGCAACGTGCGTCCGTGCAACTTACGTGAGTCGGGTGTTTTTCGACGTGAAACTTGTGGAGCCCCATTTTGGCTCTCATGCCTCAGCATGTTTTATTTGGCGATCTTTGCCTTCATTTTAAGTGTGAGCTTGGCTTATCGGGAGATTTCTAAATTTGAATGAATTCTCATGACCTTGACGACTTCTTGTGCCTTTTCCCCTCATCTATTATTAAGTAGTTAAACATTTGGGGCGGATTTTTTTGTAAGTAGAAAGTGTTTCGTTCTAAAAACAGTAGCACTTTGAGATTTCTTTTTAAAAAATGTAAAGTGCTCTATCAATATAATTTATTATTATTACTTGTCCACTTGCTGTAGTGTAGTGGAAATGTAGCAAGTAACCCTTTTCGTAATTAATGCCTTCAAGTTTATTTACAGTATTAAACGTGCTCAGTTTAATAACACATGTCTGGCATAAATGTTTATGAGGAAGAGAAGAAACTAATATCAATACTGGTATTGCTATTAACTGGATCGATCCGCCCATCTCGACCGCACATGCACTCTGTATTTAAGTAGAACTTTAGATAATTGTGTTTGAAGAAAGACCTTATTTGACTCCTTTTTTATGATTTAAAAAAAAATAAAAATCTGTGATGATGCTTATGGCATATGGCCACCATCCAGCTAATCCTCTTAGTAAATTGTTTTGCTCCACCCGGCCGGCCGGCCGGCCGGCAGCACATTGATTCGCTCCCACTGGACCAGCGCTCGCTCGCTTCTCGTCCCACGACTTTGTCTTTTTTTGTATTGTCCCCCAAGGCGAGACGCCGACGTAGTGATGGCCAGATTGTCATAGGGAGTGTTCACCTCACTCCTGGGATCATGGCTGATGCCGCCGCCGCAACGAAGAAGAGTGAGTGTTGAGAACATCGCCTGCCTCTCATCCTCTGGGCCAGTTTTACTTCTTTTTTTTCTTGGTCGCCAGTCGTGACGCCGTGTCTTTCAGCTGAAACTGTTTATTATCAAATAACGTATCTACACTGACAACCATTTTATCGATTGAAGCTCTTTGCCTTTTTGAACTTTTCACAAATTTACCACATTTAATGTGACCCTATCCTTAGGAAAAATAATCTCTTCATTTTTTATTTTATTTTTCCAGGGTCTACCAAGGCGGGAGGCGTTCGCTTCTCGGAGAAAGCCCCGGTGGCCGGTGCCCAGGGGGGCGGTGCCCAGGGGGGCGGTGCCCAGGGGGGCGGTGCCCAGGGGGGCGGTGCCCAGGGGGGCGGTGCCCAGGGGGCGGCCGCCACCCAGGCGCCCGGCGCCCCGTCTCACGTCCACTTTGACGACAAGCTGCACGACTCCGTCATCATGGTCACGGCGGAGGATGACGGCAGCTTCTTGGTCAAGGTGACGCCCACCTTGAAAAGTTTGAACGCTCTTCATCTTCTGTCAGACAGGAAAGCTCAAGACGTGGCAACGCGATCACAACTCTGGGCTTGGAATCGGCCCGCCGAAGCTCCGCTCGCTGACTTGAATTTCCTTCCGTTCAGTTGGGCTTCCTGAAGGCGCAGCACCGCTACGAAATTGCCTTCACCCTGCCCGAGGTGCCGGCTCTCGGCAAGGAGGTGTGTCTGGCGCCCAGGCCGAGCCCCCATCTGCGGGTCATCGACGTCTCGCCTGCTCCCGAAGGTGACACGCGGGAAGCACTGGCTTTTTTTTTGGTATCTATGGCGTCCCCCCTCACCCAGCCCCTCCCTCCCTCCCTCCCTCCCCCTGCAGGTGGTCTGAAAATGATGTGCGAGTACATGGCTCAACAGGAGGGGGTGCTGTGTGAGCAGGTGCAGCTGCTGAGCGAGGCCAACGACGACGTCTGCATCACGGTCAAAGTTCACGCCAGAGTCATGGGTATGATGTCATCTATGCCTCTTCCCCAATCAATAACAATATGAAATGTATTCAATTTATTTCTTAAGTACATATTTCATAGAGACTAAACCGGATGATAAAAACAGATGCTAAAAATAGAACACAGTAAGGCCCTATGAGTTCTTGATTGTTTTTTTTATTTGTTTTTTTACACCAATCAATAACAATATGAAATTTATTCAGTTTATTTCTAAACCACAACTTTCATATAGACTAAACTATGGTCAAAAAGATGCTAAAAATAGAACACAGTCAGGTCCTATTAGGTCTTGATGTTTTGTTTTTTTACACCAATCAATAACAATATGGAATTTATTCAGTCTATTGAGGACATATTTCATATTAACAAAACAGTATGATGATAAAATAAAAAATGCCAAACAAATACCCTATCCAGTTCACTTTTCAAGGAACAAAGAGTTACGAGATGCAATCATCGAGCTCAACTCACCGGCAAATATTCTTTATCTGCGCAAAAAGCGACTAGTCTGTTTTATACTGCCCCAAGGTGGTCAAGGTGTGCACACCAAAAGGAGCAGCACATTGTGGCTTGATAACGAGCAAAAAAAAAAAATGGATCAAAAGCTTGTTTTCATGTATTTATTTTATATGCAAAATTGAGAAGCCTTTTAGTCGTTTGGAATTTTTTATCCTATTTTTTTAAGTTCAGTTACTTTTAACTAATTTCCGTTTTTTTTTTCTTTTGTTAATCTGGCGGTAGAATGACCATTGTACATGAAAAATGAAAGTAGCAAAAACTAACGTGTATTTCACGCTTGCCTTTTTTTTGGGGGGGGGGGGCCCACTTGGCTTTTCTACCCAGACCGCCATCACGGCACGCCCATGCTGCTGGAGGGCATTCGCTGCATCGGCGTGGAGCTGGAGTACGACTCGGAGCAAAGCGACTGGCAAGGCTTCGACTGACTCTCCTTATTGCGCGCATGTGACCCAAACTTGTGAGCATCACTTCATCAGCAAAAAAAAAAAAGACACTTATCAGGCGGCTTTGCTAATGCTAACGCTACCACTCCTTGCTATTTGGTTTTGACAGGCTAGTGCTTTGGCCGCCACTTGAAAGTGTCTCTTTTGCTCCGGATCTTCCTCCAGTTTCGCTGCGTTTTGTAAATTGATCCAAACATGATAAAAACTAGGCTTGTTGCGAAATAAGACATGGCAAGATGTGCGGGACTCAAATGTTTGTTTACAAGCCATAAGTTCCCTTTAAAGGCTGAAAAGCTCACATTATTCTAGGAGGCCTACTTGTGTCTGCTTCTGTGTTGGTATTCAACAAGTGCCTTCCTCCTCCTCCTCCTTCCTGTCGTCACACTTCCTGCCACGTCCTGGACGAGGATGAGGAGAACCAATCCTCGTGGACATCAATCGTCATATTTCTAGTTATCTTACTGTCTTCAGCATTAAGTGAAGAGTTCTTGTTTCGTGAATGTCAAACTTGTCATTTTTGTATTTGCCTCGAATAAATTGAAGCGTTTCTATGTGACTTGCGGCAGTTCCTTGGATGCCCGCTAGGTGGCAGTTTCGGCTGCTGAAGGTATTTCTCTGGCCCAAGTGCAGGGCACGCAGACGAAGCGCTCCGCAAAATAATTACTTGTGAAGGTTTCGATGGCTCTAGTTATTTTTAATAATCGTATCAATTACGGATGGTTGCTTTTTTCTTCTTTCAGACAGGAATGTGACAAAAAGCGCTCAAACGGTGACAAAATAAATGAACTTCTTCCAAATCTATAAAAAAAAATACAACAATGTATTTTTTTCCTTCGCGCTAAAACGTGAACAGAGGTTTAAATAAATCAATTAAAAGTTGGGTGTTTTTTTTCTTAGTTTAAGTTGCAGAATTTAAAAAAAAATGTTTTATTTGTGCCTAGGGTTGAAGCGTCTTTATTTTGTCGGTTAGCAGCAAAATCCTCATTTGAAGACGCCACAAAACATGTATTAGTCATCATCGTAAATTTCAAGTGCGCACGTGAGGACGAGTACAATTTGAAATGTGTTGAAATAAATGTGACAATCAACTTTTAATTTGTGTTAAAAAAGGTATTGTTGAAAGTCGTTTTGGAGGACACGCTAAATAAACCTTTAAAAGTAGCTATTGGTGCCCGCCATTCTGCAATTTACATTGTTGCAATTAGTCTCAAATGAACGGACTAAAGACTGAGTTTTCGGGAGTTTTCATTTTTTAAACATCGGGCGAGAAATCTATAAAAGCCCTGTCATCTCTTTTTTTTCAAATGAGCTGGAAGAAAATGGCTGGGAAAGTTGAGTTAAGTTTGATTCTTTTTTTTATTTGCAGAAATGCTTCATAATTTGGCAACATTGCAAAGCTTCAAAGCAGCAATTGATGACACCAAAACAGGCTGGCGCAAGGTGAAAAATAACGCACACGCACGCACGCACAAACACACGCGCACACACCCACCCACCCACCCACACACCCACACACACACACACACACACACTCTGGCTAAAATCAGCGAGAATGCATCCCCGCTAAAGTGAAATACTGAAATCGTGGCATCGGTGAATTAGTGTGTGTGTGTGTGTGTGTGCGCGCGCGCGTGTGTGCACGCACAGCAATCAGCCTCCTCTTGTCTCTGCTGAGTGCCGCGTGTGATTGACAGCTCCTATTGATGGCGGCTGAGATTAGGCCGGGCGAAAGGCGTAACGAGCCGGCGCACTGTGCCGTAATGACGACCTTGGAAAGAGACATATTAAGAGACATGTTTCATATTATGTATTATTTGTGCCCTCTCTGCATCCATTACAACCTGGTGATCCTGAAAGGGGGATCCTTCCATCTGTGGTCCCTTCTCAAGGTTTCTCATTTTCCCCGGGCAGGGGTTTTGAGTTTTTCCTTGCCCTTTTGGGAGCTTAAGATCAGGGGATGCTTTGAGAATAATTGTCAATTTTTGTCTATGTGAAGCCCTTTGAGACTGCTTGTGATTTAGGGCTATACAAATAAACTTGACTTGACTTGACTTGACTAGAACAAGCAAAACTATAATTATATAATCCCGCAGAAGAAACGCTTGTTTGCTGGAAAGCGTCACAACAACGCGCCGCAGGTGCACGCAGCACCATCAACACAACACATCAAGCCCAATAGGCGCGCCTGCCTTGGCCTTCCTGCAAGTCGCCGCTTTGCAATCATCTTCCTTTTGCTTGAATTCTCGAGCAGGTTGTTAGGAAATAAAAGGGCCGGTGATCAGCAACAACAGAGGTCATGTGACACATACTGGGCATTTGTATTTTCAACAGGGGGTATTTTTTTTAATATATATTGACATATGATGTATATTTGATATGTACATAGTTTATGAACTCGATGAGGGATAAGGACTATAGATTTTAGATTTTGTACCTTAAGGCGCCGTGGTTCACCGAGTGGTCAATCGGCCTACCATCTTTGGAATGTGGGAGGAAACTAGAGCTAATGTAGTAAAGTTTGTGAGGTAGTATTTTCCATATATATTCAATTAAACAATTAATGAATTCACTTCTCTTTTTTCTCTGCATGACAGTTTATCCTAATAAACGTTTGATAAAAAATATAAAATTGTATTTAAAATTAGATTACTATACAAAATCCTAATAATAATAACACAATAATTAATTTATATAAAACTAACATTACATTTAGATTGTAATAAATTGTTATATATTTAATTGATGCATACGAAAATTACCGATGTGTAATTACGTGTGGATGTGTGTATTTTGTGTGCGCGTGTGTGTGTGTGCGTGCGTGTAGCCTATCCTATACAAAATCAGTGGTCAAAATTCTGTTTCATGTTTTTGAATTGCAATGATTGTGTTACACATCCCCAGTTGAGGGTTTCCTCGCTTTACGACGGTTGTATACGAGAAAAGGGCTGGGGCGGGGGATGTGTGTGTGTGTGTGGGGGGGGGGGGGATTCCCACTCCGCCCGTATTCAGATTTCCGGCTGCGGGGCCACCGAGGTGTGACGTCTTCACGCCTGCCTATATCCGCTCGCCTTCCAATGAGAGCCAATCAGCGAAGACCCGGAAGTGACGCCACTTAGCCGGTGAAGAGGCCTTTACGAATCGAAAAGGAAGACTCAGGACGTGAGAAACTGGTGGCCGAGTGCGCTTCGCTTTCGATTCAAGCGTTTCC